>NC_092262.1:8074071-8179071 GCF_036320965.1 Panulirus ornatus | reverse complement strand
TATATATATATATATATATATATATATATATATATATATTTTTTCCCTGCAAAAATCGTCCAAATGCCTCTCTCTTCTCTTTCACTAATAATCTTACTTCTTCATCCCACCACTCACTACCCTTTCTAATCAACCTACCTCCCACTCTTCTCATGCCACAAGCATCTTTTGCGCAATCCATCACTGATTCCCTAAATACATCCCATTCCTCCCCCACTCCCCTTACTTCCATTGTTCTCACCTTTTTCCATTCTGTACTCAGTCTCTCCTGGTACTTCCTCACACAAGTCTCCTTCCCAAGCTCACTTACTCTCACCACCCTCTTCACCCCAACATTCACTCTTCTTTTCTGAGAACCCATACAAATCTTCACCTTAGCCTCCACAAGATAATGATCAGACATCCCTCCAGTTGCACCTCTCAGCACATTAACATCCAAAAGTCTCTCTTTCGCACGCCTGTCAATTAACACGTAATCCAATAACGCTCTCTGGCCATCTCTCCTACTTACATACGTATACTTATGTATATCTCGCTTTTTAAACCAGGTATTCCCAATCATCAGTCCTTTTTCAGCACATAAATCTACAAGCTCTTCACCATTTCCATTTACAACACTGAACACCCCATGTATACCAATTATTCCCTCAACTGCCACATTACTCACCTTTGCATTCAAATCACCCATCACTATAACCCGGTCTCGTGCATCAAAACCACTAACGCACTCATTCAGCTGCTCCCAAAACACTTGCCTCTCATGATCTTTCTTCTCGTGCCCGGGTGCATATGCACCAATAATCACCCACCTCTCTCCATCAACTTTCAGTTTTACCCATATTAATCGAGAATTTACTTTCTTACATTTTATCACATACTCCCACAACTCCTGTTTCAGGAGTATTGCTACTCCTTCCCTTGCTCTTGTCCTCTCACTAACCCCTGACTTTACTCCCCAGACATTCCCAAACCACTCTTCCCCTTTAACCTTGAGCTTCGTTTCACTCAGGGAAAATATATATATATATATTTTTTTTTATTATACTTTGTCGCTGTCTCCCGCGTTTGCGAGGTAGCGCAAGGAAACAGACGAAAGAAATGGCCCAACCCACCCCCATACACATGTATATACATACGTCCACACACGCAAATATACATACCTACACAGCTTTCCATGGTTTACCCCAGACGCTTCACATGCCTTGATTCAATCCACTGACAGCACGTCAACCCCGGTATACCGCATCGCTCCAATTCACTCTATTCCTTGCCCTCCTTTCACCCTCCTGCATGTTCAGGCCCCGATGACACAAAATCTTTTTCACTCCATCTTTCCACCTCCAATTTGGTCTCCCTCTTCTCCTCGTTCCCTCCACCTCCGACACATATATCCTCTTGGTCAATCTTTCCTCACTCATTCTCTCCATGTGCCCAAACCACTTCAAAACACCCTCTTCTGCTCTCTCAACCACGCTCTTTTTATTTCCACACATCTCTCTTACCCTTACGTTACTCACTCGATCAAACCACCTCACACCACACATTGTCCTCAAACATCTCATTTCCAGCACATCCATCCTCCTGCGCACAACTCTATCCATAGCCAACGCCTCGCAACCATACAACATTGTTGGAACCACTATTCCTTCAAACATACCCATTTTTGCTTTCCGAGATAATGTTCTCGACTTCCACACATTCTTCAAGGCCCCCAGAATTTTCGCCCCCTCCCCCACCCTATGATTCACTTCCGCTTCCATGGTTCCATCCGCTGCCAGATCCACTCCCAGATATCTAAAACACTTCACTTCCTCCAGTTTTTCTCCATTCAAACTCACCTCCCAATTGACTTGACCCTCAACCCTACTGTACCTAATAACCTTGCTCTTATTCACATTTACTCTTAACTTTCTTCTTCCACACACTTTACCGAACTCAGTCACCAGCTTCTGCAGTTTCTCACATGAATCATCAGCGAACAACAACTGACTCACTTCCCAAGCTCTCTCATCCCCAACAGACTTCATACTTGCCCCTCTTTCCAAAACTCTTGCATTCACCTCCCTAACAACCCCATCCATAAACAAATTAAACAACCATGGAGACATCACACACCCCTGCCGCAAACCTACATTCACTGAGAACCAATCACTTTCCTCTCTTCCTACACGTACACATGCCTTACATCCTCGATAAAAACTTTTCACTGCTTCTAACAACTTTCCTCCCACACCATATATTCTTAATACCTTCCACAGAGCATCTCTATCAACTCTATCATATGCCTTCTCCAGATCCATAAATGCTACATACAAATCCATTTGCTTTTCTAAGTATTTCTCACATACATTCTTCAAAGCAAACACCTGATCTACACATCCTCTACCACTTCTGAAACCACACTGCTCTTCCCCAATCTGATGCTCTGTACATGCCTTCACCCTCTCAATCAATACCCTCCCATACAATTTACCAGGAATACTCAACAAACTTATACCTCTGTAATTTGAGCACTCACTCTTATCCCCTTTGCCTTTGTACAATGGCACTATGCACGCGTTCCGCCAATCCTCAGGCACCTCACCATGAGTCATACGTACATTAAATAACCTTACCAACCAGTCAACAATACAGTCACCCCCTTTTTTAATAAATTCCACTGCAATACCATCCAAACCTGCTGCCTTGCCGGCTTTCATCTTCCGCAAAGCTTTCACTACCTCTTCTCTTTTTACCAAATCATTTTCCCTAACCCTCTCACTTTGCACACCACCTCGACCAAAACACCCTATATCTGCCACTCTATCATCAAACACATTCAACAAACCTTCAAAATACTCACTCCATCTCCTTCTCACATCACCACTACTTGTTCTCACCTCCCCATTTGCGCCCTTCACTGAAGTTCCCATTTGCTCCCTTGTCTTACGCACTTTATTTACCTCCTTCCAGAACATCTTTATATATATATATATATATATATATATATATATATATATATATATATATATATATATATATATATATAAATGGGATAAATGGGTAGCTTTTTAACTACTGTCATGCCCTTGGGGGTCGTATTAACGTGCTTAAGGGTCGTAAAGTCAATTGGCTTGAGAGCCAATCGTCTCTAACGAGACCATTAGGTAGTTACATGGCATTTCACCTGTGTGTGTGTGTGTGTGTGTGTGTGTGTGTGTGTGTGTGTGTGTGTCTAAGCTAATGCAGACCAGGCTATCGAGCCACACTGGCTGGCGCCCGCCCACTAAATAATTCCAATTGTCATTTGTAAATTCGACCCACTTCTTTTTCTTGGAAAGACCTTGTTCCAAATACTGGGAAGTGGTAGTTCATGTGACTTGTTAAGTATGGATAATGGACGAGTGGGGAATGGGCCCTTCTTCCCTTGTCCCAAACTTGACGAGAAACTTTGGAAATATCAAGTTTTCTGACGAGAAACTTTGGAAAGAACAAGTTTTCTGACGAGAAACTTTGGAAATATCACGTTTTCTGACGAGAAACTTTGGAAATATCACGTTTTCTGACGAGAAACTTTGGAAAGAACAAGTTTTCTGACGAGAAACTTTGGAAATATCACGTTTTCTGACGAGAAACTTTGGAAATATCAAGTTTTCTGACGAGAAACTCTGGAAATATCACGTTTTCTGACGAGAAACTTTGGAAATATCACGTTTTCTGACGAGAAACTTTGGAAATATCACGTTTTCTGACGAGAAACTTTGGAAATATCACGTTTTCTGACGAGAAACTTTGGAAATATCAAGTTTTCTGACGAGAAACTTTGGAAATATCACGTTTTCTGACGAGAAACTTTGGAAATATCACGTTTTCCGACGAGAAACTCTGGAAATATCACGTTTTCTGACGAGAAACTTTGGAAATATCACGTTTTCTGACGAGAAACTTTGGAAATATCACGTTTTCTGACGAGAAACTTTGGAAATATCACGTTTTCTGACGAGAAACTTTGGAAATATCACGTTTTCTGACGAGAAACTTTGGAAATATCACGTTTTCTGACGAGAAACTCTGGAAATATCACGTTTTCTGACGAGAAACTTTGGAAATATCAAGTTTTTTGACGAGAAACTTTGGAAAGAACAAGTTTTCTGCCAAACCATTAAAAAAAAAAAGTATTAGAATTACGATTATTGTATTGACTTTCCCTTTTGAGAGTTTTTCCCTTCCGGACATGGATGGAGGAAGAAGGGCGTTCATTGGCTACCTTCAGGTTCCCAATCGACCAATAGGGAGCGAGTTCGGATGCACTGGCCAATGGCGTCATGACACGTCAGGAATTCCCAGTACGTTCATAATAATTAGATACTTTTCGTTTTATTGTCTCAAATTCCAGGAAGTTAGTGAATCGACTTTCCAGAATTTCTTCCTCCAAGTAAGGGCGATTTTCATGGAATTTGGATGACAGTCACTTAAAACACTTGAGGAATTATCTGGGTATACTTAAAATAATATTATTTTTTCCAAATTATCCTTCAATTATTCCTTATATACTTTCTAATCATCCTTCAATTATTCATTATATACTTTCTAATCATCCTTCAATTATTCATTATATACTTTCTAATCATCCTTCAATTATTCCTTATATACTTTCTAAATCATTCCTTCCAATTATATTTTCATCCTTCAATTATATAACTTTCATAAATCATCCTTCAATTATTCATATATATATACATTTTCTAATCTTCCTTCAATTATTCCTTATATACTTTCTAATCATCCTTCAATTATTCATTATTACTTTCTAATCCATCTTATACTAACACCCTCCTAGACCCATCACCTTTAACTAACCCCTCCAAACCACTTTCACCTAAACTAAACCCTATCACCTTCATCATAACTAACACCTCCCTCCACCCATCACCTAACTAACCCCTCCAACCCATCACCTAACTAACCCCTCCAACCCATCACCTAAACCCCTTAACCCCTCCCAACCCATCACTAACTAACCCCTCCAACCCATCACCTAACTAACCACCCATCCCAACCCACCCACCTAAACTAACCCCTCCAACCCATCACCTAACTAACCCCTCCAACCCATCACCTAACTAACCCCTCCAACCCATCACCCAACTAACCCCTCCAACCCATCACCTAACTAACCCCTCCAACCCATCACCTAACTAACCCCTCCAACCCATCACCTAACTAACCCCTCCAACCCATCACCTAACTAACCCCTCCAACCCATCACCTAACTAACCCCTCCAACCCATCACCTAACTAACCCCTCCAACCCATCACCTAACTAACCCCTCCAACCCATCACCCAACTAACCCCTCCAACCCATCACCTAACTAACCCCTCCAACCCATCACCTAACTAACCCCTCCAACCCATCACCTAACTAACCCCTCCAACCCATCACCTAACTAACCCCTCCAACCCATCACCTAACTAACCCCTCCAACCCATCACCTAACTAACCCCTCCAACCCATCACCCAACTAACCCCTCCAACCCATCACCTAACTAACCCCTCCAACCCATCACCTAACTATATTGCCTATAACAAACGAATATACATTTATGATAGTTACTGATAAGAAATTGTGACACATTTTCTTTAATAAGGAATGACACCGTTTTCAATGATTCGGACGCTGGTATTTCGAAGCATCGTAGAAAGTTCAGTCATGAAACAGATGTTGAAACAATAAAGGTGAAACTTTTCACGCTGGACTGACAAAGTTTATATACCCTCAAAGAATGATAATCTCACATTCTGCCACACTTACATCCAACTGAATTAAAATGCTTAGTTTCCTCTGTCCATATAATATATATATATATATTTTTTTTTTCGCTGTCTCCCGCGTTTGCGAGGTAGCGCAAGGAAACAGACGAAAGAAATGGCCCAACCCACCCCCATACACATGTATATACATACGTCCACACACGCAAATATACATACCTACACAGCTTTCCATGGTTTACCCCAGACGCTTCACATGCCTTGATTCAATCCACTGACAGCACGTCAACCCCGGTATACCACATCGATCCAATTCACTCTATTCCTTGCCCTCCTTTCACCCTCCTGCATGTTCAGGCCCCGATATATATATCTTATCAACACATCAAATCAATCTCGATTCACGTTGGGGTTTCATATCTGTGTCAGGATAAAAATTAAATATCATAAGGTCGCTTTTCTACACGTTAGACGTTAGCAAGCATTGCTCTACACACACACACACACACTATTCCCGCATCATGTGTAATGACCTCGTTCACTTCCTGCATTCCGTCGCAGGTAGTTAGCCTTTTAAGCCTCATTTGCCAGTCTTAAATCTCACCGTTACTCCTCCCCTCTTTCTTCTTATTTTGCCGATATTTAGCTCCCACTGATCACCGGCCATACCACATCGCATGGGAAGTGGCACTAATACTTACGTTAAACTAACTACCTAATTTCCTAGATAGCCACAGCTAGTGCCTATTTACCGGACGCCATTAATAGTAATGACCAGCTGGTTGTACTACAGTACACACACACACACACACACACACACACACCAGTAAACATACATTTGCATATGTCAACAATGCTGTATTATGGCGTGTATTCCTGTGATTAGGGAATCATACATTCCATCTCCTAAATCCCGGAACTAGACGATGGAATTCGGTTGGCTCGGTTTGAGTCAGTCGACTAGATGAACTATGTCATATAGCATTGTTGACAAGGTCTGCCAGGCTGGGTCTAATGTGTCATACACGGTTAATGATCCATCGACCTGTTAGCGCTCGTGACGTCACTGTAGGCGCGGTGCTGGCGCCATGGATCAATAAGAGTAGCGCGCCAAACACGCCAAAGGGCCTGGCGGGCTGGCTTCCCTCACCCCATGGCAACCCATCCCCAAGCCATGATGTGTTATATGACGCCACCAAGGGCGTCTAGATGGTCTAATCCACCACTAAAATATAAATCATGGTTTAGTTTTCCCCCTGGTGTAAACAGAGAGTAAATTCCTGGATCCAAAATAAGACTTTAGGGGTGTGTGTGTCGTAGATAGATGCCCCAGGTCTGAACTTCGTCTTGGCATCAAGACATCGAGGGAATTTGTGGTTGGCCACACGCGTCCTGAAGCAGAGGTTCTCTCTCTCTCTCCTGCAGGTGGCAAGTACGTGCCCAGGGCCGTGCTGGTGGACCTGGAGCCGGGGACGATGGACTCCGTCAGGGCTGGGCCCTTAGGCCATCTCTTCAAACCAGACAACTTTATCTTTGGTGAGTGTCTCTCTTGTTTCGTCTCCTGTCTGTATGGACGAGATGATCCTTGAGATCTCAAAGGAAATACGACCATGGTGTATGATGTGCCTAGTCCTCTACGACCTAATAGTAAAAAAGGTCAGGTCAGAGGTCAGGTCAATATACCCAAGGGTCGTATCTTCATCTCCAAGGGCCAACGAGTTCATAATACTTTGTGAAATTAAATCTATGTCAAAATGATAATTTCATAGGTTTCATCATATTTGACTTGGAGTCTTAGGCAAATTTATTTTGTAATATAATGATAAAGAAAATTCTACAGATCTGGAGAGGAATTTTAAGTTCTCGTTCCTAGATAAACATAATTGCACATGTTTATTCAAAAATCATCCATTCCAGAAAATCACACAGGCACTGCAAAATGTCGTTCACTAGCGACGGTAAAAATACGAGAAATATGAAGCTTTTAATTGATTTTAATGCCTTTTACTCTCCATCACGTATTAATACCTAAATCCCTTCGCCTATTACGTGTTTGTTCATATACCCTATTACTTACTAATCATAACCAAATTTATATATCGAGAAAATTAATTTTACACTTTGGGACACAATTTTCCATTAAATACACTTGTATTTATATCAAGGAAACTTCTAAACCATCTGCTCTTCTCTTCGTCACTTCCTACCACACCATAACTGAACGAGAAACTCCCATTTTCTTCTTGAACAAGGAACTCCCCATTTTCTTCTTGATCAAGGAACGTCCCCATTTTCTTCTTGATCATGGAACTCCTCATTTTCTTCTTGAAGAAGGAACTCCCCCATTTTCTTCTTGAACAAGGAACGTCCCCATTTTCTTCTTGAAGAAGGAACTCCCCCATTTTCTTCTTGAACAAGGAACTCCTCATTTTCTTCTTGAAGAAGGAACTCCCCCATTTTCTTCTTGAACGAGGAACTTCCCCATTTTCTTCTTGAACAAGGAACTCCCCATTTTCTTCTTGATCATGGAACTCCCCATTTTCTTCTTGATCATGGAACTCCCCATTTTATTCTTGAACAAGGAACGTCCCCATTTTATTCTTGAACAAGGAACTCCTCATTTTCTTCTTGAACAAGGAACTCCTCATTTTCTTCTTGAACAAGGAACTTCCCCATTTTCTTCTTGAACGAGGAACTTCCCCATTTTCTTCTTGAACGAGGAACTTCCCCATTTTCTTCTTGAACAAGGAACTCCCCATTTTCTTCTTGATCATGGAACTCCCCATTTTCTTCTTGATCAAGGAACGTCCCCATTTTCTTCTTGAAGAAGGAACTCCCCCATTTTCTTCTTGAACAAGGAACTCCTCATTTTCTTCTTGAAGAAGGAACTCCCCCATTTTCTTCTTGAACGAGGAACTTCCCCATTTTCTTCTTGAACAAGGAACTCCCCATTTTATTCTTGAACAAGGAACTCCCCATTTTCTTCTTGATCAAGGAACTCCCCATTTTCTTCTTGAACAAGGAACTCCCCATTTTCTTCTTGAACAAGGAACTCCCCATTTTCTTCTTGAACAAGGAACTCCCCATTTTCTTCTTGAACAAGGAACTCCCCATTTTCTTCTTGATCAAGGAACGTCCCCATTTTATTCTTGAACAAGGAACTCCCCATTTTATTCTTGAACAAGGAACGTCCCCATTTTCTTCTTGAACAAGGAACTCCCCATTTTATTCTTGAACAAGGAACTCCCCATTTTCTTCTTGAACAAGGAACTCCTCATTTTCTTCTTGAAGAAGGAACTCCCCCATTTTCTTCTTGAACAAGGAACTTCCCCATTTTCTTCTTGAACAAGGAACTTCCCCATTTTCTTCTTGAACGAGGAACTTCCCCATTTTCTTCTTGAACAAGGAACGTCCCCATTTTCTTCTTGAAGAAGGAACTCCCCCATTTTCTTCTTGAACAAGGAACTCCTCATTTTCTTCTTGAAGAAGGAACTCCCCCATTTTCTTCTTGAACAAGGAACTCCCCCATTTTCTTCTTGAACGAGAAACTTCCCCATTTTCTTCTTGAACAAGGAAAACTCCCCATTTTCTTCCCTCCACAGGTCAGAGCGGAGCAGGTAACAACTGGGCTAAGGGTCATTACACTGAAGGCGCCGAGCTGGTGGATTCCGTCATTGAAATCATCAGGAAGGAGAGTGAGAATTGTGATTGCCTACAGGGGTTCCAATTGACACATTCCCTTGGAGGTGGAACAGGATCGGGGATGGGGACGCTTCTCATCTCCAAAATCCGGGAAGAATATCCAGATCGGATTATGAACACCTTCTCCGTGATGCCAAGCCCCAAGGTTAGTTTCCTGGTTTGTGTACATTTCTGTCTGTTAACATATTTCAAGTGATGCCAAGCCCTAAAGTTTACTTCCTGGTTTGTGTACATTTCTGTCTGTTAACACATTTCAAGTGATGCCAAGCCCTAAAGTTTACTTCCTGGTTTATGTACATTTCTGTCTGTTAACATATTTCAAGTGATGCCAAGCCCCAAGGTTAGTTTCCTGGTTTGTGTACATTTCTGTCTGTTAACATATTTCAAGTGATGCCAAGCCCTAAAGTTTACTTCCTGGTTTGTGTACATTTCTGTCTGTTAACACATTTCAAGTGATGCCAAGCCCTAAAGTTTACTTCCTGGTTTGTGTACATTTCTGTCTGTTAACATATTTCAAGTGATGCCAAGCCCTAAAGTTAGTTTCCTGGTTTGTGTACATTTCTGTCTGTTGACATATTTCAAGTGATGCCAAGCCCTAAAGTTTACTTCCTGGTTTGTGTACATTTCTGTCTGTTAACATATTTCACGTGATGCCAAGCCCTAAAGTTTACTTCCTGGTTTGTGTACATTTCTGTCTGTTAACACATTTCAAGTGATGCCAAGCCCTAAAGTTTACTTCCAGGTTTATGTACATTTCTGTCTGTTAACACATTTCAAGTGATGCCAAGCCCTAAAGTTTACTTCCTGGTTTGTGTACATTTCTGTCTGTTAACATATTTCACGTGATGCCAAGCCCTAAAGTTTACTTCCTGGTTTATGTACATTTCTGTCTGTTAACACATTTCAAGTGATGCCAAGCCCTAAAGTTTACTTCCTGGTTTGTGTACATTTCTGTCTGTTGACATATTTCACGTGATGCCAAGCCCTAAAGTTTACTTCCTGGTTTATGTACATTTCTGTCTGTTAACATATTTCAAGTGATGCCAAGCCCTAAAGTTAGTTTCCTGGTTTGTGTACATTTCTGTCTGTTAACATATTTCAAGTGATGCCAAGCCCTAAAGTTAGTTTCCTGGTTTGTGTACATTTCTGTCTGTTGACATATTTCAAGTGATGCCAAGCCCTAAAGTTTACTTCCTGGTTTATGTACATTTCTGTCTGTTAACATATTTCAAGTGATGCCAAGCCCTAAAGTTAGTTTCCTGGTTTGTGTACATTTCTGTCTGTTGACATATTTCAAGTGATGCCAAGCCCTAAAGTTTACTTCCTGGTTTATGTACATTTCTGTCTGTTGACATATTTCACGTGATGCCAAGCCCTAAAGTTTACTTCCTGGTTTATGTACATTTCTGTCTGTTAACACATTTCAAGTGATGCCAAGCCCTAAAGTTTACCTTCCTGGTTTATGTACATTTCTGTCTGTTGACATATTTCACGTGATGCCAAGCCCTAAAGTTTACTTCCAGGTTTATGTACATTTCTGTCTGTTAACATATTTCAAGTGATGCCAAGCCCTAAAGTTTACTTCCTGGTTTATGTACATTTCTGTCTGTTGACATATTTCAAGTGATGCCAAGCCCTAAAGTTTACTTCCTGGTTTGTGTACATTTCTGTCTGTTAACATATTTCACGTGATGCCAAGCCCTAAAGTTTACTTCCTGGTTTATGTACATTTCTGTCTGTTAACACATTTCACGTGATGCCAAGCCCTAAAGTTTACTTCCTGGTTTATGTACATTTCTGTCTGTTAACACATTTCAAGTGATGCCAAGCCCTAAAGTTTACTTCCTGGTTTGATTATGTAAATTTCTATCTTTCCTAAAGACAAATTACTATCATTTTTTCTGTCCTGTCTAAGAAACATTATTGTCATTTTCTGGTAAATAGCTGTGAAGATATATCATACGTAAGGTATTTTTTCACACACACACACACACACACACACACACATATATATATATATATATATATATATATATATATATATATATATATATATATATATATATTATATGTTGGAAAGGATCACAATTTTGCGCGTGATCAAGATATTCCTATGAGTCCACGGGGAAAATAAAACACGATAAGTTCCCAAGTGCACTTTCGTGTAATAATCACATCATCAGGGGAGACACAAGAAATATAACAGCCAGTTGATATACATCGAAGAGACGACGCTAGGACGCCATATGGTATATATATAGGAATATATATACATATAGGAATATATATAGGAATATATATATATATATTCACTTGTCTTGCCCGACCTGCAGGTTTCCGACACTGTGGTAGAACCATACAACGCGACCCTCTCCGTCCACCAGCTGGTCGAGAACACAGACGAGACCTACTGTATCGACAACGAAGCCCTCTACGACATCTGCTTCAGGACCTTGAAGCTCTCCACGCCCACCTACGGCGACCTGAACCATCTGGTATCCTTGACTATGTCTGGGGTCACCACCTGTCTCCGATTCCCGGGCCAGCTGAATGCCGACCTCAGAAAGCTGGCTGTCAACATGGTACCATTCCCACGTCTCCATTTCTTCATGCCTGGCTTCACACCCCTTACAGCACGGGGGTGAGTTGCTTCCAATCCACCCAGTGGGAAAAACACTTAAAAAAAAAAAAAGATTTCTGCTTAATCTTTATGCTTAGCTGAGCAAGTGACTGAAGTGCCACACAGAAAAGGACTAAGCACGATGCTTAGCAAAACTTAAGCATAAGATTTAAGAAGTCTGAAATGCAGTTTGGGTCAAAATATTTGTCGTCTGCTAAGCAAATACGTAAGCGTAGGGCAGCTTTCAGAAACATGCTGAGCAAAATTCTTAAAGTTAAGTAAAATTCTTTGGAGTTAAGCATACTTAAGCATTCTAAGAAGTTTTCTGCATACGGCCCAGAAAACCAGTGTCAAACAACAGGTAGGAACAGTTAGATGGTTCCAATTATGATATTCATTTAAGGGAGAGAGTCTATTATGCCTAGACTGCAGAACTAATAACATAATTTAAAAAAAGTCAGCAACTAACAGAGTCGAACAGTCAAATGGATCAAAATTCCCATGACTTCCAATACGTTTTCTGTAAGTTTATCCTTAAACTATCACTCCTTTAGCTTTACTAGTAATAGACTTTCATCTCTACTAACCGAAGTTCGGTTTAGCTTTGTTTATTCGAACTTTACGTCACACTAATGCACTTTTACGTTCCCCCCACCACCAGGTCGCAACAGTTCCGTAAGATGACAGTGCCTGAGCTCACGTCCCAAATGTTCGACGCCAAGAATATGATGGCAGCTTGTGACCCAAGACATGGTCGCTACCTCACCGTGGCCACGGTCTTCCGTGGCCGGATGTCCATGAAGGAAGTGGACGAGCAGATGCTGAGCGTTCAAAACAAGAACTCCTCCTACTTCGTGGAGTGGATCCCTAATAATGTAAAAACGGCTGTGTGTGACATCCCACCCCGAGGCATGAAGATGGCTGCTACTTTCATCGGAAATTCCACAGCCATTCAGGATTTATTCAAAGTAAGGTGTTGTCCTCCAACACAATGATCAATAATAATGTTCTACTTTCATCATAAAGTTTTATAGGCCTAATATAAACGTTGAAGGTGAGAAATAATAATCGCCTCTTCGAACATGATTCTCAATTTTAGTTTTCCAATTTTTTTTTTTTTTTTTTTTTAAATTTTCATCGGTGCAAACAAAAGATATTTTCCATTTATCTTTCACTAGCGCATCAATGTCCATCTTCAGATTTTTAATCGTAAAATAAAAATAGTATTTATCTGATGCACATCATTAATACACAAGTGCATTAATGATAACAGATTAAATGAGCCTAGCATCATATCCCTTATCAGAATAACTAAAGCCTAGCATAACTAAAGCCTAGCATCATATCCCTTATTAAAATAACTAAAGCGTAGAATAACTAAAGCCTAGCGTCATACCCGTATCAGAATAACTAAAGCCTAGCATAACTAAAGCCTAGCATCATATCCCTTATCAAAATAACTAAAGCCTAGAATAACTAAAGCCTAGCATCACATCGCTTATCAGAATAACTAAAGCCTAGCATCATATCCCTTATCAGAATAACTAAAGCTTAGCATAACTAAAGCCTAGCATCATATCCCTTATTAAAATAACTAAAGCCTAGAATAACTAAAGCCTAGCGTCATACCCGTATCAGAATAACTAAAGCCTAGCATAACTAAAGCCTAGCATCATATCCCTTATCAAAATAACTAAAGGCTAGAATAACTAAAGCCTAGCATCACATCCCTTATCAGAATAACTAAAGCCTAGCATCACATCCCTTATCAGAATAACTAAAGCCTAGCATCATATCCCTTATCAGAATAACTAAAGCCTAGCATAACTAAAGCCTAGCATCATATCCCTTATCAAAATAACTAAAGCCTAGCATCATATCCCTTATCAGAATAACTAAAGCCTAGCATCATATCCCTTATCAGAATAACTAAAGCCTAGCATCATATCCCTTATCAGAATAACTAAAGCCTAGCATCATATCCCTTATCAGAATAACTGAGCCTAGCATCATATAACTAAAGCCAAGCATCATAACCCTTATCATAATAACTAAAACCTAGCCTCATAACCCTTATCAGAATAACTAAACCCTAGCCTCATAACCCTTATCAGAATAACTAAACCCTAGCCTCATAACCCTTATCAGAATAACTAAAGCCTAGCATCATATCCCTTATCAGAATAACTGAGCCTAGCATCATATCCGTTATCAGAATAACTGAGCCTAGCATCATATAACTAAAGCCAAGCATCATAACCCTTATCATAATAACTAAAACCTAGCCTCATAACCCTTATCAGAATAACTAAACCCTAGCCTCATAACCCTTATCAGAATAACTTAACCCTCGCCTCATAACCCTTATCATAATAACTAAAACCTAGCCTCATAACCCTTATCAGAATAACTAAACCCTAGCCTCATAACCCTTATCAGAATAACTTAACCCTAGCCTCATAACCCTTATCATAATAACTAAAGCCTAGCATCATATCCCTTATCATAATAACTAAAGCCTAGCATCATATCCCTTATCAGAATAACTGAGCCTAGCATCATATCCGTTATCAGAATAACTGAGTCTAGCATCATATAACTAAAGCCAAGCATCATAACCCTTATCATAACTAAAACCTAGCCTCATACCCTTATCAGAATAACTAAACCCTAGCCTCATAACCCTTATCAGAATAACTAAACCCTAGCCTCATAACCCTTATCATAATAACTAAAGCCTAGCATCATATCCCTTATCATAATAACTAAAGCCTAGCCTCATAACCCTTATCAGAATAACTAAACCCTAGCCTCATAACCCTTATCAGAATAACTAAACCCTAGCCTCATAACCCTTATCATAATAACTAAAGCCTAGCCTCATAACCCTTATCATAATAACTAAAGCCTAGCCTCATAACCCTTATCATAATAACTAGCCTCATAACCCTTATCATAATAACTAAAGCCTAGCCTCATAACCCTTATCATAATAACTAGCCTCATAACCCTTATCATAATAACTAGCCTCATAACCCTTATCATAATAACTAGCCTCATAACCCTTATCATAATAACTAGCCTCATAACCCTTATCATAATAACTAGCATCATAACCCTTATCATAATAACTAGCCTCATATCCCTTATCATAATAACTAAAGCCTAGCCTCATATCCCTTATCATAATAACTAAAGCCTAGCATCATAACCCTTATCATAATAACTAGCCTCATAACCCTTATCATAATAACTAGCCTCATAACCCTTATCATAATAACTAAAGCCTAGCCTCATCTCCCCCAGCGTATCTCTGAGCAGTTCACGGCCATGTTCAAGAGGAAGGCTTTCCTCCACTGGTACACTGGTGAAGGCATGGACGACATGGAGTTCACCGAGGCCGAGTCCAACATGAACGACTTGGTGTCTGAGTACCAGCAGTACCAGGAGGCCACAGCAGACGACCTGGAGGACGAAGAGATGGACGAAGAAGCCGAGTACGACTACTAAAATGCCCAACGAGCTAGCGTCAGCGACGCCATAACACCTTGCCTCGAAGGAGAAATGGAACATCCATCCATCTTTTCGCGTAACTGTGTCGCCGTGGTTGAAAACCCCAAAAGGAACATCCATTTTTTTTTTCGAGTGGTTTTTCGCAGTGGTTGAAAACCCCAAAAGGAACATCCATTTTTTTTTTCGAGTGGTTTTTTCCGCAGTGGTTGAAGGCCCCCCCCAAAGACGTCAAGAATGTGATTAAATTTTCAATACAGACTATTAAATTCACATGGCTGCCAAACAGGATGACAGCTAAATTACTTTTGAATAAGAAAGTCCCTTATAACTGAGCCTAGCATCATATCCCTTATCAGAATAACTGAGCCTAGCATCATATCCCTTATCAGAATAACTGAGCCTAGCATCATATCCCTTATCAGAATAACTGAGCCTAGCATCAATCCCTTATCAGAATAACTGAGCCTAGCATCATATCCCTTATCAGAATAACTGAGCCTAGCATCATATCCCTTATCAGAATAACTGAGCCTAGCATCATATCCCTTATCAGAATAACTGAGCCTAGCATCATATCCCTTATCAGAATAACTGAGCCTAGCATCATATCCCTTATCAGAATAACTGAGCCTAGCATCATATCCCTTATCAGAATAACTGAGCCTAGCATCATATCCCTTATCAGAATAACTGAGCCTAGCATCATATCCCTTATCAGAATAACTGAGCCTAGCATCATATCCCTTATCAGAATAACTGAGCCTAGCATCATATCCCTTATCAGAATAACTGAGCCTAGCATCATATCCCTTATCAGAATAACTGAGCCTAGCATCATATCCCTTATCAGAATAACTGAGCCTAGCATCATATCCCTTATCAGAATAACTGAGCCTAGCATCATATCCCTTATCAGAATAACTGAGCCTAGCATCATATCCCTTATCAGAATAACTGAGCCTAGCATCATATCCCTTATCAGAATAACTGAGCCTAGCATCATATCCCTTATCAGAATAACTGAGCCTAGCATCATATCCCTTATCAGAAAAACTGAGCCTAGCATCATATCCCTTATCAGAATAACTGAGCCTAGCATCATATCCCTTATCAGAATAACTGAGCCTAGCATCATATCCCTTATCAGAATAACTGAGCCTAGCATCATATCCCTTATCAGAATAACTGAGCCTAGCATCATATCCCTTATCAGAATAACTGAGCCTAGCATCATATCCCTTATCAGAATAACTGAGCCTAGCATCATATCCCTTATCAGAATAACTGAGCCTAGCATCATATCCCTTATCAGAATAACTGAGCCTAGCATCATATCCCTTATCAGAATAACTGAGCCTAGCATCATATCCCTTATCAGAATAACTGAGCCTAGCATCATATCCCTTATCAGAATAACGGAGCCTAGCATCATATCCCTGATCAAACAATTGTTTGCCATCAATGAAAAACAAAAAATTTCACAGAAAATAAAAGGCTTTGAACCCATCTTCATTGATATATCTTATGTTTCAGGTCTACTGTATCTTTGTGGTTAAAGAAATGTCAAGAAAATGTTTATTTACCTTTTGAAAAAAAAAATCAATAATGATCCAGGAAATTCAAATGTTGCCATAATATGACATTAATGGCATACGTCTCAGGGGGGAAGGGTCAACTTAATTAAACCTAAAACCTCTTGTTATCACCTCGTAAATTATACATTGAATTTGGCCATTGCTTCTACACTAATCAACTAAAGAATAATGAATGTGCCTGAATTTTTATATCACTATAAAATCTTACTTTTAACACACCATTTCATTGGCATTGTCTCTGTATTTCATTTTTTTTTCTACTGATTTTTAATATGAATTGTAATAAAAAGTATTCTAGTTGCAACTGAATTTATTTTAAAGTTTATTGGATAACTTATCATTTCCATAACTAGTATTTTTCTTCCCCTAAAAAGTAGATATAACAATGGTAGTCATATATATATATATATATATATATATATATATATATATATATATATATATATATATATATATATATATATATATTGGAAATTCCGTTGTTTATATATATATATATATATATATATATATATATATATATATATATATATATATATATATATATAGGAAATTCCGTTGTTTATATATATATATATATATATATATATATATATATATATATATATATATATATATATATATATATATATTGGAAATTCCATTGTTTTTGCCATTTTGTTACTCTACAATGAAGGGCGAGGTCAGCTAATGAATATATATATATATATATATATATATATATATATATATATATATATATATATATATATTTGTGTTTGCTAAATGTACCAGCAGGAATCCTCAGCAAAATGTGTGGGGCATTATGTTGCCCCACTCCCCACAGACTGTGGGGATCACCGCTTTGTTTCTGAAGGTGTAAGAGATGGAAAGCGACATCAATTCCCCATTTTAGGGAAACTCGAAAGAAAAAAATGATGAATCGAATCACTCACGCACAAGTCTTGCTGGGTTTGTCAGCATCATCGTCCAAGTGCCCTTAAGAACTCTCGTATCCCACAACTTTTGCCCACAACTTCAGACGTATTTCGAAAAGATTTTATAAAGGTGTCTTTTCTCCGGATAATCGATGGTGCAACAAAAACAAAATCACTAGCGGCTTATCCGGCATTAAGACAAATTTTCTCTTCTCTCTCCCACAAAGTTACACCCACATCCTCAAGCTTACTGGAGACAAGTCATTTTTGACTGGTATAGGTTATTTTCTTTTTTTTCTTATAGGCACAAATTTTAGCATTAGGATTTACAATTATATTAGTTACTTTAGCTGTTTGCTGCGGGCATGGGCACAATGATGTTAATGTTTATTTTTTTTTCCCCAAATGTCTTTTGAAGGCCCGAGTTGTATGTCAAATAAAAAAAAGATATGTCACATTCCTACCTTAGTGTTTCTTTCCCACATGAAATGTATATTTCAACTGAACGAACTGAGAGTATTAGATCACAGACGATGGAAATAACATTACTGAGAACTAAATAGGTAGGAAAAAATGAAGATATAGTCTGGAAGGTAATTTGGATTCGCCAAGAATTACAGGAAAGAAAATGTGGTTAAGGAGTAAAGTTCAGAAAATGAGAAATATAAGATTAATATACCTATTTATGATGAAAAATCATGATTAAATTAATTGGAGACAGAATTTCATTTGTAAGAAATGCAGGGAAAGGCCATAACAATATATATATATATATATATATATATATATATATATATATATATATATATATATATATATATTTATATTTATATTTATATTTATATATATATATATATATATATATATATATATATATATATATTTATATTTATATTTATATTTATATATATATATATATATATATATATATATATATATATCTTTTCTTTTCTTTCATACTATTCGCCATTTCCCGCATTAGCGAGGTAGCGTTACGAACAGAGGACTGGGCCTTAGAGGGAATATCCTCACCTGGCCCCCTTCTCTGTTCCTTCTTTTGGAAAATTAAAAAAAAAAAAAAAAACGAGAGGGGAGGATTTCCAGCCACCCGCTCCCTCCCCTTTTAGTCGCCTTCTACGACACGCAGGGTATACGTGGGAAGTATTCTTTCTCCCCTATCCCCAGGGATATATATATATATATATATATATATATATATATATATATATATATATATATATATATATATATATATATATATATATTACACTATTCGCCATTTCCCGCATTAGCGAGGCAGCGTTAAGAACAGAGGACTGGGCCTTTGAGAGAATATCCTCACCTGGCCCCCTTCTCTGTTCTTTCTTTTGGAGGAAAAAAAATGAAACACGATAAGTTCCCAAGTGCACTTTCGTGTCATAATCACATCATCAGGGGAGACACAAGAGAGAAATATAACAGTCAGCTGATATACATCGAAGAGACGAAGCTAGGACGCCATTTGGTAAACATGCGACTGTCCAAGACATACAACGAGAATAGCCCATCCACTCATATATATATATATATATATATATATATATATATATATATATATATATATATATATATATATATATATATATATTATCCTTGGGGATAGGGGAGAAAGAATACTTCCCACGTATTCCCTGCGTGTCGTAGAAGGCGACTAAAAGGGGAGGGAGCGGGGGGCTGGAAATCCTCCCCTCTCGTTTTTTTTTTAATTTTCCAAAAGAAGGAACAGAGAATTGGGCCAGGTGAGGGTATTCCCTCAAAGGCCCAGTCCTCTGTTCTTAACGCTACCTCGCTAATGCGGGAAATGGCGAATAGTTTGAAAGAAAGAAAATATATATATATATATATATATATATATATATATATATATATATATATATATATATATATATATATATATACGCCCATATAAGCACATTGTACATATTCATACTGGACATCGCTTTATAACTGGGTAAAACATTCTTTACAACACATAGTGCTAGCTATTCCCTCAGGTAAATAATTTAATAAATAAAGGAATTGAAAATTGATCTTAAATTTCTTTATATCTTCCCTTTTGACTCTAATGAGGAGATAAATGGGCCTTCTTAGATAAATCCTTATTTCCCCCTTTTATTTACTCTTACCCATTCTTAAAAGGTCACCATATTATACGACGAAGTTATAATTAATTGGTAGGCTGGTTATTTGACCATTAGGCATACTAACTACCAAGGTCATTAAGGCCAACATATCAAATTATGAACAAGAAAATGTGAAAACCGTCTTCGAATGTCCAAAATCATTATAAAATTCTTCAAGTCTCCATTACGGTATTCTAGACTGAAATATGTACATGAGAAATACACATGATAAATGTACATGAGAAATACACATGATAAATGTATATGGGAAATACACATGATAAATGTACATGGGAAATACACATGATAAATGTACATGGGAAATACACCCGATAAATGGAGATCTGAATACACCTGATAAATATACATGGGAAATACACCCGATAAATGTACATGGAAAATACACCCGATAAATGTACATGGAAAATACACCTGATAAATGTACATGGAAAATACACCCGATAAATGTACATGGAAAATACACCTGATAAATGTACATGGGAAATACACCTGATAAATGGAGATGTAAATACACCTGATAAATGGAGATGTAAATACACCTGATAAATGGAGATGTAAATACACCTGATAAATGGAGATGGGGAATACACCTGACATAAGATGTGAATTTATGTTTCAAAGGGTGACAGAAATCACCATTTTTCTATCAAAGGTAAAAGACTAGGCATTTACATACGACATACTGATGGATGACGGTTAGTAAGGCCTTAATTACCTACCTACAAGTCAAATTCTATTGGCGAATTGTCATCACAAGTAAATAAACTTATTGTCTTGTAAACGACACTTTTTTTTTCTGTTTGCCGCATTGATTTTGTGAATATTTCCAGGAAATGGAGTTTTTTTTATTCATTGACATTTCTGCATTATTTATAAATCTAATATTATCTAATATTAGGTTAATTCTACCTAAAGACTCAATCAAGCATTTGGCTGTTGGTCATTTGCCTTAAAAAAAAAAAAGACATAAGTTCCAATTGTATTTCTTTGTGCATGACTGACACATTTGCAAAGACTTGTGAAGCCGAACTTTGGTAGAGATCGGATTCACTTATCCCGGGCTGTGTAATTTGCACTTTTAACTTACTTATATCGTAAAAAAAGAATAAAAAACAATATTCAATGCATTTAAAATAAAGATAAAAATATTTTCATATTTTATAGAGTACAACATTTATAAATGATATCTACTTGATAATAATCATGATATTAATGACTGACTCTTTAAGCTAAAAGAATGTTTTATGCAATGACTTGTCAAAAACCTAAACAAACCAGATGGTGTAAACTATTTGAAGCAGAGGTGGTCGTCCGTGCACAGTTAGAAGGAATGAACACAATTCCCTGCCACGAGAAGTATATATATAATTATTAAGGATCCTTAAATTTAAGGTGAGAAGGTTATTCTGTCTTATATTCATAAGTGGTGAGATAGTGTGTGTGTGTGTGTGTGTAAGAGATATAGAGGGTTAATTGCTTCAAGGGGCGACATCTATTGGTTTTTCATGGTTCACCTCTTATATAAAGCTTTTCTTGATATTTTTTTTCCACTATGTTAAAAAAAAAAAGGAAAACAAATTTGTAGTTCCTTGCTCTTATATGATGAGTTTAGTTGATGGAATACAACAGTTATGACTTAAGGTCGATTGTAGCATTTATCAACACGGTAGTTTGAACTTTGGTGTGCAGTAACTGGCCTTTCCACTTTGGTGTGCAATAACTGGCCTTTCCACTTCACTTTAATGGTCACATTGAATGATAACTGTTTAATGAATTATCGGCACTAGTGGGTCTATTTGTGTTTTACTGAGTAATGTGATTTCATTAATTTTTTTTCCCTTTTTTATCATTGTAGAATTTAAGGTAATACTCCAACTTGCATTTCCCAAGACTAAATCCCTTTTACTAAGGGGTTCACTGAAATGTATGGCTGTCAAATGTTTCTACATTATTTAGATTAGGCTTCTTTTTCATTGACAGGTAATGTCAGAAATGAATAATGCTGCAGATCATAACAAGAACTATGATGACTCCAATTGTGAGAATCCTGACCAGGCCACCAAGACTCTCCCAGGCTCGTCAGGATGGATCTGGTCGGATCACACCTTGGCCATATACCAAGACGCACGTGCCTTTATCGAGGCAGGAATTAAACAGCACAACAGTAGAATGTTTCTTACACGGTTGTTTTTGAAACCCTGTGTTGTTGTAGCGGATAACCAGGCACTTCATGAGTTACTCACAGGTAAACCTTCCGTGGTTTAGAAATACATGTGTTAATGGGTGTTATTATCATTCAACTTTAGTCAAAATCAAAGGTTAGAAATGTTCAGGTAGTGCTTCTTTCTTATTCAAAATCTTATTGGTTCAAGCTAGGGGATTTTTCAAGAAATAGGGTATTGTTGGAACTGATTCATATAATTTTTGATAGAGAAAGCAGTAGTGATTATTTCTGCTTTGAAAAATTTTGAGACAAAATGAAAAATTAGGATGCTGCACCATCTGGAGATAGGATAGTCTGAGAGGGAAATAGATAGGAGGAACAGAGGAACAAAAAATATATAGAGAGATGAAAATGAAATAGTTTATGACATTCTGTAGGATAAGAGTTGTTACTGAGTTTCGTGGGTAATGCATGCGAGGAGTTGCCTTTAGTAAGGTTACATCATCGTCAGTGGATGGAAAGGATTATGGTCTCATTGAAGAATTTCATATTCCAAAGGAGTGCATCAGTGTCCTGCTCCTGTGTGGAATGCAGCACTGTAGCTGCAGGAACCCCGTAAAAAGGGTTCTGGGTTTGTGCTGTAATAACAACAGACAAGAAAGATACCATTATTGATAGTAATATGATGATAATTCTAATTGATATGATAAAAAAATGTGTGATATTGATTATGATGATAATAATGATAATGATATTGATTAAAAAAATAGTAATGATAATAATGACAAGAATAAGAATGTTGATATTTTTTGTTTGTACTTGATTGCCGTTTCCCACATTAGTGAGGTAACACCAGAAACAGGTAAAGAAAGGTCACATTCACTTGCGTCCATCTGGTAGCTGTCATGTATAATGTGCCTAAACCTCAGCTCTTTATCCACAACCAAGCCCCACAGACCTTTCCATGGTTCCATGAATAATGATAATAATGCAGACTAAGACTGCAGCAGAGTAAGAATATGTTAATTTTCTTTCAAGTGAAAGTAAATTAGAATTAAAGATACAAAAGCCACTTTTAAGATATTTTTGACATGACTGGAATTATTATGAGTTTTTGTTTATACGTTCTTACCTTTTCTGTCACAGAATATAGCTTCGTGAGCTGAGCCTTTGTGGGAATATCATCTCTTTGCTGCCTCTGCTCATACTTTTACGAATTCCAGTCCTTTCCATCCCATGTAGAGACCCTCTCTGACAAACAAATTGGTCTGTATCACCAGGGATAAAAATTAAGGATCCATCCCGTTCAACATTTTATGAATACTTTGTTCAAACTCACTGAACTTAAGTAGATATGTACATTACAAACTAGCTTTTGATTCACTGATACATCCCAGTTGCAGATCAGTTATGTTTCATTTTAGCGTATGAGCGAATGATGCTGTATTTTCTGTAGATGATCAATCCCTCATGTGATTTTTGTAAATTGCTTGCATTTTTTTTCAAGTGGATGAACTGATTCTATGTTTCCCTTTTTTAGTGAAGGATGATCACTTTGAAGCAGGCATGGATGAGTATTATGACCTCTTTGGAAACAATCTTCTTTTCATGAATGGTCCTGAGGCAACACTTACAAGAAGGCTTCTCTATCCCCTGTTCAATGAGGAGGCTAAAACTGGTTACAAGGTACAAAAAATTGAAGCTTTTATTTTTTTTCCCATCATGAAAACTTGTTATTCCTATTATAATCTTAATACTAAATGCCTCATAGGTAAAAGAATGCCATGTAGTTAATATTAGTTTTTCAAACCTGCTGTTGGTTTTAGTTTGTTTTTTCATAGCAAAGTTTTTACCTTTGCATGGATTTGTGGCCCCTAGATATGTATGATGGCAAATATACAGGGAGGCAAATATACAGGGAAGCTACTCATTTTCATGATCAAGTGGCTGAGGTAATGTGTCCAAGTGACAAATGACTTGAAGTAAATTCATAACAATTGTTAGTTTGGCTATGCAGTGAGTAAAGACTGTCCGATCGCATCTCAAAATCCACTGCGTAGATGATACATCCATCCAGCATCTCATGTTAAGAAATTTTTGGTTGGTGATGTCAGAAGAGAAGCCAGAACAGTCTAATCCTGCCACATAATTGTCAATGAGTTAACGTATGTATCTAGTTCTTCACCTCCTGTAATCAATAAAAACTTACGGATGATAGGTTTTAGTGAGGAACTAAGACATTCCGTTCCCTCCGGTTGATTTATCTTGTCATCTGTTGGGTTTTGATGTTTACTTGTTGCTTTGTGCTAATGAAATATAACATAACTGCAGTTGCTTTGTACTAATGAAATATCACACAACCACAAGTTTGCAGCTTTCATGGCTTATAATATGTTCAGAACCAAAAGTGGTTGTTTTAATGGAGTGCAGCCTGTTCACGTGTGACTTATAGACCAAAAATTCCAGTATAGGAGTTATTATTGATTTATCTAATATTCACACATAAGTGACTGATATGTAATTTAGTTTATGTGATGTGAACTGATACTTGGAATGCAGGCATTGCTGTCATTTATTTCAGCTTTCTACATGTATTTGTATTTGTATATGTATGAACTTCCTTGTACATTTTGAGGTTTTATTCTGTAAAGCCTGGAGATCCAAAAGATTATGATGCTCTCTAATAGGTGGTTAAAAGTTTTACTAATTGTTCTCATATTCATTTTTCAGATTAGACTAGATTTTCCAATGTTAGAATGCTATGGAGTTATGAGTGTATTGGGAAAATGGAACATATATGGAAAGGACTTTATAGCTTGTATATTGCTATTTACACAGATCCATGTAAAACTGTTCCTTTGAGAGTTTAGCATAAGTCTCCAAGGAACACCACCCCTTTCCATGACAACCATATCATTTTTGCCTTGATTTATTCATTTTGTAACTCATGTAGTATTAGAAATGATGTGCAATAAGTTACCTGTAAATTTCAGGCCATTACAAAGGATCTTGTAGCAACATGGACATCAGAACTTGATATTAGCAAGCCATTTGATGTATATGAATCTACTAAACACTTTGCCCTGCTGCTGAACCTCCGCCTCTACTTAGGGTTAGACCATACCATGGAACCACAGCTTGTCCAGCAGTTTTCTTCAGTAGCTTCCACTCATTGGCATGGTAAACTTGATGAATTCATAGCATAAGTCTTAGAATTCTTATTCTTGATCATCTATGGAGCTAGAAATGGGAAGCATAGAGGAATTGCTCTTTCACCCCTTTTGATGAGCCTTTCTTTACCTAATTTTGCATTGCAGTTTCTTTTGGTGGTTGCCTGCCATGCTTTCTGAGACTCTGCATTACCCTGTATTAGCATTTTCCTTTTTTTTATTTTCTCTGTTGTTTTCTACTTCCCCTTACTCCCTTATTTCTCTCTTTTCTGGTATCCCTACATATACTTTTATCCTTGTGTATACATCTGAAGTCAGTCCAGATATTTTTTATATGTATTTTGTATCTCATGATACTGTCATTAGCTGCTGCTACCCTTATATGACACCCAAACCAGTATTCCAACTAGTATGGGCTCTTCTGTTGCCTGTTGTATGGAAGGAAGGGTGGATATGTTACCTGAATGATTAAGGAAGATTTGGAAAATTGCATACGTAAATGAAAAGAGATAGAATGTCTCTTGAACATAATATTTTTACATGAGAATTTCTTTTGTACATAATTTTCATACATACATACATTCATGCAGGGGTACATGCCTCAACTGAACTGACCCATTTTAAAGCAGTAGTCAAACAGTATTTGAATCCAAATTGCCTCTCTAAAATGACTTGCTCCTAAATTCACTTACTGAGAATTTGGTTTGATTCAACTCTCTTGATTGCTTACTGCTCTAAACAAAGGTAATAATTCAGTAAGTAAGGTTACTGAGAGA
Organism: Panulirus ornatus; assembly: GCF_036320965.1. Taxonomy (NCBI): domain Eukaryota; kingdom Metazoa; phylum Arthropoda; class Malacostraca; order Decapoda; family Palinuridae; genus Panulirus; species Panulirus ornatus. The sequence goes on along the minus strand of NC_092262.1, from coordinate 8,152,681 downwards.
AGGAATTGCTCTTACTACCAGTATTTTAGTATTTGGAGTTTTCTGCTTCACTGATAACAACTCGTGCTCTTTGGTACTAGAATTTGTTTGATGTTGAAACAATGTTCAGGCAATTTTATCACTAGCATTATTTTACATTAATATTTTGTAAGCATTGAATATTGTGTAAGCCAGCAGATTACATCATTGTTGTCATGAGCATATGTCCTGTGGACTCATTTTACTGAACTCTTCAGTTATTAAAGAAAGTAAATTTTGGATAAAAGGAATTTGAAAAACTTTTGGAGCTAAACTACCATTGAACGTGTAGGCTTTGTGTTCTTTTGAGCATGGGTCTTTATCATAAGATGATCCTGACACTGTATATGAAAGGCAGTATTGCAGTAAGTGATGAGAACTGTAACAGTAATGGAACAGGTATTGCTTATTAAGTTATTCATCTCTGCCTGAGTCATGCTTGAGGGTAAGGATTCAAGATAACATACTGTGTAAATGTCTGCCTGTTTCAATGCTACTTCTCTCCTGCAGTCATATAATGCACAGATGCCTTTGGTATACACACCTAATTTTGTAACACCAGAGAATAAGTGAATTGGCTGCATTAATTGTTTTACCTATTGTTGTGTTACAAAAAGCATTGTCTGAATATCACCTTAGTGACAGGTGATCATTTGACGATCCTTTGACTCACATTTTGGAAGTGTAAAAAACTACCATTTTATTACATCTGCTTAAAGCCAGGTCATTAATAGCATCAGTCCCATGGTTCCACTGAATTGTTCTTTAAGAAGAGGAAAGGATGCTACATAATGGACTGTAAGCTGGTGGATAAAAATTAGAGTCAGTCACCATGATCCCATAATCATACCTATGACTTTAGGCCCTGTAGCTCCTGTCCTCACCAGATCATGTCCCTTTTAACTCATGGGAAATCTGAAATGAAAACATTTTGACCTTTGGAGAACAGTAGAGTCAGAAGTGTCAAATCATCTCTTGAAAGTTAAACTAAAGTTTGGGAGTTTTAGAAAATTATCGAGACAAAATTACCCTCTGGTGATGAGGTTTCAAAGGGATTTTACCTACAGTGATATAGACTACTTGCATAACATTCGTGCTGGATTAGACTTATGACAGAAGTTCTGTAAAAGAAATACTTGTTCCATAAACAAATGTGAAAAAATCTTTAGACTATCAATGAAAAACATACTGCCATAAATATCATGTCACATTCGCTTTCATACCTGATCCAGCCTGACTCTAATAAGACACTTCCAGTAATCTCAATGTTTAAGGAGCTCTTACTCTGTAATTTGCATGTAGATCAGTACTTACTGATATTAGTGTGCTCTATTGTGACTATTTTGTCACTTTTAATTTTTAGACATCTAGAGCTTACATATTTTTCTTTCTATTTTTATTCTAGGCTTATGTTCTCTTCCTGTAAACATCAGAGTTCCAGGAATAAAATCAGGCTTTGGGAAAGCTCTTGAGGCCAAAGACGAGCTTTTGGATTTGCTGCGAGAACGTCTCAGTTACAGAAAAGACCATAGTAAGTGCAAATTTTAGTTCCACCATGCTGTTAATGCTGTTCTGTCTCTGATTTATTATGCATATTTATCATGCAGTCACTAGCAGATGGCACTTGCAAGTTCATACTCAAACACATAAGTCACTGTACACACACACTGGGGTGTTTAATTTTTACTTGCATACTTTAGTCTTGGTGCCTTTTTATAAACATTCAAGTTATAGTTAGCTTTCCTCACACCAAAAATTTTTCTCAAACATTTCATTTTCAACACCTTTTCATCTAGGCTACTTGACCTTATCCATACATCACCATTGGAACTACTTTACCATTAAACATACCCATGTTTGCCCTCACAGAAGTGACTTTCTCTTTCCACACACTTCACGGTGCACCCAGGACCTTATCCCCCTTACTCACCCTCACATACACTTTCTAACTATCATATATAGGAATAGAGTGAATTGGAATGATGTGATATACCGGGGATGACATGCTGTCAGTGGATTGAACCTGGGCATGTGAAACATCTGGGGTAAACCATGGAAAGTTTTGTGGGGCCTGGATGTGGGATGGGAGCTGTGGTTTTAGTGCATTACACATGAAAGCTAGAGATTGAGTGCGAGCAAAGTGGCCTTTGTTGTCTTTTCCTAGCGCTACCTCGCGTGCACGCATGGGGAGGGGGGGTGCCATTTCGTGTGGCAGGGTGGCGGTGGGAATGGATGAAGGCAGCATGTATGAATATGTACATGTGTATATATGTTGGGACCACTATTCCTTCAAACATACCCATTTTTGCTCTTCGAGATAATGTTCTCGACTTCCAAACATTCTTTAAGGCTCCCAGAATTTTCACCCCCTCCCCCACCCTATGATTCACTTCCGCTTCCATGGTTCCATCTGCTGCCAGATCCACTCCCAGATATCCAAAACACTTTACTTCCTCCAGTTTTTCTCCATTCAAACTTACCGCCCAATTGACTTGGCCCTCAACCCTACTGTGCCTAATGACCTTGCTCTTATTCACATTTACTCTTAACTTTCTTCTTTCACACACTTTACCAAACTCAGTCACCAGCTTCTGCAGTTTCTCACATGAATCAGCCACCAGCGCTGTATCATCAGCGGACAGCAGCTGACTCACTTCCCAAGCTCTCTCATCCACAACAGGCTGCATACTTGCCCCTCTTTCCAAAACTCTTGCATCCACCTCCCTAACAACCCCATCCATAAACAAATTAAACAACGATGGAGACATCACACACCCCTGCCGCAAACCTACATTCATTGAGAACCAATCACTTTCCTCTCTTCCTACACATACACATGCCTTACATCCTTGATAAAAACTTTTCACTGCTTCTAACAACTTGCCTCCCACTCCATATATTCTTAATACCTTCCACAGAGCATCTCTATCAACTCTATCATATGCCCTCTCCAGATCCATAAATGCTACATACAAATCCATTTGCTTTTCTAAGTATTTCTCACATACATTCTTTAAAGCAAACACCTGATCCACACATCCTCTACCACTTCTGAAACCACACTGCTCTTCCCCAATGTGATGCTCTGTACATGCCTTCACCCTCTCAATCAATACCCTCCCATATAATTTACCAGGGATACTCAACAAACTTATATCTCTGTAATTTGAGCACTCACTCTTATCCCCTTTGCCTTTGTACAGTGGCACTATGCAAGCATTCCGTCAATCCTCAGGCACCTCACCATGAATCATACATACATTAAATAACCTTACCAACCAGTCAACAATACAGTCACCCCCTATTTTAATAAATTCCACTGCAATACCATCCAAACCTGCTGCCTTGCCGGCTTTCATCTTCCGCAAAGCCTTTACTACTCATATATACACGAGTGAAGTCACTTTTGACAAGAATGTATTTTTGCCGGTTGACAAAGTTGGGTACAGTCTCGCAAAAGAACTTTACTCTTCAAATTAGTCCATCCTATCACTTTTATTGATTGTAGTGAAGCCTTGAACTTCAATAGCCTCTTGATAAGGGGTCCTGGAGGTTATAGCCCCGGGACACCTTCATGAAAGGAGTTCTGGAGTTGTATAGTGATAGTAATGTCATGTCTAATCGTAATGACAAGAAATGAAAGTGTGTTTAAAGAGTGAGGGTCTCTTTACTTCTCATTAGTATATGTGACTCAGACTACTGAAATTTTCCTACTGATATATCTTGTAGCCAGCTCCTAATGGCAGAAATGATTAGATACTGAGCAGTGTATCATTTGACATAGAAATAGGCAGGAAATGTCTGGGGGAGTTCAAATTCCACTTTGGCTATGAAACTTTGCTTATAGTTAATGTAATTTTGAGTTTATTTATTATAATACCACTCAGTTTCTCATACTTAACAAGATATGATACTGCAATCAGTGTCAACAACCCAGGGGATATAAAGCACTGTCCTACGTAAAAGAAAGTTGTAGTATTTTGTGGAGATAGGACATATGTCACATGCACTCACTTCCTGCATATATCTATTAACAGAAATATAGCTTTTGACATCTTTTTCTATTCCTTTCCTTTCATAATATTGACTATATTTCCAGCTTTTCTGAAGAGCATGTCTGAGAACATCAACAATGAAGAACTACAACTGAATCATCTTCTAGTGTGTTGTTGTGCCATTATTCCGAAGACTTTTGCGTCCATCCTTACTTCCTTCATCCTTTTAGTCCATTCTTGGAAACCATACTACCAGGTAAAATAGATATTCATATGAATAGAAAATGGAGAAAATTTTATATGTAGACTCTGTTGTATTTAATGGTGAATTATTCTTTAGTCTCTTCAGAAGTCTTCAACCATTCAGCATATTGATATTTTATTTCTTGCCATAATTTTGGTATACATAGTTTTTCATTGCTATGATTATTACCGCATTGCATATTTCAGTATTCAGGATAGAAGGGTAGATGCAGATTATTCCTAGAGCATGTGATTTCCTGACCTTCTCCAGTACTTTAGGTGTTGAAAATCCAGCAGTGATGACTGAAATGTTTATCAAAGAATCTGCTATTTGGGCTGTTGTCAAATCAAGTAGTTGCCTCGTGCTTGTCCTAAGTTATGAAACTATTCACAGCACCATTTGTTGGCTTGCAACACAGTCAAATGGAATATTACAGCATCACTGAAAACAATGAAACTTATAACGGGAGAAACTTAAAGAGATGGATTGTTAAACACATATGAAGATACTTTGGAGTATACTTAACAGGTCTTTGTTTTAGCATATTCTCTAGTGCATATTTTATCAAATGTCATTCTAGACTTGTTCATCAGAAGAAGAGAGAGAAGCAGCACTTGATATGATTCTGCTGGAAGTGCTGAGACTTGTTCCCCCTCTGGCTGGTGGCCGACGTATTGCACTGCGGGACACAATGCTCAATGGATATGCCATCTCATCTGGAATGGTCATTCATTTTAGCTACCTTGGAGCTCACACTGACCCTAAAGTCTTCCCAGAACCAAACAAGTTTCGTCCAGAGAGGTGGGAAGAAGAAAATAAAGATGATCGAAGCAAGATGTTTGCTTTTGGAGCTGGACCACGAGAGTGTGTTGGCAAGAAAATGATTTGGGATATCATAATTGTAAGAAAAAGTAACTTTAATCCTTGTTGATACTGTCTAATCATACCTATTTTGCTTTTAGCTTAGGAAATTGTGTGTTTGCTTCCGTAATTCTCTCAGATACCTCAGCTGCCATTCCTCCATCTTTACTAAGATTTTTTTCCATAGTTACTTGAAAATTTGAATGGTTTGAATGCATCATTCATCACAACTCACAGTATAAATTTCTTTTCTGAAACAAAAGGCCATGCCCTTGTAAGCTCCTATTTTTACCATCCTGATCCAGTTACTTACACCGGTGTCCCTGACAATAAATTTTAGTTCCTTTTCACTCTTTCATGAAAGCCATCTTCTTTAATTAGGGATTTGTGCAGACTTATGTTCATGGAAAATGCCATGAAAATTGAGTAGGTTGTGTACAAGGATCGTTATTCATAAGAATTTTATGGCTTCAAATGAATCTTTAATTCTTTTGAGACTGGAAACCAATTTGCTATTACCAGAGAACAAGCCAACTTACAGAGTAAGCACCATGTTCATTCATGGCAAGAGCTCTCAGCTGCCCAAAATCCTACCTTTTTTGTACTTACGTAGTTCAGTACTGAGGAAATGTGTGAATTTACAGATACTGATTACCTGGATAATATATGCCCTGATTACCATATTCATTTGAATGAGTGTTAGAATGAATTCTTATTAACTTATATCGACGGGAAGTATTTTAGGGCAGCATCTCAGGTATAATTTGTAGCACTACTTTGGCCAAAAACAGGTTAATGAGATAGATAGCTGCTTATTTGATAAGTTGATAATTCCACTTTTCCTTCTGGTTGGACCATACTATTTATCTTCTGCCATGGGAAAGGGAAGCATACTTGATTATTGAACAAAGGCTTTTATTATTTCACATGTGAGAGTAATAGGAGAAAAGATTGTTTTAAGAATTACTGAGGAAAAAGCTTAAACAATGGAATTGCCTGTTTGGAGATAAATCATGGTATGAGATTGCTTTGAAATAAATGGGGGAAGGTGTTATAAAGGTTTACTATCCCCACAGTTGATTTATATTTTATGGATGCGTATTCCACGAGCTGTGAGTAAGAGAGTGATTGCTTGGTATTATTAAATCATGTTAGCACAAAGTGGCAGTTACCACAGTTACTGAATACAGATGATGTTCTGTTAGCTGATCAGACAAGGAGTATATAGCAAATCACTTTGAAGATGTGCGTAAACATGCATGGTGCAATTAGTTTTAATTAAAAGCAAGTATCTGCTTTGAAGAATGTATGTATGTGAGAAATACTTAGAAAAGCAAATGGATTTGTATGTAGCATTTATGGATCTGGAGAAGGCATATGATAGAGTTGATAGAGATGCTCTGTGGAAGGTATTAAGAATATATGGTGTGGGAGGCAAGTTGTTAAAAGCAGTGAAAAGTTTTTATCGAGGATGTAAGGCATGTGTACGTGTAGGAAGAGAGGAAAGTGATTGGTTCTCAGTGAATGTAGGTTTGTGGCAGGGGTGTGTGATGTCTCCATGGTTGTTTAATTTGTTTATGGATGGGGTTGTTAGGGAGGTGAATGCAAGAGTTTTGGAAAAAGGGGCAAGTATGAAGTCTGTTGTGGATGAGAGAGCTTGGGAAGTGAGTCAGTTGTTGTTCGCTGATGATACAGTGCTGGTGGCTGATTCATGTGAGAAACTGCAGAAGCTGATGACTGAGTTTGGTAAAGTGTGTGAAAGAAGAAAGGTAAGAGTAAATGTGAATAAGAGCAAGGTTATTAAGTACAGTAGAGTTGAGGGTCAAGTCAATTGGGAGGTAAGTTTGAATGGAGAAAAACTGGAGGAAGTAAAGTGTTTTAGATATCTGGGAGTGGATCTGGCAGTGGATGGAACCATGGAAGCGGAAGTGAATCATAGGGTGGGGGAGGGGGCGAAAATCCTGGGAGCCTTGAAGAATGTGTGGAAGTCGAGAACATTATCTCGGAAAGCAAAAATGGGTATGTTTGAAGGAATAGTGGTTCCAACAATGTTGTATGGTTGTGAGGCGTGGGCTATGGATAGAGTTGTGCGCAGGAGGGTGGATGTGCTGGAAATGAGATGTTTGAGGACAGTGTGTGGTGTGAGGTGGTTTGATCGAGTAAGTAATGTAAGGGTAAGAGAGATGTGTGGAAATAAAAAGAGCGTGGTTGAGAGAGCAGAAGAGGGTGTTTTGAAATGGTTTGGGCACATGGAGAGAATGAGTGAGGAAAGATTGACCAAGAGGATATATGTGTCGAAGGTGGAGGGAACGAGGAGAAGTGGGAGACCAAATTGGAGATGGAAAGATGGAGTGAAAAAGATTTTGAGTGATCGGGGCCTGAACATGCAGGAGGGTGAAAGGCGGGCAAGGAATAGAGTGAATTGGATCGATTTGGTATACCGGGGTTGACGTGCTGTCAGTGGATTGAATCAGGGCATGTGAAGCGTCTGGGGTAAACCATGGAAAGTTGTGTGGGGCCTGGATGTGGAAAGGTAGCTGTGGTTTCGGGCATTATTGCATGACAGCTTGAGACTGAGTGTGAATGAATAGGGCCTTTGTTATCTTTTCCTAGCGCTACCTCGCACACATGAGGAGGGAGAGGGATGGTATTCCATGTGTGGCGAGGTGGCAATGGGAATGAATAAAGGCAGACAGTGTGAATTGTGTGCATGGGTATATATGTATGTGTCTGTGTGTGTATATATATGTGTACATTGAGATGTATAGGTATGTATATTTGCGTGTGTGGACGTGTGTGTATATACATGTGTATGGGGGTGGGTTGGGCCATTTCTTTCTTCTGTTTCCTTGCGCTACCTCGCAAATGTGGGAGACAGCGACAAAGCAAAATAAATGAATAAATAGATATATCTTGTTCTCACATGAGTTGTTAAGTTGAAAAGTATTTTACTCATTTGTGTAGGCTGTGGCTGATATTGAGATGGTATACGCTCATACTTCTGATCCCACCGATGTGGACAGTTGAGATTGTTCTTCTGGTTGTGATGAGCAGTGATAGTGGAGTGATGGAAAATTCCATGTAATCCTTCAGCATTCTTTATAAAAACATAAAACTTTGCAAGCAGCATTCCCTTATTAAAAGATTTGGTCACAATGTCTCTATTCCTTGCCGCATTATCACATACATAAGAGCACTACTCAAACCACAGGTTTTGTGTAAGTTTGCTAATGCAAAAGTGAAACAGGCTTTGCCAACATTCCCATCTGTTTGCAAATATCATGACCTTAAATTTTATGCTTTACAGATCTTCTGCAAATCATTTTTAGAACATTTTGATTGGGAGGTCTCAAGTGATCACCTGAAGGAGCTAAAGTACATTCCTGCCGTTCGACCTAAGGAAAAACCTCTCATCCAGCTGCAGGCCAGACGAAGTTAATACACCATAGTGGTAAAGTTAATGTGATTCTGCATCACCTTCATTAGGTACACTCATAGATATTATTTATTTGAAATATGATATTGTACAATGACATCAAGTTGAAATATAAGGAGCAAGACTAACTGCCAGTAATGATAATGTTACTCTTGCTGTATTTGAGATTCTTTATTATTACTAACCGAACTTTGTGCACACAACATGGGATGTTTATAGTTTGGTTATTTGTCACGATTAGTTTTGTACAAACATTGTGTAACATTTTTTAAACCGTGTATGATGATATGATGGTTGGGTGAATGAGTGGGTAGGAGACTCCATAAATAAGCTTGGCTTTGTGGATTCAAATATATCACATGGCTACTTCAGAGGGTGCTCCCCGGTTCAACCAGTTGTGAAAATGGGTACTCAGTTTATGTAACTGGGGAATCTAGGTAAGCTTGTGGTTGTGGATTCCTGTACTAATTATGCCTACTTTGGAAGGTGCTCCCCAGTTGAGCCACATTTGAAGATGGGTACCCTGTTCAAGTGTCTTGGAATGAAGGTTGTCAGATGTGAAAACTGGCCTCATTACTCTCTATGTACCTTAGGCTAAGAAACTGTTATGCTCTACCCATTCCAACTCCCATGAGGCTAAGAAACTGTTATGCTTTGCCCATTCCAACTCTCGTGACAGACCACTGATATGGGGATAAGATTAAACTAAACAATTAATAGAATGGAAATGTACATTAGTGTATGTGTTTGTGTGTTTGTGTGCGTGTAAAACAAAATGATAATGTTTCATACATTTTATATGTGATATATTCCCTGCTTACCATAGGCTAAGAAACTGGTATGCCAGCCCTTATGACAACCACTGGTATGGGGAAAAGATGAAACTAAAGAATAGATATATCCAGAAATAATGAAAATACATTGTAATATGTATATTGTGTGTGTGTATGTGAAGATGAAAATCATTATCTGTTTCACACATTTTAGATGTGATATAATCTCTGTTTAGCACAGGCTTAGAAACTGGTATGCTTCACCTGTACCAGCCCCCATTGACAGACCACTGTTATGGAGGAAAAAGAGATGACCATACAAAAGACTGACTAAGGAAAATATATGTACTTATGTATATGTTTAGAGTGAAATGATAATCTATTTCATACCTCTTAGATGTGATATACCGAAAGAAAACATATATTTAAGTGTGTGTGTGAGTGTGTACAGTAAAATATTTAATATATTTATATTTCTTACACTTTAGAAGTGACACAAATAATATTTTTCATAAGCACAGCATATAATGGTGTATAGGTTTGGCTTAAAGCAAAGTTTATTTTTCATAAATATTTTATGTTTAGAAAGTTTAGCTCAGTTGAATAATTTTATTATTTTTTCTTACTTTGTGGTATATGTAGAATTTCCGAACACATGTAGAAGTGTGGGGCTCTAAGTATTAGCCTAAAGCACCTCAGTTATTACATTGAGATACAGCATCACAAAGAAAATAGTGAGAATAATGATAAGGTAATGAGAAATAAAGCTGCAGATAAACAAAGTATTTCTGATTTAGTCACTAAAGTATACATGTATTGTTCCCTATCTATTTATCTATCCATAAATATCTCTGATGTCCATACCTTTTGGGAACTCCCAGCTAGGGATTGGCCATGGCATAAGTCTCTATTATCCCTCTCTTTACATGCCTTCCCCAAACATATGCATGCATTTCTCTATTCATTCATTCATCTTTCCTAAGTATATTGTCATTGGAGGTGTTACTGGTCTCTGCCTGCTTGTGGTTATCCTACAAGTAAAAAGTCATCTTTGGTGAAGTTGCATCATTGCAGTGCAATCTCATTGAAGTGCTTCTCGCTCCGAAGGAGTCCATCCTTTCCCTGCTGCTGATACAGTGCAGCCTTGAGGCTGAGAAAGCACCTGAAGAAAGGGTCTTGGGGTTGTATAATAATGATAATAGTTGTTGTTAGACTGTGCTTAAAAGTAGTTACGTGCGGGTGAGAAGTCACCTCCCATAGGCTGTCTTATTTTTAGTAGATGAAAGTAGGTTAGCCTTGCTGAATGCCTTCATTCTCCAAGGATTTCTTAATGCCTTGCTGTGCATGAAATGCCATCTTGAAGCTGCAGAAGTCCCATAAGATGGGTCCTGGAGTTGTATCATGACAATGATATATATTTACCTCTTTGCATCTCTTCATCTGTGTATCTCTTTGTCTATTTATTTAACTATATGCATATGTCGGAAGGAGTAGTGACAGCGGCACAGTGAGACAGCACTGCTGTGGCTGTCACATTTCTCATCCCTGGCTAAGGTTGGTGTCTTTCCTCTCAGCCTTATATACGTATGTGATGCTGGTTCTCAATCCACAAACACAAATATCTCTTTGTATTTGACATAACACTAGACAACACATATTTCACTTGATTTGTTATCCTAAATCACAATTTTCTCTATCCCTAGAGATAGACGAGTAAGAAAACTATCCAGGAACCTCTTGTGCATCATGAGGCGACTGATGAATGGAAGTGGGGACTGGAAACCCTACCCTGTTTCAGTTATCACTTACCATAAATAGAAAGGGATGAAGAAACCAAGTGAGGATGACTCCTCAAAGGCCCAGTCAGAAGTTTCTAAATGTATATGGATGTAACCTGGATGAGAAGGTAGAGGTAGGTGCTATATTTGATGACAGAAACCTGGGTGTTTTTTTTTCTGAGTGAAACCATCTTGAATGGCAAGAACATTTAGTGTCACATTAAATAATTACCAGTTAATATCTGTGGGATTAAGAAAATAAACACTGAAGCACTAACGTACTCAAAGAACACAAAATACACTGAACACTTTACCAGGAAACCAGAGTTAACCCCATGATTAAACACAATATGGACAAGGAAGTGGATTTACAACATATGCCCTCCACAGTATCTCATTTATCCACAACACTCATCTTGTGGAAACAAATCACAAGCATTGAGAACCCTCGAAATCTCATCCACAAAAATGATATTACAAAACTTTTACAGTAAAATCAAAACCTACATACACCATCCACTAAGTGCCCTCAGATACCATCCACGAACTGCCCTCAGATACACACCTTTACTTCTAAACCTAACCAACACACAACAGTTCTCTGTGCAGAGGTTTCAGCATCCATGATTCCTGAGGTGAACTTCTGATGAGCCAATTTCTCCCTCTCAGCATCCCCATCCTCCAAACCCAGACTCCCTAGCCCACTACTTCTAACATCTTATTTCATTATCATTTGCACAGTAGTGCTTACACCTGATCTTCTTTGACCACCTAGCCATTCTAGTTATGCATCACCGAAGCCATCAGGCTCGCACAATCATTCCAAGAACGTCATTAACCAAACTAACACAAAATGCCCATCACACAGACATATGAAACAGTATAACACAAACTTCTCCCCACAAGTTGCAAGTCACACGAGTGAAAAAACGCACGCAGACAAAACCACTTGCCATTAACACAGACAACAGAACAAGATTAAAAAAGAAAAAAATGGAAACGCAGAGACACGTACAGGAAAACTTGAGAAATTATAGGCAGATTGAACAAGAGATGTTGTTGCCATGGGAAAAGATTTTCATTGAAAAATTTAGTCCTATTTTCGTGTTCAAGTCTTTGATAAACTGGTTATTGGTTATCCACATGTGAATCCCAATAAATAGATAAATGCAGCTATCCATAACATCCAAATATTAGCATATGTTAAAGTTATACACGATCCTAATGATCATACAACCTTTTTTTTTTATTATTTTGCTTTGTCGCTGTCTCCCGCGTTTGCGAGGTAGCGCAAGGAAACAAGACGAAAGAAATGGCCCAACCCACCCTCATACACATGTATATACATACACGTCCACACACGCAAATATGCATACCTATACATCTCAATGTACACATATATATACACACACAGACACATACATATATACACATGCACACAATTCACACTGTCTGCCTTTATTCATTCCCATCGCCACCTCGCCACACATGGAATAACATCGTGCTCCCCCCTCATGTGTGCGAGGTAGCGCTAGGAAAAGACAACAAAGGCCCCATTCGTTCACACTCAGTCTCTTGCTGTCATACAATAATGCTCGAAACCACAGCTCCCTTTCCACATCCAGGCCCCACAGAACTTTCCATGGTTTACCCCAGACGCTTCAGATGCCCTGATTCAATCCATTGACAGCACGTCGACCCCGGTATACCACATCGATCCAATTCACTCTATTCCTTGCCCGCCTTTCACCCTCCTGCATGTTCAGGCCCCGATCACTCAAAATCTTTTTCACTCCATCTTTCCATCTCCAATTTGGTCTCCCACTTCTCTTCATTCCCTCCACCTCTGACAGATATATCCTCTTGGTCAATCTTTCCTCACTCATTCTCTCCATGTGCCCAAACCATTTCAAAACACCCTCTTCTGCTCTCTCAACCACGCTCTTTTTATTTCCACATACCTCTCTAACCCTTACATTACTTACTCGATCAAATCACCTCACACCACATATTGTCCTCAAACATCTCATTTCCAGCACATCCACCCTCCTGCGCACAATTCTATCCATAGCCCACGCCTCACAACCATACAACATTGTTGGAACCACTATTCCTTCAAACATACCCATTTTTGCTTTCCGAGATAATGTTCTCGACTTCCACACATTCTTCAAGGCTCCCAGGATTTTCGCCCCCTCCCCCACCCTATGATTCACTTCCGCTTCCATGGTTCCATCCGCTGCCAGATCCACTCCCAGATGTCTAAAACACTTTACTTCCTCCAGTTTTTCTCCATTCAAACTTACCTCCCAATTGACTTGACCCTCAACCCTACTGTACCTAATAACCTTGCTCTTATTCACATTTACTCTTAACTTTCTTCTTTCACACACTTTACCAAACTCAGTCACCAGCTTCTGCAGTTTCTCACATGAATCAGCCACCAGCGCTGTATCATCAGCGGACAGAAACTGACTCACTTCCCAAGCTCTCTCATCCCCAACAGACTTCATACTTGCCCCTCTTTCCAAAACTCTTGCATTCACCTCCCTAACAACCCCATCCATAAACAAATTAAACAACCATGGAGACACCACACATCCCTGCCGCAAACCGACATTCACTGAGAACCAATCACTTTCCTCTCTTCCTACACGTACACATTCCTTACATCCTTGATAAAAACTTTTCACTGCTTCTAACAACTTGCCTCCCACACCATATATTCTTGATAGCTTCCACAGAGCATCTCTGTCAACTCTTTCATATGCCTTCTCCAGATCCATAAATGCTACTGATCGTACAACCTTATGTGTACGTATACATCTGTGTAATCATAAATCCAGTCAGAAATGTAGACTGACTTAACCATATTTAATGTGGTGATGTATTGCCTTACTTATGGTAATGGTTGATACCAATTCTACTCGCTTTAACCATTGTAAATCTGGCCCAAACTGGGCACAGGAAATGGGTCTTTGCATTTTAGCAGACTCCAACCCACTAACCAGTAAGCGTTTTGGCTGGCCACTTGGTCTCATATCTAATTATGTTTTAAATATCTGATGGGGAGGGAAATGACCACAGAGTATATTGGTATTATACAATGAAGATCATACCATGAAATAAGTACATGGAGAGGACATGGTACGTAGGCATCAGCCACACGGTCTTAAGTTGTCAAGTTCCATTTTACACGCCTGTTTTCGTAATGGAAAATGTATTCAATCATATTCCAAAGGTAAGATGACTTAAAAGTGATGGGCTGTTGCACTTTTAGATGCAAAGTACGTTGTATTTTAGCCTGAATCATGGTGAGACAGAGAGAGACACGACCTTGAATTGTGTCCAGATGTGTGTGTGTGTGGTTTTATTCTGGTCTTTATCTATTTCCATCCCAACATTTCAAGCTGATGACACTTAGTTTTTAGTTAATGGAGGATACATAAGCTCCAAAGCTTATCTTTCTTCAAGTTCAGAGGTTTTGAGACATTACTTGGGCGCAATCCACGGGTGCCACTGCTTCTGATTAAAGGCACGTGATCGGTGGATGACACTGGGGGTACCACATAGTGGATGACACCGGAGTGCCACCCCCTCTGATAGAGGTACGTCATCGGTGGATGACTGAAGTGTCACTACGTCATCGGTGGATGACTGAAGTGTCACTACGTCATCGGTGGATGACGGGTGACACTGCGTCATCTGTGGATGACTTGGGTGACACTACGTCATCGGTGGATGACTGGGGTGCCACTACGTCATCTGTGGATGACTTGGGTGACACTACGTCATCGGTGGATTACGAATGTCACTACGTCATCGGTGGATGACTGGGGTGCCACTACGTCATCGGTGGATTACGAATGTCATTACGTCATTGGTGGATGACTTGGGTGACACTACGTCATCGGTGGATGACTGAGGGTGACACTACGTCATCGGTGAATTACGAATGTCACT
The DNA here is from genome assembly GCF_036320965.1 of Panulirus ornatus. Lineage (NCBI taxonomy): Eukaryota > Metazoa > Arthropoda > Malacostraca > Decapoda > Palinuridae > Panulirus > Panulirus ornatus. Next base: position 8,137,613 of record NC_092262.1, on the reverse strand, counting down.
ACGTCATTGGTGGATGACTGAGGTGAACTACGTCATCGGTGGATGACTGGAGTGCCACTACGTCATCGGTGGATGACTGGAGTGCCACTACGTCATCGGTGGATGACTGAGGGTGCCACTACGTCATCGGTGGATGACTGGAGTGCCACTACGTCATCGGTGGATGACTGGAGTGACACTACGTCATCGGTGGATGACTGGAGTGCCATTACGTCATCGGTGGATGACTGAGGGTGACACTACGTCATCGGTGGATGACTGGGTTGCCACTACGTCATCGGTGGATGACTGAGTTGCCACATGGGGTTCATCACCCGTCTATCATGAGGGAGGTATGACCAAAGCAGAACTGCCACCATGTCATACATGTATATTCGTCTTCTATATTAAGGTACGGTCGTGTTTTTTTAGGGATTTAGGTATCCATAGAAGGTCATACGACAGGTCAAATTTTTAGGTCAGATGGAGAGTAAAGTTGCGAAAGTCTTCATCCATCTAGTAATCAATATATATTACAGCGAATAACTGAAATATATCCAAGAGAAGACTGTGTTTGCCTATTAGGGCAATATCACACTTCGTTACCAACACTGTTAAAGAGAACATAATTATTCAACTATTTACTCACAGCAAAATACCAGTTTACGTCATTCAATGCATCAAGGTTTCCATAAACATCCACAAACATACATAGTATGTGTAACTTGAGCTTGGCTTCAATATATGTCTGCCAACATGAATGTTTGATTCTTGTCAAGGCAATAATTTGAACACCAAGGACAGCTAGCTAGGTTTGTCTGCTTCAATCCTCCAGACATCACTGGCTACTGAGTGAAACACCTCAATACGTTTGTCTCTTTGACCTGTTCACAATCATCTACAAAGATATGTTCATATTTTTTTTTCTGGGCATCTTTGCAAGGGTGTGTGTGTGTGTCTGTGCCACGCACGTCACCCCCTAGTGCATATTGTGTGTGTGTGTGTGTGTGGCGCATACGCCACTGACCTTCAACCTTTCCTACTAAGTGCCAAGACCTCCAAACACTGTAGTTACCCAGGGACGTAAATAACTTTTTATTTATGTTAGATGATGTTGCTTGTTATCAGTTTAGGCTGTTAGAGAGAGAGAGAGTGTGGATTTCCTCTTTCACCATTATAGATTATGAAATAGCCCTTCCATGTATTCTATTATTGTTACATTATTAGACTACGTCATAAACCTTAGCTTATGGTACAAGTCTGGCCCAGGACACACCCTTATGACCTTAATTTTGGTCTAATATAATGCTTTATCATTTATATATTATTCAACCTAGTCGACAACTTACCTAAGCTTCTCTCACTACGACACACACTCACACACATTTTGGCTCAGAAAATGCTTCAGTAATAGACCTGGATAATAGACTTTCAGTTTTCCCCCCCATCTGCTTTTTCAGTGGTATAGGGAAAATTATACAATAGATCTGGATAGGTAAAAAGAAATATGGCGTGACGTGTTGTGCCATACCTTTGCTCTGTCGCGATATTAAAGATATCTTATCTTCCATTATAAGAGACAACGCTATAAAAATATACCACCAGTCCATTACCACAGTACTGCCAGCATTTAGTCATAAAGACGCTACAACATTTTAAAAGTCTATTTCATAACCTTGAATAACTTCAAACATCCAATTTCAGGTTGCCATTTCATCCACAACAATAACTGCTGCCTTGTACTTCAAGGTAATACTTGTAACCCCTTGAAGATAGAAGTCATGACCCATCAATACAACATGTATTGATGGGTCATTCCAATTTGGAATGGTGGTTTAGCCTTTAAGTGTCTGGCTGATATAAATTGGTTGGTTCACAGTTCAGACGACCACAGGTCATTGTATCCCAACCATAAGCATATATATATATATATATATATATATATATATATATATATATATATATATATATATATATATAGCGTCTTTATGACTAAATGCTTTCTAAAATGGGAAACAGAAGAAGGAGTCACGCGGGGAGTGCTCATCCTCCTCGAAGGCTCAGACTGGGGTGTCTAAATGTGTGTGGATGTAACCAAGATGTGAAAAAAGGAGACATAGGTAGTATGTTTGAGGAAAGGAACCTGGATGTTTTGACTCTAAGTGAAACGAAGCTCAAGGGTAAAGGGGAAGAGTGGTTTGGGAATGTCTTGGGAGTAAAGTCAGGGGTTAGTGAGAGGACAAGAGCAAGGGAAGGAGTAGCAGTACTCCTGAAACAGGAGTTGTGGGAGTATGTGATAGAGTGTAAGAAAGTAAATTCTCGATTAATATGGGTAAAACTGAAAGTTGATGGAGAGAGATGGGTGATTATTGGTGCATATGCACCTGGGCATGAGAAGAAAGATCATGAGAGGCAAGTGTTTTGGGAGCAGCTGAATGAGCGTGTTAGTGGTTTTGATGCACGAGACCGGGTTATAGTGATGGGTGATTTGAATGCAAAGGTGAGTAATGTGGCAGTTGAGGGAATAATTGGTATACATTGGGTGTTCAGTGTTGTAAATGGAAATGGTGAAGAGCTTGTAGGTTTATGTGCTGAAAAAGGACTGGTGATTGGGAACACCTGGTTTAAAAAGCGAGATATACATAAGTATACGTATGTAAGTAGGAGAGATGGCCAGAGAGCATTATTGGATTACGTGTTAATTGATAGGCGCGCGAAAGAGAGACTTTTGGATGTTAATGTGCTGAGAGGTGCAACTGGAGGGATGTCTGATCATTATCTTGTGGAGGGTAAGGTGAAGATTTGTATGGGTTTTCAGAAAAGAAGAGTGAATGTTGGGGTGAAGAGGGTGGTGAGAGTAAGTGAGCTTGGGAAGGAGACTTGTGTGAGGAAGTACCAGGAGAGACTGAGTACAGAATGGAAAAAGGTGAGAACAATGGAAGTAAGGGGAGTGGGGGAGGAATGGGATGTATTTAGGGAATCAATGATGGATTGCGCAAAAGATGCTTGTGGCATGAGAAGAGTGGGAGGTGGGTTGATTAGAAAGGGTAGTGAGTGGTGGGATGAAGAAGTAAGATTATTAGTGAAAGAGCTTCAAGAGAGAGGCATTTGGACGATTTTTGCTGGGAAAAAATGCAATTGAGTGGGAGATGTATAAAAGAAAGAGACAGGAGGTCAAAAGAAAGGTGCAAGAGGTGAAAAAGGGGGCAAATGAGAGTTGGGGTGAGAGAGTATCATTAAATTTTAGGGAGAATAAAAAGATGTTTTGGAAGGAGGTAAATAAAGTGCGTAAGACAAGGGAGCAAATGGGAACTTCAGTGAAGGGCGCAAATGGGGAGGTGATAACAAGTAGTGGTGATGTGAGAAGGAGATGGAGTGAGTATTTTGAAGGTTTGTTGAATGTGTTTGATGATAGAGTGGCAGATATAGGGTGTTTTGGTCGAGGTGGTGTGCAAAGTGAGAGGGTTAGGGAAAATGATTTGGTAAACAGAGAAGAGGTAGTAAAAGCTTTGCGGAAGATGAAAGTCGGCAAGGCAGCAGGTTTGGATGGTATTGCAGTGGAATTTATTAAACAAGGGGGTGACGGTATTATTGACTGGTTGGTAAGGTTATTTAATGTATGTATGACTCATGGTGAGGTGCCTGAGGATTGGCGGAATGCGTGCATAGTGCCATTGTACAAAGGCAAAGGGGATAAGAGTGAGTGCTCAAATTTCAGAGGTATAAGTTTGTTGAGTATTCCTGGTAAATTATATGGGAGGGTATTGATTGAGAGGGTGAAGGCATGTACAGAGCATCAGATTGGGGAAGAGCAATGTGGTTTCAGAAGTGGTAGAGGATGTGTGGATCAAGTGTTTGCTTTGAAGAATGTATGTGAGAAATACTTAGAAAAGCAAATGGATTTGTATGTAGCATTTATGGATCTGGAGAAGGCATATGATAGGTTGATAGAGATGCTCTGTGGAAGGTGTCAAGAATATATGGTGTGGGAGGCAAGTTGTTAGAAGCAGTGAAAAGTTTTTATCGAGGATGTAAGGCATGTGTACGTATAGGAAGAGAGGAAAGTGATTGGTTCTCAGTGAATGTAGGTTTGCGGCAGGGGTGTGTGATGTCTCCATGGGTGTTTAATTTGTTTATGGATGGGGTTGTTAGGGAGGTGAATGCAAGAGTTTTGGAAAGAGGGGCAAGTATGAAGTCTGTTGTGGATGAGAGAGCTTGGGAAGTGTGACTAGTCAGTTGTTGTTCGCTGATGATACAGCGCTGGTGGCTGATTCATGTGAGAAACTGCAGAAACTGGTGACTGAGTTTGGTAAAGTGTGTGAAAGAAGAAAGGTAAGAGTAAATGTGAATAAGAGCAAGGTTATTAGGTACAGTAGTGTTGAGGGTCAAGTCAATTGGGAGGTAAGTTTGAATGGAGAAAAACTGGAAGAAGTAAAGTGTTTTAGATATCTGGGAGTGGATCTGGCAGCGGATGGAACCATGGAAGCGGAAGTGGATCATAGGGTGGGGGAGGGGGCGAAAATCCTGGGAGCCTTGAAGAATGTGTGGAAGTCGAGAACATTATCTCGGAAAGCAAAAATGGGTATGTTTGAAGGAATAGTGGTTCCAACAATGTTGTATGGTTGCGAGGCGTGGGCTATGGATAGAGTTATGCGCAGGAGGATGGATGTGCTGGAAATGAGATGTTTGAGGACAATGTGTGGTGTGAGGTGGTTTGATCGAGTAAGTAACGTAAGGGTAAGAGAGATGTGTGGAAATAAAAAGTGCGTGGTTGAGAGAGCAGAAGAGGGTGTTTTGAAATGGTTTGGGCACATGGAGAGAATGAGTGAGGAAAGATTGACCAAGAGGATATATGTGTCGGAGGTGGAGGGAACGAGGAGAAGTGGGAGACCAAATTGGAGGTGGAAAGATGGAGTGAAAAAGATTTTGTGTGATCGGGGCCTGAACATGCAGGAGGGTGAAAGGAGGGCAAGGAATAGAGTGAATTGGATCGATGTGGTATACCGGGGTTGACGTGCTGTCAGTGGATTGAATCAGGGCATGTGAAGCGTCTGGGGTAAACCATGGAAAGCTGTGTAGGTATGTATATTTGCGTGTGTGGACGTGTATGTATATACATGTGTATGGGGGTGGGTTGGGCCATTTCTTTCGTCTGTTTCCTTGCGCTACCTCGCAAACGCGGGAGACAGCGACAAAGCAAAAAAGAAAATATATATATATATATATATATATATATATATATATATATATATATATATATATATATATATAATTGTCTTTTGACGAACAAGCGGTCAGGGATACGCACAGAGATCACAACCTCCTCAATAAATCTTTGTTAAATGCGTATTACTTTTTTCGCTCAGTAGAGAACTTGCTTTTTTGACTCATTTTGGTCAATTGCTGACAGGAAGCCAAAAACTTGCTAGGGCGCTGCGCAGGAAGCAATGGGTGCCCATTTGATGACCCACTAGTCAAAACTAGGTTTTATTACAATTTCACTCTACCTATGAAACTGCAATGAAGCTGTCTTAGTGGTTGTACAATTGATAGAATAATATAAATAATGCGTATATTTTAGCGCTCATAATGGCGTAGGGATCTGACTATTAAATATAAGATCTTAGGAAGTGTCGTATGCAAGCTAAACCCAAGTATTAAGGTTAACAGACATTAATACACCAGGAAAAGCTCGGTGACCATAAATGCTTGGTTTTTATTGCCTAACTTCTGGTGAAATATGTCGATTGTATTATCAAGAACATTTTGATTGTGTTCAGACCGTAATCTAAATATTATCAAACTGATTCCTTTGTATATCATTGGCAATGCAGTATGATCAGCTGCCACACCAGGGCGAGCCAACTCTTGTTTTGTGCTCTTTGCATACGCCCCTTATTCTTTTATATCTTTTCTTCTTATTCATCATTTTCTTCCCCCCCTGATCCTTATTTATTTTCAATAAAATCCTTCTCATTGATACCAGCCCTGTAGTCCTCCTTGCATGAAATGAGTCCCATTTCCTTGTCGTATTTGAGAAATTATGAAAACAAACATGGACACCCCCACCCACTATACTTTAAATAGTAATAAGTTGGGGTTGTGCCAATGTATTTATCAACGATGATTGTTTTAATGATACTGCTTCTCTTTGGCTTGTCGGTGTTTTCTGTTTAGTTAGAAATCTGCTGGCGTATCTCTTGTAAGAAAACTATGTATTTTAATTTCTGTGTCGATATTTACATGTACTCCAAGACTGCCACAAATATCTGGCTATTTTTCTCTTAAATAACGTTGCGTGTAGTGTCATATGCTTATAAGAAAGCCCACACACTGAATATTTACGCAAGCCACACACTGAATATGTACGCAAATGCACCTTGCCTCTATACACGTTTAATACAAGATATAAAAGTGGTTTCAAGATCATACAATGAGATTTGGCCTAAGGGACGTCTACAAAGAAATCACTGGTTATCATAATCATAATGTTTCTGTCTACTCTTGCTTTCATCTATCACTCAATAGAATAAAACATAGACAGATACAAGCCATATATACATATAAGCTGGAGGGACAGCTTGCAGATGGTTAAGAGACCATAGTTTGATCCCAAGTGCATGACTTAACGAGTGTGCTAGTGTGTGTGTTGGGTTCAGTTGTATTCCTCTCCCACATAAGTGATTTCTGGTTCCTTTATCTGGTATTCTTGTGCCATGAGTCCCTTCTATGGGGTCCCCGTGGAGCTTTAGAAGCTGGCCAGGTCCACTAGTTGGGGGCCATGGGTCAAAACATTGTTATGCTATTAATATTTTGTGATGGGGGCACGGGGCAACTGCAGAATAAGTGTGAAAGTTTCAACTTGGACACGAAGGGTCTTGTAATATGTTGTACTGGTGTTGTTAATGTAGGAGAAGTGGGTGATATTCAAAATACACAACGAGAAAGTATACCTCGTACATGTAAAAGGGGTGTTAGTTCCTTGTGGTTATATGATCAGGTCGGAGGTGTTTAAGACTGAATTGGGAGGATGATTGCTCAGTGGAAGGTCAAATTGGTGTGTAATAAGTTTTGTCACTGTTGTGTTTACTAAGGGAGGGGGGAATATGTGAGTATATATGATGGAAATGTGAGGCAGGAGTTAGTGTGCCATGTCTTCATTGGGGTCGATGGTTGGTGAACCACTTCATAATATGGAGTGGTTTGAATGAGAGGGGTTCCATATTCAGGTGGAATGATATTGGAAGTATTTCTTATTTCATTTCATATATTATTGTGGTTATTAGACCCCTATGATTGTTCTGAGGGCCATATTTTGTGAGGTCTGGAGCTATATGTTTGGATTTGACAAGGTTGTTAACGAGGCAAGTTAGAATGGAGTAGATGTGTTTGTAGGATAATCCTGATGAGGCACAATCCCACATACGTTGAGTGCATGAAAAAAATATTCACAGTACAAATAAAGAAATGTATTCTATATTTTCTTTATTCATTCACTGTACATTCTTCTCTGAAAGCTACAAATTCAGTTTCCATTGCTTAATAGATTAACATGTCAACTTTGTTCCCTGTGGAGACAATTGGTTTGTTAAGACCTTTATAACGAGGCAATTCACGGATATTTTGAGAATTTTGAAGACCATTAAAGCTAAAAAAAAAAAATAAAACAACGTAGCTTTAAATAAAAGATCTGTGATTAAAAGGGAAATTCCAAGAAGTGCAGGAAATCCTAGCAGTTACCATCATCCTACACAAAGCAGTCGACAGCACTTTTATTATAAGTAATAACACAGTGAAAATGAACGAATAAAATTAGTTACATCATACCTCTTGTGGATCATATCTTTAATACCGAGATTCACATTTTCCGTTGACTTCCTCCTCAAAGGGCGAAAGCAATGGCCATGCATATTTGGAGATCCGCCCAGCTCGTCCCCCCAGATGTGGTGATTCAGCAATGACCCAAACAGCTTACAGAGCCACCAACTATCAGACTTTATATCTCATGACGAGTCATGGACAGATATGAAGATTCTTGATAATAAAGCTTAAATTTTGTTTCTTATGCGTGGTCTACTGAGTGGACATGACCCTCACTAGATACACCAATTAGTTTGTCACTTCCCTCAACTCAGTAGGCTTCAAGGAGTATCAAAGAGTAAGACAATAACAGGATAATGAAAGAAGACGTTGGAAGGTTAATTTTAGGATGGAGTGTTGTGACATCCAACTTTGCATGTCATGAGGAATATTACCAGATGTCTTTAAAGAAACTGACGTAACTAGAGGGTAGAGAATTGCCACACAGACTATGAATAGTTAGCAGTGAAAGAGCAGGTTGAAAGACTGGTCATGATAAGTGAAGGTACAAGAGAAATAAACAATAAATAGGTCAGTTGGTTACATGGCAACAGGGCTGTGTGAGAGAGAGGTCAGGTCTCGTGTGAGATAACCTAAATTTCTTTTTTTTTAGAACTATTCATTCACATGATGGAATCATACAGGGGGAAAATTAACGTCAAAAGAAGTTTCTGAGATTATTGGCAAAGTAATTAGTCCTCCAATGAGAGTTTGTGACGTGAGAAATGCAATATATGATAGAAATAATGACGGGGTAGCAACAATATCACAGAAATAAAGGAGAGACATGTTTTCCATGTCTGTAACCCTTCGTTTGGTTCAGTCTGTGCAAGTAACTTTGCAGGTCTTTGAAATAAGGGGAGAAATAGATAATTGGCTTGGTTGTTTAGGCCTCTCAACTACCAATTAAAGCCGCCAACCTTAACCATTAAAGGTGTTAGAGATGGTGATTAAGGCTATATACACCCCTACTGTGTGTATGGTCCATGAATGGGGTAGACTGGAAGAATTTAGAGACTTAAAACTATGCAAAGAACTTTTGGAATATATATATATATATATATATATATATATATATATATATATATATATATATATATATATATATATACCTCTACAGAAAACTTTAAGAATAGAAAGCCTATATATAGAATCTATGGTTGATGATTCACAGAGGATGACTTGCAGGGAGACCCAACCACTCCCTAATCTAATAAACCACTTGAATGCCATTAATAACTTCGAAATGGTAAATTAACCTTCATGATATCTTAACAACCATTATTGACTCGTTACCTACCACCATTACAATGACCTCAATGTAAACAACTCGTTTACCAAAGAGTTACCTTATTATTCACTATACATACGATAGTATAGGTTAAGGGTTATTATCAACCATGTCTTAAGGTAATTGAATATGTGAGAAGAGCGTAAAAGAGGAGTGTAATGAGGAAATGAGTGGAGGGTTGTTATGGGGTTTGGGTAGTTGAGGGAGGCGCCTACAGATGGCGTGGCCGATGGTCATTATCTTGGGGGAAGAAACAACATTGGATGACAAGTCGTCACCACAAAACCTTTCATCCCCTTTTTCCTCCATCCCAGCGTGTCTCTGGACCTCCCTGTCATACAGGTGAGTGAAGAATATACCGTCCCAAGTTAAATAGGAGCCATAGTTAGTTTATTCAAGGGAAATAGAAGGAATAAACAGCGTGATTAAGGGACGGGAGGAGGTGGGAGGAAAGGAGAAGTCTGACTCAGCTGACAGTCTGCGAGGCTGAGTCAGACACATGAGTGACGTCTTTGCTCTTGTTTCATTCCAGTATTGCCCCAGGCATCACTCCTCCTCTCCTCCTATTTGGTGAGCACTAACTACAGAATTGGTTGTCAGAGGTCAAACCTCACGCCATGTCAGGTTATGTAGTGTATTAACGAGCGTTTGTACTCAACTGTGATGTTCTAAGAGACTCTTCGTGGTAAATGAGTATCACTAAAATGTATATCATACTGTTGCCCCCATCTAATTAAGACATAAGGTCGAATTTGGTCTGTAGAGTGAGTTTTATGAACTTGTATCCCAGACCTTTCCAATTGAAACACTATTTTGCCTACGTTTAAAGATGTATTAATTATCAAGCTAAACTAATACGTAAGTGAGCATTGGTTATTGAGTTATTTTATTGTAGTTTGGTTGTGTAATGGACAGACCATATCAGGAAAGCTGCTGATTTTGACTTGGGAGCCACTCGAAGTAACTGAAGTTCCATTTAAATTATGTGAAGTTCCTGTTTAGGGGCACCACAGTATTAAAGTATGGATTTGGAAGAAACTCGTTTGAATAGACTTCTTTTATGTAGAATTGAAGTGCAATTTGGAGTTTTGTATTTTATCAGATGAAAAATATAGTGCGAAGGGTTTGATGATGAGGGAAAATGTCGAGTTAAAGCGAAACGTCTAGAGAAAACAGCACAATTCATGAAAACGTGTAACTTTCTCAAACTAGATTTACATTAACTTCAATATTTTATATAAGAATTTGTGCTGTTTTGGTGGTATCATTGTTGTTAGATCTATTTGCTGACCTTGCTGACCATTTCATTCAACCAGTATGGTGGAAGTAAGATGACAATTTTTATGGTATATTGTGACCGTAAGAAGAAAATTTATCATATCTCGTTCCTAAGTTAGGTGAGGTTTTCAAAGGTTATGTTAATTTCTGTTAGTTTTTTACTTTTCCCAAATTTTTCATGATGATCATAATCATCCTCACTCGTGGCTTTATCATTTGTAAGATTTGTAAGATCGAAATAAGAGTTGTACTACTTTATTATGAAGACAACACTATTCTAGTTCACAACACTTGATGAAAGTTTGCATTGTAGGGCATGTGGTGCTTCGATTATATACTGTATTTACACGTAAAATGATGAAAAGAAAATATTGGTTTTATTGGACGATGATTCAGTTTTGTGATTTTACTGTGTTACCAAGAAGATTGCAGGGGTTCCATTCTGCATTTTGCTGAACAATTGCTGGTTGACATTAAAAACATAAAGCAAGTTATAGGAAAAAGCACTGACATGTTGATAGTACATCTAGGTTAATAGGTTTGACCCCATGTTATAGATATCCTCTCATGTATGTACATGTACTTGCTATGATTGCTTGAGAAAGAACAGAACTGAAATTGAGGGGAAATTCAAATACAGAGAGGATAACAACATGAACGGGTAGGGAGGATTGATTTGGATGTCGGTAACTGATATGTATTGAGTATCCTTGATATCAAGTCCTTTAAGAAAGAATTTAAGACTTTGTTAATTTATAATTTATAGTTTTTTCAGTTTTATTCCATAAATGATATTACAGCATGCCCTTTAATTTCATTGGTAAATGTTAATTTTTTTCCTCTTGTGTGTAAGCAATCTCTGCTTAGGATTTAGGATCACTCTCCTTTCGTGTATTTGAAAAATAAAAATGTTCGAGTCCTGTGCTTTTGATAAGTTTGGAAAATTACTGAGTATATTCATGTATGATTAATGGTTTCTTTGTATTTGTTGAGTATTAAGTTACTGTTTTATTTTACATAAGTAGTTTTAGGGACCGTATTAATCGTGAAGTTGTAGTGTGGTGTTATCAGATAAGGATGATATATCAGTCCTGAGAAATGTAGATTAGACTGATTAACTGTTTGGTTATGTTCCTGTTCAGACTTTCTCTCATTTTTACTTTCTGAGGAGTTTGGAACCAACTTATAGTTCGTAATCTCCAGTTCCATAAACCGTTTCTCTTTCTAAAATTGAATTTGTTATATGTAGTAATTTAAAAAGTTGCAGTGCTGAAAAATATGATAACTGGAAGATGTGAGGGTGAGAGAAAACAAAGGATTAGGGAACTAATTACTTGTAGCATAATGTATTTGAAATATTGTATGTTTGTTGTATTGCTTATTATGTTATAGAATGCTTAGTACATAATGAGAAGAATGCTATATGCTTTAACATTCTGAGATACAGGACAATTGTACTTCTTTAATCACTCTCATTAAAATAGTTTATGACATAGAATAAAGCAGAGATTCCTTTGTAGGGAGTATGAATGTCTTAACGTTATTTAATGTACACATTCATCTAGTCCACCTGTGAAATACCATGCCACTTCTGTACATGAAGGTATTTTTGCTCTAGCTCAACAGATGTGTGTGTGATTTTTCTCTAGCTTAAGATTTTACTGTGGTTTCTCGGATCTCTTAACCTTCACACTGGTTTTGGACTTGACCTAAGCTGTTGGCAAGGCAACAGAAGTCATAAGGCTTCTTCATAGTGGAAGCTTCACCTGTATAGCATGTATGACCCCAACTGTATTTGTGGAAGTTTTGTCATTTTATGCTTCACCTTAAGTATATTTATCCATTATTGACCTTGACTCCATATATATACAAGTCTGTCTATTTGTTATTATACATAACCGCTGTCTCCCGCCATATTATAAACCTAGATTTTCCAGCACAGTAGTAGGTGGACTGTAATTAGATTTTATGCAAAGCTGTCAAAGACTTGTACTTATGATTCTCTTAACTTCATTATCTACCATTTTAGGGGACTTTTTTCTTTCTGTGTGAAGGATTGCAACCATTTCATTCTTCATGACTTCAACAAATTTTCGTGGGTTTATATCTGAATGGTAATCCCCTAACTTGTCTTCCTATTGTATGATTGTACTTCAAATAGGTACCAATTTTTATTGAGTTAAAAAAGCAGATGGGTTTAGATTCTAAGTTACATTCGCTACATATATTGCCATGATTTTGTGGTGGTGCCTTAAGGTTTGCAATGGTAAGGTCCTTTTGCATTGCTCAACATCCCGCCCAAACTTCATGGTATTTTATTTTATTGTTTTTTACAGACGCGTCTAAATAATCTTATCATAATTTTCATAATTTTTGCAATTGCTTGGGACTTAGAATTTTGGTGAGATAAGGGAAAAACTTTTTCCATATAGTTCTAAATAAAGCCATATGCTTTGAAAATACTTGTAGTAGTCAGTATGAGATTAGATCTTAAACTCTGTTGTATTATTGTTGAAATGAAATCCATCGTCACAGATTTTTTTTGGTATTTTTTTATGATGAGTTTTCAATAGTTCATTAGCAAATTATAATGAATCCTTAGTGCTCCCAGTGAAACTGTTTCTTAAGTAAACCTCACTTGAATATTGGTTCAAGGCACATCTCTCCTTTGTAATTGAAAATAATCCATACAGGAATTGAAATAAGGAAGGTGACTGAAAAGTACTGATGCAGGTGTTTGCACTCCCCATAGATCGTAGAATTGCATACTCTTTTACTCCCCATTAATCATCTAGGCAAAATTGGATGATCTTGCAGTGTCAGCATTTATGTAGAACACAAGAGGATTTTGCCATAAACTGCAATATTAGGAAAATATTGCAGAATGTAGGCAAATGGGAATTGCAGGTGCAGGTGGATATTTTATCATTTAACACTTGTTTGGTTATTTCTGACTTGTGGAGTGAACTTCAATGTTTTCATCCCTTCTCACTTAATGTTGTAGGATCATAAGAGAAGTATGAGTGGATCTTCCTGAAGCCTGGACAGATTGACGCATGGTTAGATTTCTGTGGATACCTTCACATGATGGATCATATACATATGACAAGATTGATGAATGTATCGGTCAGCAAAGCCTATTTATGCTAAATAATTCAATATCATAACCCCTGTGGACCTCTTTCGTGGGGCTCGTGCAACATCGAGACTGTGCCTTAACCAGTAGAAGAGACTAAGAAGCTCATTTTATGAAAGTGCAAGCCTTTTCCTCCTTTGATTATAAGACAACTTCTGAATGTTCATGCCCTGATACTCCAAAGCCTCTTTCAGTACACCTTCAAACATACCCATCTCTCCCATTATGAACCCTGACCTCTCCTTCCATGCACTCCTTAATGCACCGAGGACCTTAACACCATCTTCCATCCTATGACTCGCTACAGTCCCCATTGTTCCAAATGCAACTAATTCCACTCTTAGATATGTAAAGAAATCCTCCTTTAAGCTCAGACCATCCTCTCGCCCCTTCTGTATCTCATCCTCTCACTACTTATTTTTTTAATTTACTCATCTTTTTCCTTGCACAACTTCTCTTAAGCTCTGTCGTCCGCTTCTAAATTCTACCACCAGTGCATTAGCATTTAGAAATGACAACTGATTTACAAGGACGTTTGTCAAGGATGCAAAATGTTGGTTGCTTAGTATCAGAATTAGAGATGTTTAGAAAAACACCATAGCATATATTTAACCCAGTTTAGAATATCAGCAACAGTTGAGTCATTTGCTTGTGGGGATTCATTGATCTGTTGGAAAGGGTCCAGAGGCAGATAACAAAATTTGTGCCAGAAGGATGGGGATTAAGCTAGAGGTAGAGACAGGCAGCCATAGAATTACGCCAAATGGAAGAGAGAAGGAAGAGGGAAGATAATAGAAAATTGTACATGTGTCTGAACACATTTAATGAAGTTAGTATTTGGCATTTCTCCAAAAGTAGAAATGCTAGGTTATCAAGAGAACATATTAGGAAAGCTTGTTAGAAGCAAGTTCAAAAAGATCTGAAGAAGTATTTCAATAGTAACAAGTTCTTGATACCATATTTGGAACAGGCTAAGAAGGAAAATCCAAATGCATATAGGTTAGTTATTAAAAGTGCGTGATACCAAAGGAAGTTTTAAGAACTAGAGCCTTGTGTGTGTACAGCTCCCTCCTTCTACAGCACAGAATAGAGTGTAAAATGTTCCTCTGTGATACACACATGGGAAGAAAAGCCTCTCTAATCATTTTGCTAATGCTAGGTCAGTTCCTCAAAAAAGATGCATTGCCTTTCCCTGTGCGTGTAGTACCTCACACAGTAGGTTCTTACCCTGGGGATACATAAAAACATGAAAATTGGTTTTTATCAGAGCATATTATAGATTTTACAAAGAAATCGGGGATAGGGGAGAAAGAATACTTCCCATGTATTCCTTGCATGTTGTAGAAGGCAACTGAAAAGGAAGGGAGTGGGGGGCTGGAAATCCTCCCCTATCATTTCAAATTTTCCAAAAGAAGGAACAGAGAAAGGGGCCAAGTGAGGATATTCCCTCAAAGGGAATATATATATATATATATATATATATATATATATATATATATATATATATATATATATATATATATATATTCCTGTCTCCCGCGCCTGCAAGGTAGTGCAAGGAAACAGACGAAAGAAATGGCCCAACCCACCCCCACACACACGTCCACACGCGCAAACATACACACCCACACACCCCAACGTACACACACATATACACACACAGACACACACATATACACACATGCACACAATTCACACTGTCTGCCCCTACTCACCCCCATCGCCACCCCGCCACACATGGAATAACATCCCCTCCCCCCTCATGTGTGCGAGGTAGCGCTAGGAAAAGACAACAAAGGCCCCATTCGTTCACACTCAGTCTCTAGCTGTCATGCAATAATGCCCGAAACCACAGCTCCCTTTCCACATCCAGGCCCCACAGAACTTTCCGTGGTTTACCCCAGATGCTTCACATGCCCTGATTCAATCCATTGACAGCACATTGACCCCGGTATACCACATCAATCCAATTCACCCTATTCCTTGCCTGCCTTTCACCCTCCTGCATGTTCAGGCCCCGATCACTCAAAATTTTTTTCACTTCATCTTTCCACCTCCAATTTGGTCTCCCACTTCTAGTTCCCTCCACCTCCAACACATATATCCTCTTTGTCAATCTTTCCTCACTCATTCTCTCCATGTGCCCAAACCATTTCAAAACACCCTCTTCTGCTCTCTCAACCACGCTCTTTTTATTTCCACACATCTCTCTTACCCTTACATTACTTACTCGATCAAACCACCTCACGCCACATATTGTCCTCAAACATCTCATTTCCAGCACATCCACCCTCCTGCGCACAACTCTATCCATAGCCCGCGCCTTGCAACTATACTACATTGTTGGAACCACTATTCCTTCAAACATAGCCATTTTTGCTATCGGAGATAATGTTCTCGACTTCCACACACTCTTCAAGGCTCCCAGGATTTTCGCCCCCTCCCCCACCCTATGATTCACTTCCGCTTCCATGGTTCCATCCACTGCCAGATCCACTCCCAGATATCTAAAACACTTTACTTTCTCCAGTTTTTCTCCATTCAAACTTACCTCCCAATTGACTTGACCCTCAACCCTACTGTACCTAATAACCTTGCTCTTATTCACATTTATATGTGTGTGTGTGTGTGCGTGTGACCCTCAACCCTACTGTACCTAATAACCTTGCTCTTATTCACATTTACTCTTAACTTTCTTCTTTCACACACTTTACCAAACTCAGTCACCAGCTTTTGCAGTTTCTCACATGAATCAGTCACCAGCGCTGTATCATCAGCGAACAACAACTGACTCACTTCCCAAGCTCTCTCATCCCCAACAGACTTCATACTTGCCCCTTTTTCCAAAACTCTTGCATTCACCTCCCTAACAACCCCATCCATAAACAAATTAAACAACCATGGAGACATCACACACCCCTGCTGCAACCCTACATTCACTGAGAACCAATCACTTTCCTCTCTTCCTACACGTACACATGCCTTACGTCCTCGATAGAAACTTTTCACTGCTTCTAACAACTTATATATATATATATAATTTTTTTTTTCAAACTATTCGCCATTTCCCGCATTAGTGAGGTAGCGTTAAGAACAGAGGACTGGGCCCTTGAGGGAATACCCTCACCTGGCCCAGTTCTCTGTTCCTCTTTTTGGAAAATTAAAAAAAAACGAGGGGAGGATTTCCAGCCCCCCGCTCCCTCCCCTTTTAGTCGCCTTCTACGACACGCAGGGAATACGTGGAAAGTATTCTTTCTCCCCTATCCCCAAGGATATATATATATATATATATATATAAAAAAAAAAAAAAAAAAAAAATTATATATATATATATACATATATATATATATATATATATATATATATATATATATATATATATTTTTTTTTTTTTTTACCTCGTCGCTGTCTCCCGCGTTTGCGAGGTAGCGCAAGGAAACAGACGAAAGAAATGGCCCAACCCCCCCCATACACATGTACATACACACGTCCACACACGCAAATATACATACCTACACAGCTTTCCATGGTTTACCCCAGACGCTTCACATGCCTTGATTCAATCCACTGACAGCACGTCAACCCCTGTATACCACATCGCTCCAATTCACTCTATTCCTTGCCCTCCTTTCACCCTCCTGCATGTTCAGGCCCCGATCACACAAAATCCTTTTCACTCCATCTTTCCACCTCCAATTTGGTCTCCCTCTTCTCCTCGTTCCCTCCACCTCCGACACATATATCCTCTTGGTCAATCTTTCCTCACTCATTCTCTCCATGTGCCCAAACCATTTCAAAACACCCTCTTCTGCTCTCTCAACCACGCTCTTTTTATTTCCACACATCTCTCTTACCCTTACGTTACTTACTCGATCAAACCACCTCACACCACACATTGTCCTCAAACATCTCATTTCCAGCACATCCATCCTCCTGCGCACAACTCTATCCATAGCCCACGCCTCGCAACCATACAACATTGTTGGAACCACTATTCCTTCAAACATACCCATTTTTGCTTTCCGAGATAATGTTCTCGACTTCCACACATTCTTCAAGGCCCCCAGAATTTTCGCCCCCTCACCCACCCTATGATCCACTTCCGCTTCCATGGTTCCATCCGCTGCCAGATCCACTCCCAGATATCTAAGATATATATAAGATAACACTTTTGTTCTCCTGTTTCCCACGTTTTGGTGGGAGGATATATTGATTGAAATATGCCAATCCTTTATGCTTCATTATTGGTTCATGAACAGAAAGTTCCTTGTTACAATTATGGTGCTGTAAGATCCTAGTTTCTATAATAGTGCTGTAAAGTATTTCTTTGTGACTAATATACATGGCGTTACATTGATGCCTTTTAAAAATCTTTGTTAAGCCAAGTATATGGAAAACCTAGCATAAATCCTTTAGGTATGACTCTCGTGTCATGTTATGGATCAAATCTATTTCAATATTAGAGGACAAAGATAGCACAGCTAACTTTCCTTATATGAGAGACCACTCAATTTTTAAGCATTTAATCTGCATGTTAGTGATATAGGAAAACCCTAAAAATACTTTGGGCGAGATTTAGAGGAACATTTGTCATGTGACAAGTCAACTGTTGTTTATGGTGTACGAGAGATTGCTTATAGATAGCATCATGCACAAATACTTGGCAGGCATTTGTATCTATAGTATATTCACGAATATACAATAAAGGAAGATGTTTTAAAGTGTTGTAGGATTGGGAAAAATAATTTGTGTTGATTCATCAGTATTTACAGAAAGAAGCTTAAAGAAGTGTTATATTTGTATGTTTTCTGTAAGCCTTCATGTTTTAAAAGCTCATATCATCTTTTTTTTTCTGTGTAGGTGAAGAATTATGTAATCTGACAATTCGATCAAAAACACCCTACATCATTCCGTATATAGAGAATTAGTACATTGGAGGCTTATGTCTACTTAGAAGCTGGATTTTTCTTTATTTTAACACACAGGCAATGCTTCGGTGATTGTAAGGACAAGTGATGCTGGGGGGAGGTGGTGGCTGCGGAGGGCCTGTGTCTTGGTGGTGCAGTGAAGCTTGGAGGTGCTCCCCAAAAGTGGCTCCAAATACATCATCTAGAGCCACTTCAACCACACAGATGGCTGATTGTGACCAGTGCAGTGCCAAGTTTTCACTCCTCAAGAGGCGAGTAAGTGTAAATTTCCTCAGTTTTAGGATGCACAGAAATTATGAAGAGGTATACTGCCTTGCATTGCACCTGTAGCTTCAGGTTTCTTTTGAAGTACTGCATTTTATTGAGAGTTCACATGAGTTCTTCAGTTCTTAAGATATATTTTTCATATTCAAAACTGCAATTGTTGGTGATAATGTGAAACAAATTATCTCTCGGGTTAAATTGGCCATCCAATGTCTTGGTTGAAATCAAAATTTTTTTATGTTTTTCATCATAGATGATATATCATTATATTTGGCATTACTGTTTGTAGCATAGCTTAGTATTTGGGTTTGATTAGGATTGTATGATTGTATGATTTTTATGTTTTTCATCATAGATAATATGTCATTATATTTGACATTACTGTTTGTAGCATAGCTTAGTATTTGGGTTTGATAAGGATTGTATGATTGAGGGTTGTAAATGAGATTACTCTTTCAATTACCATATTCAGAAATGATAAGGGTACAGTTTTGTTTTGTGATGTACATTTGTAATGTATGAGTTATGTTTCAGAGGCTTTGTGGCTTTTGTGGACTATTTTTCTGTGGAGCATGTATAAAGCGTGGCATTGGTGGACTGCGGATTTGCAATAAATGTCTTGTGTTGACCCGGTGGCCCTTGGATATATCGGAAGTGACAGCTCTCAGGGTTAAAGACTTGAGACAGTTCTTACACTCGCAGCATATCAATACTGCTGCATGCACAGGTTGGTTAATGTACTGTGTTAACAGATGATTAGATTTTGTGTAAAGATATTCTTTATTAATTTTAGATAATGCCATTGACTTGACTGCTTTAACTTTGTAGATGAAGATACCCTTTCCTAATATTTTTACTCAGACTTAATGATTAGTTCCTTTAAATGTAAGTTACCATTCACAGATCCCATATTTTTCTTCCAGAAAAACGTGACTTGATTGATTTGGTTACCCGTCACATAAGTAACCAACATCGAAGGACAGGTTCTGTGACCAGACGAAGTACGACCATAAATGGTGGAAATAGCACTGCAAATGCACCAGTACAAACCAATTATAAGCCTGTGGTGCACTCCACCACCACTCGAGATGATGGTATTAGGGTCAGGCCTAGTAGCACAACAGGCAATGATGCAGATAGCATGGGAAGCATACGGATAAGACCAGTGGATAGTATAAGGGTCAGGCCTAGTAGCACAACAGGCAATGATGCAAATAGCATGGGAAGCATACGGGTAAGAGCAGTGGATAGTATAAGGGTCAGGCCAAGTCAGCCTCTCTCTCCAGACTCTAGTGATTATGATCCAGAAACTGACTTGGGAATCAGGGTTTTTGCATCAGAGAGACAAGCTGACAGCCAATTGAGAGCCAGTAGCACTTCTCCCATCAGTGCTGAGGGTTATTCAGAAAGTGCAGATGAAGACTGTTCTCGTTGTCAGAGTGAAGACTGTACAACTTCTTGCTGTAGTTTAGAATCTTGCCATAATGGTGCATCTAGTCATCCTATGACGTGTACCCTTAATCCAGATACTTCACGTCAGGATAGCTTTGAGGATGTTAATGCATCTGGTGTTGGCCACATGCCAGATACCATGATGATGGAGGGGTCTGGTGAGTGGATAGTTATTGGTCCTCAAGGGGAGCCTTTGCCAATTAATGAGGCAGAAGTATCACGTGAGAGAAGTAACTCTTTTAATGATCCTGCAAGAGGCAATCCTATGGTGACAACAGCAGATGCTATGTCCAGTTCTCCTTTAGTTTCACCACCTGATGAGGAGCTGCATCCTGTTACTGCCACTTCATCATCCGCATCTTCATCAACACCAGCTTCAGCAGCATCTTCACCGGAACCTAGCAAATCTGTAAGTGTGGTTTTGCTCTTTTAAAAATTAGGTTTAGGGTAGACTGGGCTAAATATGGTACACAAATTTGATTCACTTAAGTCGACCATGATTTCAATATTCTCTTCAGAACCCACAGCAGTGACTTGAATATGTCATCAGAAATTCTTGAAGAAGGATTACATAGGTGTGCCACATGCTTGATCTTCCAGCGTATCACCAAGAGAATTTGATAGTCATTTTGCGATATTTTATTACATGGATACACAACAGACCATAATTCCAAAGGCCTCCCTTTGGGTTGTTGCTCACATTATGCTAACATGCACTATACATGATTTCCACATATTTGGTCTCAAGGACCCAATTAGTTTTCCAGAAAAGACAATAAAACTGGTAGTAAGGGAAAGAACATAGACACTTGAAGACCTTGTTCATCAGTTGCAACCGTTCATCACATTCAAGGTAATTCTTAAACGGATAGGTAGATAGATGGATATGGCAATGAACTCATTGGCATAAGGATTTGTTACTGAGTTGTCACCTGGGCTTGATTATTTGAATGCATCACTGCCCCTCTGTTTTGCTGCCAGTTCTTCTGTCAGCACCACCGCCAGATGTCAGATTTATTTCTTGGTGAATTACCAATTTGCTGATATGTGAAGTATATACACCCTTTCTCATGTTTTTATCTCGCACTTGCATCCCATAATCATCTCCAGCTTTAGTGTGCAGAGGAGATGTGTGGAATGCAAAAGGTGGGATATTGAATGAAGAGAAAGATTAATTAGTTTTTCCCTGCCTATGAGTACCTATGACAAAATTTTGCTGTGATGATTGGGGTAGCACTTAGTGCTCACCATGTTGTGTTTGCCGAAAAAGTTTGTTCCCCTCAACCACATCTCTTCTCACCATTGGTCTCTCTTGCTGAGAGAGCAGGAGAGGATGTGCTAGAATGGTTTAGACATGTGGAGAGAATTACATAGGAAAGGTTTACAAAGCGTGTATATGTGTTAGAAGTGGAGGGAACGAGGAGATCGGGAAACCAAATTGGAGATGGAAGGATGAAGTGAAAAGGATTTTGAGCCAATGGGGCCTTGACATACTGGAGGGTGAGAGGTATGCTCAGAATAGAGTGAATTGGAATGATATGGCATGATGGGGTTGAAGTGCTGGCAATGGACTAAACCAAAGCATATGAAGCGTCCAGGGTAAACTGTGGAAAGTTCTGTGGGGCTTAGTTGTGGATAGGGAGTTGTAGTTTCGGTGCAGTAGATATGACAGCTAGAGAATGGATATGGGTGGATGTTTCCTTTCTTTGTCTGCTTCTGACACTACCTCGTTAACACGGGAAACGGCAATCAAGTTGAAATATGTATATATATGTGCAAGTATACTTGTGTATCTATTTATGTCTGTGTTAAACTGTATGTGCTTCCTGGTAAAATGAGGATTACAATAAATGTATTTTTCTTTATTTTATGCTTTATAGTCATTTTTGCATAGGTATCCTTTTTCAGAAGAGGCACTTGCGTTTTGTTCATGAAGTAAATATGTTTGTTACCAAAGGTAGGGAATTAAGTTATTTGTGAACAAATTCTCGTTACAAGATTTATTGAGCGAAATCAGAAGGCTGATATAAGTAATTGTTTCTTTTTTATATTTGAAGTATTTCTAACAAAGGAAACTGCATACCCAAATGTTTTTTCAATTTATCGTGCTGTTTATGTGTTAGTTATTTTCTTATAAGTAAATCTGCCTGAAAGTAAACAAGAAGTTATTTACCCACAGGTTGGCCATAGTATTATACCCCTTGGAGATTTGAAATCAGAGGAAGATATCCACCGTTTGAGTGTTCGTCAGTGTAAGGAAATTTTGGCATTGCACCGGGTCAGTTACTCAGGGGTGAGAGAAAAGTCTGAACTTTTGAACAAGATTGAGCTGCTGTGGCGAGATTATCAGAACTCTCGTCAAGGTGAGTAGTAGGATTAAGTTTTAAACACTGTTGTTTCCCATTTGAGGCAATTTTTTTTATACCACCAGAGAGCTTAGAATGCTTTGAATAGAGATGAACGGGAACTTAATAGATTCTTGACCAACCATGCTATAGTGGATATGCAAGCACACAGCTCCATGCTCCATTAGCTTATTTATGCAGGGACACAGTTTTTCAGGAAAGCTGTAGGGATTGAGATAAGCCCGAATAACAGCAGTGTGACATACTTCAAGTACTCTAACCGTACTCTTTTTTTATCATATTTATTTAAATATACTTTGTCGCTGTCTCCCGCATCAGCATGGTAGCGCATGGAAACAGACAAAAGAATGGCCATACCCACCCACTTACACATGTATATACATACACATCCACACACACATACATACCTATACATTTTAATGGATACATATATATATACATACACAGACTTATACATATATACACATGTACATAATTCATACTTGCTGCCTTTATTTATTCCCGTCACCACCAAGCCACACATAAAATGGCACCCCAACCTCTCCCCCCACACACATGCGAGGTAGTGCTAAGAAAAGACAACAAAGGCCACATTTGTTCACACTCAGTCTCTAGCTATCATGTGTAATACACCGAAACCACAGCTCCCTTTCCACATCCAGGCCCCACAAAACTTTCCATGGTTTACCCCAGACACTTCACACGCTCTGGTTCAATCCATTGACAGCACGTCGACCCCGGTATACCACATTGTTCCAATTCACTCTATTCCTTGCACGCCTTTCACCCTCCTGCATGTTCAGGCCCTGATTGCTCAAAGTCTTTTTCACTCCATCCTTCCACCTCCAATTTCGTCTCCCACTTCTTGTTCCCTCCACCTCTGACACATATATCCTCTTTCTCAATCTTGCCTCACTCATTCTCTCCATGTGACCAAACCATTTCAGTACACCTTCTGCTCTCTCAAAAACACTTTTTATTACCACACATCTCTCTTACCCTTTCACTACTAACTCGATCAAACCAACTCACACCACATATTGTCCTCAGACATCTCATCTCCAACACATCCACCCTCCTCTGCACAACCCTATCTGTAGCCCACACCTCGCAACCATAAACACTGTTGGAACCACTATTCCTTCAAACATACCCATTTTTACTTTCTGAGATAATGTTCTCACCTTCCACACATTCTTCAACGCTATCAGTCTGATGCTATGTACATGCCTTCACCCTCTCAGTCAGTACCCTTCCTTATAATTTCCCAGGAATACTCAACAAACTTGTACTTCTGTAATTTGAACACTCATCTTTATCCCCTTTGCCTTTGTACAATGGCACTATGCATGCATTCTGCCAATCCTTAGGCACTTCACCATGAGCCATACATACATTGAATATCCTCACCAACCAGTCAACAACACAGTCACCCCCCTTTTTTAATAGATTCCACTGCAATACCATCCAAACCTGCCGCCTTGCCGGGTTTCATCTTCCGCAAAGCTTTCACTACCTCTTCTATGTTTACCAAACTATTCCCCCTGACCCTCTCACTTCGCACACCACCTTGACCAAAACACCCTTTATCTACCACTCTGTCATCTAACACATTCAACAAACCTTCAAAATACTCACTCAACAAAATACTCACTCTATCTCCTTCTCACATCACCACTACTTGTTATTACTTTCCTATTAGCCCCCTTCACCGATGTTCCCATTTTATCTCGTCTTATGCACTTTACCTCCTTCCAAAACGTCTTTTTATTCTCCCTAAAATTTAATGATACTCTGTCATCCCAACTATCATTTGCCCTCTTTTTCACCTCTTGCACTTTTCTCTTGACCTCCTACCTCTTTCTTTTATACATCTCCCAGTCATTTGCACTATTTCCTTGCAGAAATCATCCAAATGCCTCTCTCTTCTCTTTCACTAATAATCTTACTTCATCCCACCACTCACTACCCTTTGTAATCTGCCCACCTCACATGCTTCTCATGCCACAAGCATCTTTTGCGCAAACCTTTACTGCTTTCCTAGATACATCCCATTCCTCGCCCACTCCCCGTACGTCCTTTGCTCTCGCCTTTTTCCATTCTGCACTCAGTCTCTCCTGGTACTTCCTCACACAAGTCTCCTTCCCAGGCTCATTTACTCTCACCACTCTTTTCACCCCAACATTCTCTCTTCTTTTCTGAAAACGTCTGCAAATCTTCACCTTCGTCTTCACATGATAATGATCAGACATCCCTCCAGTTGCACCTCTCAGCACATTAGCATCCAAAAGTCTCTCTTTCACACATCTATCAATCAACACGTAACCCAATAATGCTGTCTGGCCATCTCTCCTACTCACATACGTATACTTGTGTATATTTCTCTTTTTAAACCCGGTATTCCCTGTCACGAGTCCTTTTTCAGCACACAAATCTACAACCTCTTCACCATTTCCATTTACAACACTGAACATCCCATGTACACCAATTATTCCCTCAACTGCCACATTACTCACCTTTGCATTCAAATCGCCCATCACTATAACCCGGTCTCGTGCATCAAAACTGCTAACACACTCACTCGGTTGCTTCCAAAACACTTGGCTCTCATGACTTTTCTTCTCATGACCAGGTGCAGAGGCACCAATAATCACCCATCTCTCTCCATCCACTTTCAGTTTTACCCATATCAATGTAGAGTTTACTCTCTTACACTCTACCACATACTCCCACAACTCCTGTTTCAGGAGTAGTTCTACTCCTTCCCTTGCTGTTGGCCTGTCACCAACCCCTGACTTTACTCCCAAAACATTCCCAAACCACTCTTCCCCTTTACCCTTGAGCTTCAATTCACTCAAGAGCTAAAACATCCAGGTTCCTTTCCTCATCTTCCTCTCTCCTTTTTTCTCATCTTGCTTACATCCACACACATTTAGACACCCCAGTCTTATTTTATTATTGATATTTTATATGGAAATCACTCAGTTTGTTTACATTTCACTAAAATTCCCTTCATTTCATTTAGATTTTATGCCACCAACCTTGTTAAAGGTTGCTGCTTCATGTTTATATTTCTCCCTGAAGCTTCAGTTGTTTTACCAACCTCCCTTATGGCATGGGGTAAAATGCTTTCTCACAGTCCAGGAATGCGCAGTCTCCCCTTCCTGTTTATTTTCTAAAACAGATCTCACTTTTAAAATTCTTAAAGGATTGTTATGCATGGCCTTTTTTCCATTAATCTTTGTTTTCTTCCACTTGTATAGTGTCTCCATTGCAAATAGTCATCCATTGCAGTCCAGTTATCTTTTCCAGTGATTTACAGGCTGGACTCAGTAGAGAGACTGGCACAGTTTCCCATACTCCTTAAAGATAGGCATGATATTTACACTCTTCTCCTTTAGTACTATAATGTACCTTTGTGTACTAATAAGAAATACTGCATTTAGGAACCCTCTTGGTATTTCCTTTCCTCTCTTCTTGAACCGTAGGTAAAAGTCTTTTATAGTGTGAATGTTGGGTGTATCTTTTTTAACCGCTTGTTTTCATTACAGAAATGAAAAATGTAACATATTTTATCTTTAATTTCAGATGTGGATGGCCTGCCTGAAGAGCTGGTGTGCAAAATCTGCATGGATAGTGTAATTGACTGTGTTTTATTAGAGTGTGGGCATATGGTAGCCTGTACTCAGTGTGGTAAGCAGATGTCAGAATGCCCTGTCTGTCGCCAGTATGTTGTTCGTGTTGTTCGTACTTTCAGGGCCTAAGTGGCATTTATCATTAGACCTCTCATTGGGGCCTTAGCTTCTTATTGGTAGCAATTGTATACTGTAAGATTCAGATGTCTTGGTATGTATATGAATTAATGGTAGTTGTGAATTTATTGTATTTTGCATACAAGAATTTATTTCCTTAATTTTACAAGTGTATTGGGATTAATTCTGCATGCCAAGTGTGTAAAATGATAGGATATGAATACATATACGGAAAACTTCTGAGAGTGTTTGATGAGATGTAATGCTTTAATTTTTTGTGTTGTAAATAGCAACATTGACTTTTATTGTACAAGTGCACGTCATGTAAACTTCACTTAAATATGGGAGCTCCATACTGTGTTGATGTAGCTAACAAGGGAAACTGAGGGTCAATTCCAGATGTGCTAGAAAGACTTTACTTTTGCATGATTAGTATGTAAGGTTTGTGAAGATCACGGGCAAAGTCTCGTTCCATCTTTGACAGTAAAATCTAATATATGCATTTTCCGAAGTTAAGAAAGGCACAGACACACTTTTACTTATTCATTTACATTTAAGATACGTTTC
Organism: Panulirus ornatus; assembly: GCF_036320965.1. Classification (NCBI taxonomy): domain Eukaryota; kingdom Metazoa; phylum Arthropoda; class Malacostraca; order Decapoda; family Palinuridae; genus Panulirus; species Panulirus ornatus. The sequence continues at coordinate 8,110,740 of NC_092262.1, read as the reverse complement.
ACTTGGAGACTTGCCACATCATCACAGTTAATTGAACAATTAAAGTACTTTCTCATTACTTTTTAGATTTTCAGAGGGAGAACCTTAATGCTAATATGAATGTTCTACATTTTCATATTTTGTCATTGACGTTTTTAATCTAATTTTTTTCATGATCTCATTTTGAATAAACAAGACACAGTATTAAGGAAAGTCTCATGATTTTTTGACCCTGAATAATCCAGGAAATTTTATTCTGATAACACACAGTGAAGCATGCCTCGTTAACTCTTAAAATTTCTGTGTGTAGGCTTTTCATGTCAAAATGCATTGAATAGACGATACATATTCTGAAGGTGAACTGCTGCAATATAAAATAACATGCTGACTTTTTATGTACAATTTGCAGCCTGAGTTTGAGTTTGCTGTAGATTCTTGCCCTAAACATTCACTGTGAGTGTATTTTCCAGATGGGACCACATTAATACACTTCTAAATATTGATGTAAATTGTTAACATGCCACATTAACAAAATATCTTTTATATAAATTTTTGTTAATGTGAGACCTTGCTGTATGTGTATAAAAATACACACACATGTTCACACATATGAAACTCCCTCCTCGTAATACAGGGACAGTAATCACAAATGGTAATCACACAAACACTGGAATATCCTGAATGTGTACATCATGATTGGAGACATACAGAAATTTAAAAAGTTGTATGATATAAGAGATGGTTGGGCCCCATGAGTGTAAAACTTCCTCCCCCTATAAAGAACAAACATGATTATAAATTGGCAATTTCACACCCACATACACAAAGCTCTTTCCACACAACACACATAGTAAACACAAATAGTATTCACACAAGAATCCTTGTTATTCAACAGTACCTTAAAGGAGTTTTGTTAATGTAATGGGTTTCCCTTGGGGAACCATGATGCATTGTTCATGTTGCTGAAAAACAGATTTTCCTTTAAATGGTTAATTTTATAACTCGTCAGCTATTTTATGGCAGCAAAAAACATTAAGGAAGAACTTGTTAGGAAGGTCACATTGTTGATGGTTATGTGCTTGTTAGACATGTTTGTAGAGGTCTTGAAATTCACTCTCCTTATTGATTTCTGACCTTTGAGTTTTGTCTTGATAATATTGTAGGATTGACAGCATAATTAGTGGGTGAAGACTATATATACAGTAAGTACACATGATATTTGTCATATTAATATTGTAGGATTCACGTTTCCAACAAAAATATGTCCTGTATTATGCCTGAAGTGCTTCATACTTGAGCAAGTTGAAGGGATAGCATCATGATAATGTCGAAACTTGGCTACTGAATTACACTTGCACTGTGATATGATTTTTAAGTAGTCCATATTGCAGAAATAGATAATATAATGTTAGTAATACATGTGAAAATATGAAAGATATCATCATCCAAGCAGATACACTGTGAGAGGTTGAACACTTCTTTCGTATTCTATATTTTATGGTTTATAAATAAACGATTGCAAGAGATTCTGTATTTGTTTTTAATATCTGTTATGACTACAGCTTATTTTTGTTATTAATGTCTCCTTCCGCGTTTTGTAAGCCATTAATTGTAATTATACCCACCCAGTCCAGTGGCTTTGATTACCACATCAGCTAAACCAACACAGTTAAATCATTCAAGTCAGAAGGTTTCACAAGTCTTAGCGAGAATGACCAGACATTTGTAAGAAAGGAAAGGATATCATCAGTGGATCTTGCCTTGTGAACACCATACTGTTAAGCAGAGTACACTGAACATTCCAGATGATGAAGGAAATAGGAACCAAGATTCAAATTCTTTTGAAATAGAAGTCAGAGCAATGGGACAATAATTGGAAGAATTAGTCACCATGTTTAGGACAGGCTGTGTCACTGAATGGTTACAAGAAGGAAAATTAAGGTAAGAAATAGCAAACTTTTAGTAATGTATGAAAATATGCACAAGAGATTTCTTATGTATTTGTTTTTGGCCATGATATTTGCGACGTAATGACCCTAGATGTAGATGGCATTGAGGATTTTAAGACTTTTAACTCCTCGTTTGTTTTCTTTCCAAACCCATTAATCTTGTTTTTTCATGTATAAGAATTCCAGTTAACCATACAGTTTCAGAGATATTCATACACCAGGGAAAAATTACAGGACTAGTTATCCATAACTATGAACAATATTGTGTAAAAGTTTTTAATTTTTTGGCACAAGCTAAAATGTGTGGTAATAAGGTCTGAGTGTTGAGTAAATTGCTGCTATGCTTGTTTTAATGTGTATTTACTTGTTGACAAACTGATGAGTGATTATTATTGTTTTATATATGCTCAACCTCTTTTTGTTATGACTAATGTGATACATTGACAATTTACATAACGGCAAATCATAAAGGTGTGTAAATTTATTGGCTACACCAGCCGTATGCATTATTGTTGAGGTCAGACAGGTGCTGGCAACACTGCCACCACGTTTCAGAAACATCCTCGTCAACTTAGTGCTAGAAGAGTAGGTTTTCTTAAAGTAACTCGACATGATCTGAAGATAAATCATCTTTGTCAAGTAATTCAGCATTGTCTATTGCTTGATCCTCAAAATCTAGCATAAATCCATTGTTTCCTTCATGGAAAACTCGTGAGAATGGCCTGTCACAGGCATGGTTGGAGGATGATTGACTGATGGGAAAAATCGTACTTTGATATCTTGGCAACCACTTAGGCTAGGCATGCAGTCTTGAAAAAGATGTGTAAAACCTGATGCATAAATTTACATCTAAAGGAGTTGCTTCCCCACACAAATATTTTGGCAGAGTTGTTAAATATTCTGTCAACAGGCATGTTTACCTAGTTGACATGTGACTTTTTGGTGGTTCTGATATCACTTCACAACTGGATTATTCAAATCTTGTCTCCTGACTTGGATTGTCTCGGTATCGTTTCTTGTTTGAAAGTCTCGTCAGTAATTTCTTCAACAGTGACATACAGGGAGTTGGTTCTTATCATTCATCTTAGCTGGACTATTGTCATTGTTTGCCTTGTCACATTGAATGCTGTTTCAGTGTTTTTATGTGTTAACCACATCACATTATGAACATTCTCTGAATTGAATTCACTGGTAATATCCAGAGTCTCTTTGACTATTAAACTCTAAACACAAGACATGATGACCAACCCAAATCAAGGGTAAGTCTTAATTGAAGCTGCTTGGAGGCCTTGGTAACCTGCCAGTAACCATGGTGGTGGTTGTCCATCCTCTCGAGATTTTCCATGTCTGCAGCACTTGTTGCCACTTGTATCAACAACCAGCACACCCACACTGCTGGTATTTGGGATTGGCCATTCTAATAAATAATAATGCTTTTTTTTCTAAATTACAAATGTGTAACATTCAATTCAAAACAAAAAACATGGTCGTTATTGTCTGCTCCTAATCACATAAATAAAACGATTATGATGTGTAAGTGAAGTACTTAATTGTATCTCGATAAGAGTGCACTTACTTAAAAGAATATATAACTGTTTGGCACCAGCATGAAGCATTATTAATATCCTGAACTCGGCAAACGTGAAGGTCATTTGGCCTGATACCTTGCAGTAATTAGGTTTAGGACATGGGGACCCATACATGTACTTTTTTCCCCCCAAATTTGTTTAGGTTCTGTTGTTACTTTTGTACTTTTGTTAGTCCATTAACGAACTGTTTCCTAATATTCAGCATTACAAACTTTTAAGCTAATTCAAGCTTACCATATATATGGGAAAGTCTGTAATTGTCATTGTGTTAATCTATTTCTTTCAACTGTCTAGTCGTCTATCATATTTTCTTTCAATGGTTAGTACTACACTGTTCCAAATTTGTTTTCTTAGGATGCTGTTAGTACAGCATAGAAAATATTTTTAACTCCACAGTCGACCCAGCTCTAGAAGTTGGCCGATAAAATGGGTTGGCTTTGATGAGGGCCTCGGCTACCCATGCTGTCTCGACTAACATATAAAAAAAGTATAAACAGGAAAATTTTACAGAAGAGGAAGGCTCATCACTGTGTAACTAATTTGGTGCTGGTTGTTCAATAAAATATTGACAAAATAATGTGGAATAGTGATGAAATTGTCGAGTGACTCAAAAAAGGGCACCACTAAGCATAAGACAACCTCAGCTGGCCGGATTCCACTCCAAGAAATTTAAACTTGGGAATCGCTTGTCACTTCCTTCATGTAAAACTAGATTTTATCATCAAAAACAAGATTGAATATTTTATACAGTAAATAATTATGGTTATAATGTTTTAAACTTGTATAACCTCATAAATCTGGAAAAGGAAACTCCATAGGTTGTTCTTATTTATTTGATTAGCTATCAGGTCCCCTTGGCAGAATGGTTACCCAAAATCTGGGAACTGCTCAGCCCCAAGGTTGCAAGGTTTGAGATGTTTTACTATATTAGAGTTAAGCAGATCTATATGATAATGAAGTGTTGGGAGGAGTAATATAAACTTGCGGAGAGGATAAAATATAGAAAGTGGCCTTGAAACAGCGTGGGATGTCCTCTGATTTACTGCGTAAATGCCTCGCCACGCCCTCTGCCACCACCTGGGAACAGCCACATAATAAGTTTTCGATTTTGCTTTGGTACATACTTAACAAATGTTTTATTTTCCTAGTCATGTTTGTGTGTAAAATTTGCCCTTAAACGTGCTGGTTTGTCAGTGGGCAGAACATAAACATTTGCACAATACTTTCAAACCCCCACTGTCACCTGGGGTAAGTTTGTGGTTGTTTCCACAGCCGGTAGGAAGTATCATACGTTTATGTTTTTATTGTTTAACATTAGTGAAGATGTATTTTATATTTTCAAAAGGCTATTTGGCAAAAACTTGGGCTTTTATTTTTTTTTTGTTTCTCCCAGATGCACTGGTGGAAAAAGCTGGGAAGTCAAGTGCTGCATAAATAGACCCAAGTGAACAACAGTCCATTTACATTATGAATAATTACTAGATGATAACATTTTGGTGTTGTACGATAAATGTAAATATGACTTGCAGTAGTGTAGACAGCAGTTCACATCTTTACTGGATATAATACTTGGAGAAAATGAAATATGAAATCCTGCCATATTATAAAATTCCACAACATTCTTCTAAGTGGGGTAGAAATCTCGGCCTTACTTTCAATATGGCATGTAAAAATTGTAACTAGAATTCATTTATTTTAGACATGAATGAAGTACAGTACCACTATAGTATGATGAACCTATAAAAGAAAAAAAAATGCACTCTGTTCTGCTTTTTACAAGTGTAAGTATAGAATTCTAGATAAGATTATTTTGCTTGTATGAAATTTATTGCATTCATGTAGTATGCCAACTTCAGGTGCACATTTCACAATAACACTCCATACCAAAATACCCTTATGCAAAATGTCAGTATACAGCATTGTGAAAAAAATCTTATTTTTCCATAGGACTTTTTAATTAAGTTTATTTTTACTGATACAAGGGATATGTGAATTGTCAACTTTTCATGACACCAAAGTTGTCACACTTATAAATGAAGTTTGTGCCATCTGACAAATCTCAAGAAACAAGTAAATGCATATAAATCTCTGATACAACAACCAGTGCATTGTTTAATACTAAGTTTTGTACCAACACAGACTTCCGACACACAGTAGCACAAAAGTACACTTTTAATTTCGGATAAAAACACTGGTAGCTATTTTCTTTATAAAATACCACCAAGGATGATGTCTTTAAACTGTGCTGATATTTTTCATGAACACCATATATTCTTTCAATTAGTCCACACATGGTCATCAAGAGGAATGACATCCAAAAACAACATCCTTAGAAGATGACAATCATGTGTTGTCACCCTTCCGATGCTTGGAATGGCTCCGCACAGCTTCTGCACGATCTTCCCACTTACCAAGTTCTTTCTGTATCCTCTTGGTATTATTAGCAACCAGAGCATCAGCTTGGCCATAGTTTGGAGGGTTGCCGTACGGGTCATAACCAAGATTTGCCAACATTGGAGCAATATTAGCCATGTCCTCAACTACTTCCTTTGGAATCTGACCCACCCACTTGGTAAGCGCATCTAAATTTATTGGTTTGATCACCTGGTCACTTGATCGCTCTACCCTGTAGATGGAAGTTTTATTTTTGTAAAATGCTTAGAATATCAAAACTTTTTTTCATACTTGAATGCCACATTATTGAAGTACCACTAGGAATAGACAAAGGCCACATTTGCTCACATTCATTCTTCAGCTCTCACATGTAATGCACTGAAACTACAGCTCCCTATCCAAAATCAGGGCCCCAAATACCTTTCCATGATTTACCCTTGATGCTTCACATGCCCTGGTTCAGTCCACTGATAGCACACTGACCCCTATATATTACACCATTCCACTTCACTATCCTGTGCATACCTTAAACCCTCCCGCTCGTTCAGGCCCTGATCACTCAAAATTCATTCTCCCCTGATCCATCCATCTTCAGTTTGAGTTTGATCTCATTCTCCTTCTAACATATATATACCCTTTTGATAACTTTTCCTCAATCATTCTATCGATACATCCAAACTATTTCAGCACAACTCTAACCATTTCATTTCCAACACAACCTCCCTCTGTACATCCTCACCCTTAGTCAATGCCATGCATCCATATGATATTGCTGGGACTACTATATGTTCAGACATACCACATTTGCCTTGCCGGACAAAATCTCTCTTTCCACACATTCTTCGTGCTCCCAGAACCTTTGTCCCCTAATCCACGCTATGACTCACTTCCAACCCTATCTTTTTTGTTGTATGGTTGCGAGGCGTGGGCTATGGATAGAGTTGTGCGCAGGAGGATGGATGTGCTGGAAATGAGATGCTTGAGGACAATGTGTGGTGTGAGGTGGTTTGATCGAGTAAGTAACGTAAGGGTAAGAGAGATGTGTGGAAATAAAAAGAGCGTGGTTGAGAGAGCAGAAGAGGGTGTTTTGAAATGGTTCGGGCACATGGAGAGAATGAGTGAGGAAAGATTGACCAAGAGAATATATGTGTCGGAGGTGAAGGGAACGAGGAGAAGAGGGAGGCCAAATTGGAGGTGGAAAGATGGAGTGAAAAAGATTTTGTGTGATCGGGGCCTGAACATGCAGGAGGGTGAAAGGAGGGCAAGGAATAGAGTGAATTGGAGCGATGTGGTATACCGGGGTTGACGTGCTGTCAGTGGATTGAATCAAGGCATGTGAAGCGTCTGGGGTAAACCATGGAAAGCTGTGTAGGTATGTATATTTGTGTGTGTGGACGTATGTATATACATGTGTATGAGGGTGGGTTGGGCCATTTCTTTCGTCTGTTTCCTTGCGCTACCTCGCAAACGCGGGAGACAGCGGCAAAAAAAAAAAAAAAAAAAAATTATATATATATATATATATATGCATCCCATTCTGCGGAGACAAATTACCCAACAGGCAGTCCCTCAAGTAAATCAACATATGCTAAAATTGATTTCATAAAACAAATTCGCCATTTCCCGCATCAGTGAAGTAGCGCTAAGAACAGAAGACTGAATCCTAGAAGGAATATCCTAACTCGGCCCCCTTTTCTATTCCTTTTTTTTTTTGTTGTTGTTGGAAAAGTAAAAAAATTGTATACAATTGATATAAAGAAAAAATGAAAACAAATTAACTTGAGGAGGGAGGATTGTTTCATGTTGAATTTAAATGTGGGAGAACTGCATAAAGTGGAATTAAGTAAGAGAGAGGATATGACTGTGTGTGGAACCATACGCTACAGGAATAATTAATGATCCAACAAAATCTTTGACAGGATGTAAAATATAATCATGCTATACATCTGATTAAGTTTATGCCATGTGTGACTGCAAAGTTCCTAACCAGGTGCCGCAAATAACCATAACTGATGATGCAGCAGGTAATTTAAGGCAACTCTAGTTAGAATCTGCCTCAATATATGTACATGAATGTAGGAAACTTTCTTGAAATTCAAAATAACACTTTCAAAGGAAATTTACGAAAGCTTTACTGGAAACCTTCTCATAATGCAGAGCAAAACGGTTGGTTGTCCATTTCTAAAAGCAGCTCCCATGAAAAACGATGACATAGGAAAAAAAAGATTTTAAATCTTAAGTGTGAAAGAAATACCTGTACTTACTTGGAAAGAGAGACACCACCAGGTTTATTTATATGTTCTTCATGATGTAGCACAGCTTCATCCCATGGAACATCTAAAAAATCCAAAATCTTTCTCATCCACTCTTGGGGATGCAGGACAAGCTGCTCATAGTACACGGGCAAGCACTTGGATGATCCTAGTTCCTCACACTGAGTGTTCATTGTTTGCACAGCACTGTTCCATCTCTGCAGACACTGCTTATATGATGAAAGGTCAAAGCCAGTGATAGTTACCTGAAGGGGTATGTGTTAGTTAGACAAAATAATCAAAACGTCGGATCTAAACTAGAGACTTCTCAATTTTAAATTTCTATTCAGTCAACTTGAAGTCCTGTAACCAAACTGGATATTAATTATTTGGTCCTGAATTGCCTTATTTTAAAACTACCAGAAATTTTTATGACTGTATAAACTCAAGAAACATATCATTCATACATTCATTTAAAACAAGTAATAGCTAATGATTCCCATCAAAAATGATACATCAGCATAAATCGTCCAAACTTTACATGGAAGCATTAACCTACCATAAAGGGTATACCTATTCTTTCGATTAAGTTATAAGAAAAGCAAAGTATAGTAGCATGGCAATATTATGTAAAATGACATGGCTGTAACATCATTATCATCAATGGGATGGATTGAAGGCAAGTATGAATATGTACATGTGTGTATATGTTGATATGTATATGTACATATATGGGCATTTATATATATATATATATATATATATATATATATATATATATATATATATATATATATATATATATATATATATATATATTTATTTTATTTTTCTATTCTTGATCACTGTTTCCCATGTCAGCAAGGTAGTGCCAGGAAATGGACAAAGAATGGACCATCCACTAATATACACATAAATATCTGTACACACACACATATACATATATACACATGTACATATTCATACTTGCTTGCCTTCATCCATTCTTGGAACAACCTCGCTGATGCAGGAAACACCGATCAAGTATTGAAAAATAAGTAAATAATACATATATTCACATGTCTTATTTTTCACCACAGTGGCGCATCCAATCTCTCCTTCAATCAACACAATATTGTAAAATTCGAGGAGCTTGGTCTCCAAACTGTTTCCTTTCCTTCACTTCACTCGTGTACATTTACTTAATCTTCCTGCATTTACATATTCCATATGCCAAAATTTAAACACAACTTTCCCTATTCCATATGACTGTTGTGGCATCCTTGCTGAATACAACTTTCTAATTCCACATTAGACGAGATCCAGCACAACAATGCCTCTTACCGCAAACCCACATTTCATTCCACCACATGAAGGAAGACAGTTATATTTTCAAACATGCCAACTAATTGAAAATTTGAGTCTTTCTCCCCTGTAGGTCTTGCGTTGCCAAAATCTTGCTTAATTTTCATTACACTTGTAAATATCTCGCACCCACTTCCCCATCTTCTCTAATAAATTCTTCCTTATTCTTAAGGTTTAAAAGCTTTTCCACCATCTCTCCAGAAATTTTGTTTAAAATTTTAGTTTTCTCACCATCCAATCATATCTTCCATTCCGTTTCTCCTTTTTTATGCAATGTTAAGATTTAGCTGTGGATTACAAGCGAGCTTAAAAAAATACACTGTATACACTAACCTTGCGTGAGATAATGGAATGAACTGTTGCTCGACCATCTCGCACCATAAAAAGAAATTTAGCATGGGGGAAGAGTTTTGATAAGTAAGTGGCAGACTTTAAAGTGAAAGGATCTTTGTTGCATAAGCGAGATGCTGGCTGTCCATGATTGACCACAATATCCAAGATGAATGAGGATATTGCTTCATCCAGTACCTGCAAAACAGTGGAAATTTCATTTTCCTGATAGGTTACTTATCTGACTTTTTTTGGGTACGAGTAGTTTTAAGATTAATACAAAAATCATCCACATATCCTTATAATGGCAGAAATGTGTTATAAGAACCAACCTCATCTGTGACACCAGCTTCCTGGAGGCGTACAGATTCCTTTGCTGACCTTTTCCACTGCTGTCTCATTTGAAGTATCCTAGGTACTACTCGGGTTTCCTCACCACAACGGATCTCAGGATGAGCATCAAGCATGGCACGTGCAAGTGTGGTGCCAGACCGTGGCATTCCCCCAATGAAAATCATGGGCTCATTCCGATCATAATTGTGCAATGCCCCACTACTATCAGATGTTACATGCTGTTGGGAAAATAAAAGTCGTTAAAATCAAAATATATTTTTCAATTAATCTTAGTTTACTAGGAGGAAATGTTTATATCGGATACAGCAGAAGGGTTGACAAGGATATTCAAGATGCAAACATGTAAATAACCTGAATGTCAGAAACAGTAGCATCTACAGGGAAGAGAGTAATCATACTTGGTTGACGATAAACTGATTCACACACGGGTTCCAGTGTGAATTGCTACAAAACATGTAGTCAAAAAGTTGCATCCCCATAAGAAGTACATTCAATGTGATGAGAATACAAGTGCTTTTCTACCAAAGAAGAATAAACATATAAAAGCAATTTGCAGGTTATTGTTAACGGTATAAAAGGCAAAATGACAAAAAGTAATTGATTTCTGATCAGAGTAATATTGCAGAAAATTCATTTTCATCCACTTATGACTACAGAAATATTCCCTCTTGGATATGCTTTTCTTTTCCTTCTGATTAACAAAGCATACAAAAGGCAATGGAATCACAAGAATTTCGTGGTTAGCAAGCTACACGTACATTAAATTATTATTATAAGCATTCACCCTAAAGACTGGTACATGGCAGGTCCATGAATGAATTGCTTGGCGATGACTTTCATACGGACAGGTAAATGGAATTTTTAAAGAAAATTAATTATCATAAATGGACTGAACCAGTGCATGTTAAAAACCTGGGATAAACCATGGAAAGGTTTGTGGGGCCTGAATGTGGATAGAGAGCTACAGTTTCGGTGCATTACACGACAGATAGAGACTGAGTGTGAACAAATGTGGCCTTTTTGTCTGTTTACCTGGCGCTACCTTGCTGAAGCAAGGGGTAGCGATGCTGTTTCCTGTAGGGTGGGGTAATGCCAGGAATGGTTGAAGGCAAGCAGGTTTGAATATGTACATGTATATATATGTATATGCCTGCGTATGTGTATATGTTATGTATACAAATGTATATATGCACGTACAGGCATTTATGTATATGTGTATATGAGTGGATGGGCCATTCTTCGTCTCTTTCCTGGTGCTACCTCACTGACACAGGAAACAGCAATCAAGTATACTGAATAAACATATATTTTGATTAAAATGAATTTCTAAGATAGAATATTTTGATCTGTATTAAGAGTGCTTGGCTTGTAAGCCTAAAATTTTATAGTCCAGTCCAATCCAAAAGACTATGGGCATACATCAATGTTTAGGCTAAACAGTAGAAGACCTTGACGCAATCTGGGGACCACATTCCTGAATCATCTATAAAGCATGATATTTGTCTATGCCAATGGTGTATATCATGATACCTACCCTGACTATTAATACGTGATAAAAATAAAAACTCATAACGAAAGCAAGCAGAGGATTTATGTCAAAAGGCTCTTTTATATACTGGATTTAAATGGCAGATGATGACCTGCAAGGTTGTTTTGAGACCAATGTTATTCCTCATCTTAGTAAATAACTTGCAAAAAGGAATCAAATCATAAATCAAAATATTCATGGATGATGGTAGACTAAAGGAAGAAATCAGGAGTATTCTGGAATACAACAAACTAGTAAATGACCAGATAGGTTCCCAGCACTGATCAGGTTCATGGTTAATGGCACTAAACTTTATGGAAGGTGAAAATGGGGACAGTGAAATGAGTCCAGGTTACAAGTATCATCTCAAAAGGGAACAAATTATAGGCACCTGCTTGTGAAAGGATTCAGAGGTACACAGAATCCAGCCTGTCATCGTATCAAAACATATTGAGAGTTGCAAAGGAGGCAATCTTTACACTGGTCAATATCTGTAATGCCTCCTGTATGATGGAAAAGGATATATTAAAAAAATATATAGTACATTCAGTATTAAACACAAAGTAGAATATGCATCACCAATTTAATCAACCAACTTCAGAAGTCGTAAAAATGCTACAGAAGGTCCAGTAGCAGATAACAAAAAACAGTACCCAATATAACAGAGCAAAACTACAAAGATAGCAGTCATAGGGTAGCCCAAGTTGGACAAGAGAAGAAAAACTTCAGACATTTTAGATTTTAATTTTGTATATCAATCTAAGAATATCATTTTAAATTTCAATTTCTTAAATCAATCTAACAATACTGATACTAAAAAATTCTTTGAAACGGGGATGATCTGGTCAACTAGAGGACACCTCATGGAACTAAGAAAGGTTGTAAGAGCTTGATACTCTCTCACCAGCATCAGCACATCGTTAAGATTTCTAGCTTTGTTTCTAAGGTCAGAGAGGTTATCTTCCATTTAACTGCTCGTTGCAAGGTAGGAGTAGATTTTACTGGATGTTTGGATGCCATACTAACAAACACTTACACAATGATTTATAAAAAAAATCAAATAAACAGGTATACCGAAATTGCATTTTCTACTAAACACACCCGCACAGTAGTGAATTTTGACCACAAAAAATGAGGGACCGGTAGAAGTAGGTTCCTCATGACTAGCAAAATCACATGTGGTGATGCCGCATAAAAAGGGGAATGGGTGTATGAGGATATTTATATGTATCAGATGATTCCCTATTATTTCTGAGGTCATTACTTTTATCATGCTTCAAAAATTCACACAGGACATGGATGTATTATAAGGTTGAAAAAGAATATAATTACATATTAGAGAATATCTCAACGAATAATTATCAGAATCTCTACTGTTGAAAGAGGCTAAAAGATGAGGCAAGGAGGGTGAGGAGAGGCCGTAACATCTGTTTCAAAGATTTTAAGATATGACTAAAGAGTGGTTGTTATTCATATCACTACAACTCGCATTGGAATATATTTTTTGTTAGAGTATTACAATATGTTACTCCAAAAAGAAAGAAATAATTATACTCCAAAAAGAAAGAATTATATCAATGCATAATTTTTATGATAATTGTAGGCCTCTGTTATGTATAAGAAAGCAATGCTGACTATGACTCGTTTATGGTTCGCCCAGGGTCAAGCTTGCATTGGTTCAAATTCTGGTCACAGCAGGTGGTCCACAGTCCACCCAGTTACTCATCTTCCCCAAGGAGATAGTTCAGGTTGATTAACTGGGTACCTGGCTGACACACATACATACACACACACACACACACACAAATATGGGAGAAAGAATACTTCCCACGTATTCCCTGTGTGTCGTAGAAGGTGATTAAAAGGGGAGGGAGCGGGTGGCTGGAAATCCTCCCCTCTGGTTTTTTCTAAATTTTCCAAAAGAAGGAACAGAGAAGGGGACCAGGTGAGGATATTCCCTCAAAGGCCCAGTCCTCTGTTCCTCTGGACTGCAACAAATTGAAACATGGAAATGGAAGCGAGTCACAGGGTGGGAGAAGGGATGAAGGTTCTGAGGGTACAAAACTTACAACTTCTTACTTCAACATCAACTGGATTGTTCTTTATCCTACAATAAATCCATAAATCACAACTAACGGTGGATTAGAAAGAAACCTAAAGGTGGACGGGAAAGAAGTGATACAAGGGCAAATCAAGAGCCCCCTTACAATGTTTCTGAAGCTTTCAGAAGCAGGAAAAAGAAGTAAGGAAACTATCATCAAAGGTGAGAAAAAGCTAAGAAATGGCTTCACTTAAATTTAGTTTAGTTTTCATCTATACCTGCATCATAGTTATATCTATTTCCCATGGATATTCATACTCTACAAGGAATTTATTGATGATTTTCCTCTGTTTTTGATCTAAACGGTGAAAACCAGTCCCTGCTGTGAAGCCTTACAAAGGGCATGATTTGAAACAAGATAAGGGTGATGGGGAGAAAAAAGAAATCTACAAAATTTATACTGCAACAGTAGCTAACATACCTGAGTGATATGAAGTGTATGATTCTGGTGGCATTATGGGAAACAAAAATCACCAGGAAATTAAAATCTGAGAATAGAATTCAGAGGGTGCTGGGATGAAATCCTCAAATGCATGTAAAATAATACATTAATGTTTCCATTTTACTGTAGAGTAAAACAGTTTAACAAGGAACTAAAGTATCCAAAAGTTCCTGAGCTGCGCCATGTCTGAAATCTCATAACAATGCAGTGGTGGCACATATGATACAAACCCTTTACAATACTGTATGTACAAAAATTAAATGAATTAAAGCATCAAAGTAAAAATTTCACAAATGGAATGTACCAAACATGAATTTGTGTGGAATCAAGATGTACATATGATTATGTTTAAATGCAAAAAAGATTGCATTTTGATTATATGTCACATTTGTACATAAGAAACATATTCATTGCAAACTATGTAATGCTATTATGTGAAAATCAAAGGAAAGAAAAAATAATCTTACCTTAAGAGTACATCAATACTAAGTGAAAACGAGATAACAGAAGTCAGGTGAAGAATTGTAAGAAATCACAAAAAAAAAGTAAAACATGGAAAGAGAACATGAAAATGTTCAATTCTTAAGGAGGGACATAATCCAGCTGCCAGTGCTGCTGAGAATTTAATTTTCAAACCTTTAGCCAAAAGTTAACTTTGGAGATACCATGACATTTTGAGAATTAGTTCTGACAATATAAATTTCCCATGACCCACTTAAATAGGTCAGGTAGTGAGCCAATCATCACCTAGATGTAAGACTGTCAAAACAAAATCGAGCACCCTTCAGGTGGCTGGCTGCTGCAATTCCTCCAATAATGAGGCACTAAAACATAATCTAGCCGAGCAGGTGCTCTACAAGTCCTTGCTTTCCTTCTATATGGTAGGAATTACCAAAGCCAAACTCAATCACTAATATGTATCAAACATTTGATATAATGAGCAATTAACAACAATAAAATTGAAACCCAAAGTGTCAAAATTAGACACAAGAATGTCTCTTACAGCACAACTTCTACACAGACCTGAGTCATGAATATACAGGCAGACTGTGTATCAAATCCTAGTCCTGGCAGCTAGTCCATATTCCAATCTGCTGTTCTTCTTCCCCTAAGAGCTGGTTAATGAAATGGGTACCTGTCATAAGCTAGCACGTTTAAGTGTGTACATACATACAAAGGGGTAAAGACATGTTAAATATATACAAGGTTAAGAGATAGGTCAACACGAGTGTAATGCTCTCTTCTCATGAGATACAAATAGTAATCAAAAAAACACTCTCCTAATAAGACACAAATAGTAATCAAAAGATGTGGGAGAACAGCTACAACTTCACAACTGTATGATCCTCTAATGATTTCCTTTACATCACATATGAGGAACTGTGTATTTCCCTGTGTGTATCTATCACTGTACAATAGTAACTGGCAAGATCTACCTGTCTGTGTGGTCGCTGGAGTGTGTCTTGGCAGGGACGCTGGGTGCGGTAGATGAGCACCAAGATGACTGCCCCTACCAAAGCGTGGGGCAGGTACCGCCGCACCATTCTCCACATCACAACATAACTCTTCTGAAATAAAATGCTCGTCATTTATACATCCTTCAATACCAATTTCCTTCCAAACTGAATGCCTAGCATAATACAAAAAAATGCTGTACACAATACATTCACTACAGTATTACCCCATACACAGAGAAACATAAACTATGAAGCATCTTACCCTTTGTATAAGCCACACATATGTGGTTTACTCATCAGAAAATGAGTATCCAACCAAAACATACTATACAAATAAAAGCACTGTTAGCATCTCTTTTACATTCCACAATATTCCTGAATCCCACAGAAAAGGAATACAGAGTATAAGACACAATTATCACACCCTTTCTATGACTACCACAAAAATAAAGTGTTACATGACAAATGAAAATAAAAAAATACATTAAAAGAAATGGCTACATATTGATTAACATCAAAGGTTGAGTGCAATTATGCATGAAAAGTTGTAAACAGCAGGGGGAGTGTACATCAAAAAACTAAATGGGGAAAATTGTACATGGCATTACAATTTCATAGACATGAGGAATGCAAAATAAAAGGAAATAGCAAAAGCACGCATGAGCCATTTGGGAGCACTCAAGGGAACAAAATGCTCATAGCAGGATGACTGAAGCCCTTCTAGTATGGCCAGCAGTTAGTGACTCAACTCTACCCACCCACTGCCACATAGCCCAACAGGACTATATAGAGCACTGTCAAGTGAATTTCCACTCCCCCTCACTCACAGTTATATAACCGAGCCTGATCAGATGTGGAGCAGAGACCACACTCAAATTCTTTTCAAACTGCATTCATGTAACTTCCTCCTTTAACACTATCATTTTTCTCTTACTTTTTATATTCTTCTCATTTCTTTTTGACTTCTATTTCTTACCCAGATACAAACGCCCGTGTAAAAATTTCTCCTCAATGCAAAAACACCTACAATGTTGTCCTCCCCAGTGTGATGTTACATATTACAAAGAAAACTCCTGCTCCTTTCAGTCCATTCATAGTCCTCTACCTCATTTCCTTACATATCATTCTCTTTTCTTCCATTTTCTTTTCTCTTTTCCTACTCCCCTCACATAGATTCATTCATCTGTTCTCTTTCCTCAATCATATTTCTTCTTCATCCCTGACCAAGTATCACAACATAATTCTTAGTCAATCACATGCACACCCAAACCCTACTCTTCTATCCTACCAAGGTAAACATTTTGTGAAGCCAGCCAGGACACTTCAGTTCAAGCTAATCTGTATTCTTACTGTAATATATATGAGACTACAATCTGTATGATGTAAGAAGAATACCATAAAAAGTTTCATTATTTCACATGGCATCAGTTTGTTTAATCTGGAACCTATATACCATCATGGCTCTATACACAACTGAAAACTTTATAATAACATTAAATTCATTGCAATGGAAATATACGGATACAATCAACAATGAAGATTTTAAACTGGTTACGCTTCAGAGACTCCCCCATTTTAAGGAATGATTCATTTTCACTCTACCTTTATACAAGTCCCAGTATGTTTTGTATTGGGTGAAGAGAGAAGTCCAATGCCTTGGCTACCAAGGATCAATTATCAACACAGCTCTAATGACGAGTTAATGTTTTGCTGTCCAGCTACTAACCCACCCCCACCCCCTGTACTGCTTGCATGCAACTCTGAGCTACCAATGGGTAAGTTGATGCCACTTAACCAGATACAGAAAGTGAACTCTAATTATGTCCAGCCATTTTATCTCTGCTTCAACCTTGTCCTAGCCACTCGGGGAGGGGGGACTGGCAACCCTCTCACTACACACAGTCACAGCTATTGGTGTTGGTGGTGAGCAACTGCTGTTCATATTGCAGCAGCTGCTATCTCTGTGACTGGAGTCAAGTGGTTATATATATAATACCAATTCTCATTACTTAGCATGACATTCATGCACAGAATATGATAAGGAGAGAGAGAGAGAGAGAGAGAGAGAGAGAGAGAGAGAGAGAGAGAGAGAGAGAGAGAGAGAGGAGCAACACATGATACAGGATCTCTAACCCAAAGTGAAAGTAATAGACTGAGCGACAATGCTGATCCAATTCCAATCCCTGAAAGAAGTGTACTACACCTATGATAAAGATGAAAAATAAAACATCCAAATAAAAGCCATCTAGAAACACATTTAAAGCTGAACATGCACTTAACCAATATGCATCATGCTAAGTTTATTATCAACTCTTCACTCTCCCCTAAACGTTCATCAAATATATATGTGAACATATAATCGCTGTGCGGCGGGGTGGCGACGAGAATAGATGAAGGCAGCAAGTATGAATATGTACATATGTATATGTCTGTGTATGTATATGTTGGAATGTATATGTGAGTGTATGGGCGTTTATGTACATGTATTTGTACATGGGGGGTTGGGCCATTCTTCGTCTGTTTCCTTGCGCTATCTCGCTGACGCGGGAAACAGCGATCAAGTATAATAAACAGAATAAATAAATAACAATCGCTGACAGCACACCTTTCATGATGAGTAAACGTAATTTCTCAGTCTTTGGAAAGTCAAACGCCTGGCCGTGAAGACTTAAAACACCTTAACGTGGATGACCAACCAGCCCTGGAGAAACAAACTCAGTCAAGTTACTGATGTCTGCTGGCTAGGCTGTCATATTAGCCTGGGTGTTTTACCCCAAGCAAAGACGGTGCCTGAGGAGGGATGAACAGCTGGGAGAGATGCTTGCTGTCAGCCTGCACTGGCAAGCAAGCCTAGGCGAAGGGATCATAAGTTTGCAATGCCAGTCACCGAATCATCAAAGGGGAGTTCACAGTTGAAGAGGGAGTTCACAGTTACCTTTACAGTAGGAGAACAGTCATGCCATAAAACATCCTTTAATTTATAATCATAAGCATATGCATATAAGCAATAACTGGGGGAAAAAGAATATTTGATATAAGCAATAATGGGGGGGAAAAAAGGTGATACAAGGCCCCCAAATCAGTACTACATACGACACAAGCTACCCATCAAACATCTAACAAGTCCATTTTGACAATAGTAATGCCATGCAAAGCACAAATAGATAAACCAACCTTTACGTCCTGGTCGACCATCAGTTAATGACGAAAACGAAGTCAGAATGGGGGCTAACCTGCTTAACTAATTCAACTGTTCATTAACGTTCTTCTGTGATATCCCTTACGAAACCTAACCTAACCAGCCACTCTTCCTCTTCAAACCCATTGTTACGATGCAGCAATGGCTACGACCATTACAACTACACCTATCGTTAGTCCCACTCATATCACCATCAGCTACTTGCCATGTTATTCACTAGCCACAGGTGAGGACCCCCGTCCATGGTCAATATTGGTCACTATAGCAAGCCACTAGATCACCATTAATCACCATCGCCACGTCATCTCTGTATTACTCACCATCACCACTCAATCCCACATTACCATGTTACTCATTATGACTCATCTCTCGCCACAACTCACCATTCCACCGTCACTATTACCATACATACCTCCTCACTATCACCATTCACCCACATATCCTTGAATGGGACTTTCCATTCATAATCACAATCATTTTCCCCTCTCATGATTACTTCACAATTCAATGTAATCATTCTATCACCATATGATTACATTTTTTTTTCCTAAAGTGACATGTAATCAGTCCACTTATTAATCTCGCCCATCACCATATAACCGTGATAATGATTATCCATTGGCCCTGACCACTCGTAACGACCAACCACTTTACCACGCCACACCCCCCACCGCAAACAATTTGGCTAGCAATTTGTGCTCGCGTCTCCAGCCAGATAGAGGAATAATGAAATCAACCACATACAAACTGCTATCGTACAAGCTGCTGTACTGTCCTCCATGGCATACCCTTGTAATGCCACTACAGTTCGGTGTCGGGGTAGTGTATTCTGTTCACCTTTAAGCCTACAACATATAATAGAAATAACAATGAAAAAAAAAAAAGGAAGTTTATAACTTCGTTTAAGGGAGAAGATACGGTATCCTTGTGTTGTAATGAAGTAATGGACATTTTCCGGGAGGACTCAAGTTAGAAAAAGGAGCGAAGAGTGATGGAAGAGGCTTCTAATTTTCTCATCAAGATTTTAAACAAATTCTTTTTCGTATGAGGATCAAGTGGGAGGCTAGAGATGACAGAGGATCAAGTGGGAGGCTAAAGATGACAGAGGATCAAGTGGGAGGCTAGAGATGACAGAGGATCAAGTGGGAGGCTAGAGATGACAGAGGATCAAGTGGGAGGCTAAAGATGACAGAGGATCAAGTGGGAGGCTAGAGATGACAGAGGATCAAGTGGGAGGCTAGAGATGACAGAGGATCAAGTGGGAGGCTAGAGATGACAGAGGATCAAGTGGGAGGCTAGAGATGACAGAGGATCAAGTGGGAGGCTAGAGATGACAGAGGATCAAGTGGGAGGCTAAAGATGACAGAGGATCGAGTGGGAGGCTAAAGATGACAGAGGATCAAGTGGGAGGCTAAAGATGACAGAGGATCGAGTGGGAGGCTAAAGATGACAGAGGATCAAGTGGGAGGCTAGAGATGACAGAGGATCGAGTGGGAGGCTAGAGATGACAGAGGATCAAGTGGGAGGCTAGAGATGACAGAGGATCAAGTGGGAGGCTAAAGATGACAGAGGATCGAGTGGGAGGCTAAAGATGACAGAGGATCAAGTGGGAGGCTAAAGATGACAGAGGATCGAGTGGGAGGCTAAAGATGACAGAGGATCAAGTGGGAGGCTAGAGATGACAGAGGATCGAGTGGGAGGCTAGAGATGACAGAGGATCGAGTGGGAGGCTAAAGATGACAGAGGATCAAGTGGGAGGCTAGAGATGACAGAGGATCAAGTGGGAGGCTAAAGATGACAGAGGATCAAGTGGGAGGCTAAAGATGACAGAGGATCAAGTGGGAGGCTAAAGATGACAGAGGATCAAGTGGGAGGCTAAAGATGACAGAGGATCAAGTGGGAGGCTAAAGATGACAGAGGATCAAGTGGGAGGCTAAAGTTGGGATGGGAGGTAAAACAATTATATGGTGGGGGCTGGAGGTTCAAATAGTCTATCACAACAGGAAAACACTATAATGAATAGATGTATATGGGAAAAAAAAAAATATACATCGCCAAGGTGCCACTGTTGAAGAAGATGAACTATATAAATGGATTGGCTATCAAGGGTCATCACATACACTCCTGGATGTGAATGGTTTGACCCCTTTGACCTGTGTCCCCTGTAGGGAAGATCTTATGACCACCCCATCACACAGAAAAGAAATGCACTGTCTTGCCCACAGGTGGTGGTGAGCCATACATCGTCATAGCCTAGTACGAATGAATAAGCAAGATGGACGCAAATCGCCCTTAAGAGTAGGCCTGGGGAAAAAAAAACCCAACCTCTCCACCTCTGACTACCCCAAAACCCCCGCCCCTTTCAGCCATACCACTACGATCATTAGGGCGCGTGGAAACAACCCTACATTAAAATGGCCCTAAACTGACAGCCAACACCCCACAAGGACACTTCAATCTAGGCAGACGCTGTCATGCAATACTAAGCTGTGGCTTGGGGTGAGGTGGGTGCTTGGCTACAACCCCACAGCAGGGTTGGAGAACCGAACCCCCTACCCCACAGCAGGGTTGGAGAACCGAACCCCCTACCCCACAGCAGGGTTGGAGAGACCGAACCCCCTACCCCACAGCAGGGTTGGAGAGACCGAACCCCCTACCCCACAGCAGGGTTGGAGAGAACCGAACCCCCTACCCCACAGCAGGGTTGGAGAGACCGAACCCCCTACCCCACAGCAGGGTTGGAGAGACCGAACCCCCTACCCCACAGCACGGTTGGAGAGAACGAACCCCCTACCCCACAGCAGGGCTGGAGAGAACCGAACCCCCTACCCCACAGCAGGGTTGGAGAACCGAACCCCTACCCCACAGCAGGGTTGGAGAGAACCGAACCCCCTACCCCACAGCAGGGTTGGAGAGAACGAACCCCCTACCCCACAGCAGGGTTGGAGAGAACGAACCCCCTACCCCACAGCAGGGTTGGAGAACCGAACCCCCTACCCCACAGCAGGGTTGGAGAGAACGAACCCCCTACCCCACAGCAGGGTTGGAGAGAACGAACCCCCTACCCCACAGCAGGGTTGGAGAGAACGAACCCCCTACCCCACAGCAGGGTTGGAGAGAACGAACCCCCTACCCCACAGCAGGGCTGGAGAGAACCGAACCCCCTACCCCACAGCAGGGTTGGAGAACCGAACCCCCTACCCCACAGCAGGGTTGGAGAGAACCGAACCCCCTACCCCACAGCAGGGTTGGAGAGAACCGAACCCCCTACCCCACAGCAGGGTTGGAGAGAACGAACCCCCTACCCCACAGCAGGGTTGGAGAGAACCGAACCACCTACCCAACCCCAAAGCCGCACAACAGGGAGTGGGGTTAAAATATAAAGAAGGCAGCATGCACTCACCCCTGTCGCGACGTACCGTGCCAGCTGTGGGGTTGTGGAAGATGACCAGGAGGTTAGGCGGGTCACCAACGACCAACGCCTTGCAGAAGGCGTCGCCAACCACCACCACCTGTCGTCGCTGCTGGCGGCGAAGCTGGTCGGGTCGGAGGCCAAACACGGAGACTCGGAGCTCGAGGTACGCGCCCTCATGATGCAACGGGCCACATCTGTAACATGGTAAATGGCCACGTCTGTAACATGGTAAATGGCCACATCTGTAACATGGTAAATGGCCACGTCTGTAACATGGTCAAGGGCCACATCTGTAACATGGTAAATGACCACATCTGTAACATGATAAATGACCACATCTGTAACATGGTCAATGACCACATCTGTAACATGGTAAATGGCCACGTCTGTAACATGGTAAATGGCCACGTCTGTAACATGGTAAATGACCACATCTGTAACATGGTAAATGGCCACGTCTGTAACATGGTAAATGGCCACGTCTGTAACATGGTAAATGACCACATCTGTAACATGGTAAATGACCACATCTGTAACATGGTAAATGACCACATCTGTAACATGGTAAATGACCACATCTGTAACATGGTCAATGGCCACATCTGTAACATGGTAAATGACCACATCTGTAACATGGTAAATGGCCACATCTGTAACATGGTAAATGGCCACATCTGTAACATGGTAAATGACCACATCTGTAACATGGTAAATGGCCACATCTGTAACATGGTAAATGGCCACGTCTGTAACATGGTCAAGGGCCACATCTGTAACATGGTAAATGACCACATCTGTAACATGGTCAATGACCACATCTGTAACATGGTAAATGACCACATCTGTAACATGGTCAATGACCACATCTGTAACATGGTAAATGGCCACATCTGTAACATGGTAAATGGCCACATCTGTAACATGGTAAATGGCCACATCTGTAAAAGCTCCCACGAGAGACAAGAAACATATGTAAATATGATATCAACAAGATGCGCTCTCTCTCTCTCTCTCCGTCCTTGGTAATGGTACCACATCGACTTTAATTCCCACGAAGCAAGGTCGATAAACGTATATTCACAAACACGTCACTGATAAGGGTATAATTACTGCCTCCTCCAAGTTCACTGCCCCCCCAAACGCCTTCTACGTTCTTCCGTGTAGCCAGAATATCAAATCTCTTGTGAAAACATTTCTTTTCCTAAGGTGTCTCTGTGTGTGTGTCTGTGTACGTAAGAGTTAGGCTCCGAAATTCTATTTTTCTTTGCCTCATGTTTCGTGTCAAGCAAAAATAAACCATCCTTGTAAAGGATGTTCATAGAGGAAACTAGGACATCCGGGATATTGTATTATACACACACACACACACACAGACACACACACATAAATCCATTGTTCCTTCCGGTCATTAGTGGCATACCATTACGTAAATACAAAGTCCGAAAAGCAGTTTCTACGCGTGGGCTAGGGAAAGCCAACTCTTACGTATTCACAGCTGAATTCCTTTGTACAAAATCATCGAAGAAAATGAGGAAAAGGAGATATATATCTATAAATACCAATGGACAAACTGGCAGACTTCAGAGCAGGCCAAGCAAGAGGAATAATATATATCGCCTTACATAGGATACGTATACCAAAACAACGACACGTGAGGGAAAAAAAACAATGTCTATATTTTCTGTACATATATCCCATTCTTATTCGAAGGTCGACTGTCTCTCCATTGTGTGGAAGGCTACACCACTCCCCTGATCATGTCTAATTAGCTTTCAACCGTGTCCTGGACTTAACTAGAAGAAGAAAAAAAGAAAGAAAGGGGAGTCAAATACACCATTATCAAACTCACACGCACGCCACTTCCCTCTCGCCACAGATGGAGCCTAACCCAGACGCAGGTATACAAGTGTGGCGAGGCTTTCCTTACACATGTATTACTGGTGTGCAGGGGGTGTTATTTCCCTCTATTTTGGATTACTGTTGTGCCTGATACACCACTGCTGGTGCAGAGCCAGACGCGGTGGGAATCTGAAGAGGCAAACCAGTTGTACAATGTTATATTCAGTCGCTTTCTCTACTCGTCTCTATATAAGCAAAAAGATGGGTACTTAAATGGCCTAAATCCTCCTAATATATATATATATATATATATATATATATATATATATATATATATATATATATATATATAGGGGAGAAAGAATACTTTCCCACGTATTCCCTGCGTGCCGTAGAAGGCGACTAAAAGGGGGAGGGAGCGGGGGGGCTGGAAATTCTCCCCTCTCGTTCCTTTTTTGTTTTAATTTTCCAAGAGAAGGAACAGAGAAGGGGGCCAAGTGAGGATATTCCCTCAAAGGTCTAGCCCTCTGTTCTTAACGCTACCTCGCTAACGCGAGAAATGGCGAATAGTATGAAAGAATTTTTTTTTTTTTTTTGTCGCTGTCTCCCGCGTTTGCGAGGTAGCGCAAGGAAACAGACGAAAGAAATGGCCCAACCCCCCCCCCCCCATACACATGTATATACATACGTCCACACACGCAAATATACATACCTACACAGCTTTCCATGGTTTACCCCAGACGCTTCACATGCCTTGATTCAATCCACTGACAGCACGTCAACCCCGGTATACCACATCGCTCCAATTCACTCTATTCCTTGCCCTCCTTTCACCCTCCTGCATGTTCAGGCCCCGATCACACAAAATCTTTTTCACTCCATCTTTCCACCTCCAATTTGGTCTCCCTCTTCTCCTCGTTCCCTCCACCTCCGACACATATATTCTCTTGGTCAATCTTTCCTCACTCATTCTCTCCATGTGCCCGAACCATTTCAAAACACCCTCTTCTGCTCTCTCAACCACGCTCTTTTTATTTCCACACATCTCTCTTACCCTTACGTTACTCACTCGATCAAACCACCTCACACCACACATTGTCCTCAAACATCTCATTTCCAGCACATCCATCCTCCTGCGCACATCTCTGTCCATAGCCCACGCCTCGCAACCATACAACATTGTTGGAACCACTATATATATATATATATATATATATATATATATATATATATATATATTCTATCAAGGTCCTCTGTCAGTAGATAGCTCCGGTCACAAACACACACACACACACACACACCGGATACTCACACAACACACAACAATAGAGCCACCATGACCGGAAGCCCCACACATACAATGTTGGGGCGCTGCCCCCACGCCAGAAAGGAGGCCCTAAAAACCCTGGGGGACATCCACACCATGGCTTGTTGTCAGTAAAGCAATCTCTCTCCCCTGCCCACACTAGCGGGTTTCTCCCAGCCCTTTTGGGAGCGGGTATGTCTCGTGTGAGTGTTGGAGAGCTGTGGCTGACTGGCCCCAACATGAACATGGCAGAAGATAATGGAGCAGTCTCCCCCTTTTCGCCCTGAGGTCTACACACACACACACCTGAGAACGAACAGGTTGACGAATACATAAACCAAGTGATCAAGACGTTTTAAAAAAAGACGTGTGTGTGTGTGTGTGTGTGTGTGTGTGTGCAACCCAACTCAACCCTCCCTCTCTCTCAACATGAGTCATTATCCCACACACACACACACACAAGCCATCACGCAAAGCTCCCTCACAACCATTTGTCTCTCCCTCACTCGCACATCTGTGTCTACACAAGGCGCAGCTGCGTCCTTTCCGACAGGACAAGCCAAGCTGGAGGGGCAACGCATGCGTTAACACCTGGCAACGCATGCGTTAACACCTGCGGGGCCGCCCAAGGACGTGAACGAAAACGCAACGAAAGAAGCCATTCTATGTCCGATCACCCAGCTCCCCGGTCTCCCAGGAGAATCCTTCGCTTCCTGGAAACTTCGAGTAGAATCCTTCGCTTCCTGGAAACTTCCTCGAGTAGAATCCTTCGCTACCTGGAAACTTCGAGTAGAATCCTTCGCTTCCTGGGAACTTCCTCGAGTAGAATCCTTCGCTACCTGGAAACTTCGAGTAGAATCCTTCGCTTCCTGGGAACTTCCTCGAGTAGAATCCTTCGCTACCTGGAAACTTCGAGTAGAATCCTTCGCTTCCTGGAAACTTCTTCGCCTAGAATCCTTCGCTTCCTGGAAACTTCTTCGCCTAGAATCCTTCGCTTCCTGGAAACTTCTTCGCCTAGAATCCTTCGCTTCCTGGAAACTTCTTCGCCTAGAATCCTTCGCTTCCTGGAAACTTCACCTCACGAACCTCCTTCCCCAACTCGTGAGTGAGGGACGGGACCCACACCCCCGCCACAACTTCAAGCCACCCACTACGGACCACGGAACGAACCCCTCCCTGGCTAGATAAACAGACCCACCAAACGGCATCAGACCATCTAAGAGGAAAACAGAAGAGGACCCCAAGCTACCATCGCCCCCTTGTAGGACCTCACCACGTCAATGCTGTCCCATCTCCACCCCCGAACCAACACCAGTGATCTTGCTTACCTGAAACGAGTCTTTCCTGTGTGGGGTCCAATTGCGAGCAATAACCTCCCAAGTCTCTGGTAATAAGACTACAGAAAAACTAAAAATACATAATAGGTGAACCACGTCATTCGATATGTCATATGATTAGATAACTATCAAATGATTTCATCCAGCTTTCCACCAAACAACATGAGAGGCACATAGTGGGTGATAAATGAAACACGAAAAGTTCCCAAGTGCACTTTCGTGTAATAATCACATCATCACGGGAGACACAAGAGAGAAATATATCTCCCCTGATGATGTGATTATTACACGAAAGTGCACTTGGGAACTTTTCGTGTTTCATTTTCCCCGTGGACTCATAGCAATATCTTGATCACGCGCAAAATTGTGATCCTTTCCAATATATATATCTTCAATATATATATATATATATATATATATATATATATATATATATATATATATATATATATATATATATTTGAGTAAACAAGAGACAAAGTGACGTAGTGAGTCTCATGGAAGGAAGCTACACAAACTTGAAGAACAGACCACGACCATGAAGACTGCTCGTGGCAAACGACTAGTTAGCCCATCAAACACGACGGTACGACCTGTGAGCACGACGGTACGACCTGTGAGCACGACGGTACGACCTATGAGCACGACGGTACGACCTGTGAGCACGACGGTACGACCTATGAGCACGACGGTACGACCTATGAGCACGACGGTACGACCTGTGAGCACGACGGTACGACCTGTGAGCACGACGGTACGACCCCCTTGGTTTAGGATGACCTGGCCTTTGACCTGACCCCCCCCCCCCCTCACGATCAAAAGCGACGCCATCTCACACGGCGCCCGTACCACACCGTGTTCAAGGCCCGAATTGTCGTGCTCAAGGCCCGAACTGTCGTGTTCAAGGGGCGTTCCTTCGTCGTGCTCAAGGCCCGAGCTGTCGTGTTCAAGGGGCGTCCTTCGTCGTGCTCAAGGGGCGTCCTTCGTCGTGTTCAAGGCCCGAGCTGTCGTGTTCAAGGGGCGTCCTTCGTCGTGCTCAAGGCCCGAGCTGTCGTGCTCAAGGGGCGTCCTTCGTCGTGCTCAAGGCCCGAGCTGTCGTGTTCAAGGGGCGTCCTTCGTCGTGCTCAAGGCCCGAGCTGTCGTGTTCAAGGGGCGTTCCTTCGTCGTGCTCAAGGCCCGAGCTGTCGTGTTCAAGGGGCGTTCCTTCGTCGTGCTCAAGGCCCGAGCTGTCGTGCTCAAGGGGCGTTCTTCGTCGTGCTCAAGGCCCGAGCTGTCGTGCTCAAGGGGCGTCCTTCGTCGTGCTCAAGGCCCGTACCTCACTTGAACACACCAGCCAGCACAGGAAGAGAGTGTTTAAGTGTTTGCGTGCGCGAGTTAATGGCTTAGAAAACGGAGCGGCAGGCAACGAAACGACACCACACGACAGTACTCCCACCCCACCAACAACGACGCCCTCTTCCACCCGTCCACACAGACAAACAAGCACCGGTACACAGGCCCTAGGGACACACACACACACACACACACACACGAATAACTACACGTGCAACGGAGGAAACAGACGACAAATCCTTTCCTTCGCCTGATTGGCTGCAAACGACACCATGTCGTTAGGTTCCCTTGTTCCAATGACCGTCATGGTCGTTCGTGCCTTCCACCCGTCCAAGGACGACCTACTGACCTCGAGTACGACGACTTAGCACCATTCGAGTACGACGCTTCAATGTAGACAAAGACTTATCGTACCTCTACCAACTTCTACAGTGACCTGATCAACGTCACGGCATCATCTGCTAACAGCAGATGCCACACCCACTCTCCCACACCCACACATCAACCCCCGTATAGCACTCAAGTGATAGCAATCATTAACCTCCCACAGATCAATATAATCATTAACCTCCCACAGATCAATATTAATCATTAACCTCCCACAATACCCTGGCGGTAATTAATAATTTCCTTACCCTTTCTAACCTTAGCAAATTATTTAACATACAATAATGGCGCTCTGTACATATCCCAATCACCAAATGGGGCTAAACCATCTGTAACCATGGGAACAAGACCCCTCGAGCACGACTTTGGCCTTTAACGACACGACCCCCTGAGCACGGCTTGACCCATAACGGTCAGGTCAAAGGTCACGCCAAGAATAGCACAGTCGTGCTCAAGGGCCAGTACCATCGTGCTCAAGGGCCAGTACCATCGTGCTCAAGGGCCAGTACCATTGTACTCAAGGGCCAGTACCATTGTACTCAAGGGCCAGTACCATTGTACTCAAGGGCCAGTACCATCGTGCTCAAGGGCCAGTACCATCGTGCTCAAGGGCCGGTACCATCGTGCTCGAGGGCCGGTACCATTGTACTCAAGGGCCAGTACCATTGTACTCAAGGGCCAGTACCATCGTGCTCAAGGGCCGGTACCATTGTACTCAAGGGCCAGTACCATCGTGCTCAAGGGCCAGTACCATCGTACTCAAGGGCCAGTACCATCGTGCTCAAGGGCCGGTACCATTGTACTCAAGGGCCAGTACCATCGTGCTCAAGGGCCAGTACCATCGTGCTCAAGGGCCAGTACCATCGTACTCAAGGGCCAGTACCATCGTACTCAAGGGCCGGTACCATCGTACTCAAGGGCCAGTACCATCGTACTCAAGGGCCAGTACCATCGTGCTCAAGGGCCGGTACCATTGTACTCAAGGGCCAGTACCATTGTACTCAAGGGCCAGTACCATCGTGCTCAAGGGCCGGTACCATCGTGCTCAATACATTGTACAACAACGTAGACAACAATGGAAAATGAGGTCTTTTCTTTGGGGGGAAATGGGGGGGGGGGGGATGATTCCTCCCAACCCCGGTCCCGTAAGGGCAGGAAAGGGCCAAGGTCAAACTACTTTCCCTTCAAAATACTTACCCATCCCATGTGTGTGTGATCCACCATTGCTATCAACAACACGAAGCGATATAATCCTTTTTTTTTTTTCTTCCATGATAATCATCTCTTTTAATTACCCCTCACCATCATTATAATTCTAACCCCCATCTTGCTCCCCCTTTCCCATCACCCACCCATACACCATAAAAAAGAATAGGTGATGGTCGTGTGTGTGTGGAACACCAGCTGCAGTTGCCATCGGCCTCCATTACCAACTGTAAAAACCATTTCCCCAGGGTAGAGTAACCTAACCTTTCGCTCGCTCCGAAACCCATCCCATCCCTTAGAAACCCATCCCATCCCTCAGAAACCCATCCCATTCCCTCAGAAACCCATCCATCCCTCAGAAACCCATCCCATTCCCTCAGAAACCCATCCCATTCCCTCAGAAACCCATCCCATTCCCTCAGAAACCCATCCCATCCCTTAGAAACCCATCCCATCCCTCAGAAACCCATCCCATCCCTCAGAAACCCATCCCATTCCTCAGAAACCCATCCCATCCCTCAGAAACCCATCCCATCCCCCAGAAACCCATCCCATCCCTCAGAAACCCATCCCATTCCTCAGAAACCCATCCCATCCCTCAGAAACCCATCCCATCCCCTCAGAAACCCATCCCATCCCTCAGAAACCCATCCCATCCCTTAGAAACCTATCCCATCCCTCAGAAACCCATCCCATTCCTCAGAAACCAATCCCATCCCTCAGAAACCCTATCCCATCCCTCAGAAACCCATCCCATCCCTCAGAAACCCATCCCATCCCTCAGAAACCCATCCCATCCCTCTGAAACCCATCCCATCCCTCAGAAACCCATCCCATCCCTCAGAAACCCATCCCATCCCTCAGAAACCCATCCCATCCCTCAGAAACCCATCCCATTCCTCAGAAACCCATCCCATCCCTCAGAAACCCATCCCATCCCTCAGAAACCCATCCCATCCCTCAGAAACCCATCCCATCCCTCAGAAACCCATCCCATCCCTCTGAAACCCATCCCATCCCTCAGAAACCCATCCCATCCATCAGAAACCCATCCCATCCCTCAGAAACCCATCCCATCCTCAGAAACCCATCCCATCCCTCAGAAACCCATCCCATTCCTCAGAAACCCATCCCATCCCTCAGAAACCCATCCCATCCCTCAGAAACCCATCCCATCCCTCAGAAACCCATCCCATCCCTCAGAAACCCATCCCATCCCTCAGAAACCCATCCCATCCCTCAGAAACCCATCCCATCCCTCAGAAACCCATCCCATCCCTCAGAAACCCATCCCATCCCTCAGAAACCCATCCCATCCCTCAGAAACCCATCCCATCCCTCAGAAACCCATCCCATCCCTCAGAAACCCATCCCATCCCTCAGAAACCCATCCCATCCCTCAGAAACCCATCCCATCCCTCAGAAACCCATCCCATCCCTCAGAAACCCATCCCATCCCTCAGAAACCCATCCCATCCCTCAGAAACCCATCCCATCCCTCAGAAACCCATCCCATCCTCAGAAACCCATCCATCCCTCAGAAACCCATCCCATTCCTCAGAAACCCATCCCATTCCTCAGAAACCCATCCCATTCCTCAGAAACCCATCCCATCCCTCAGAAACCCATCCCATCCCTCAGAAACCCATCCCATCCCTCAGAAACCCATCCCATCCCTCAGAAACCCATCCCATCCCTCAGAAACCCATCCCATCCCTCAGAAACCCATCCCATCCCTCAGAAACCCATCCCATTCCCTCAGAAACCCATCCCATCCCTCAGAAACCCATCCCATCCCATCACTTTGAGGGGTCAACTCCATTCCTTTTACGGTCTTTAACATAACAACAAGTGTCCTTGTTATGTCACAAGCCATTTTTCAAAATAGCGTATTAACGTCCCACAGTAAGACAGGAGAAGGCTGTCCACATATGAACAGGAAGAAAACGTAAGGTGACCCACGCCATCTGCTGGTGGTGGGGGGTAGTGGTTACGTAGTTAGGTTAGGTTAGATGCGACCCCCCTTTTGGATGTGACCTCTACCTTGACCCTAGAGGATTTAAGCCATGAGGGCCAAACTATGAACGAAAGTAGGTGTTCTATATACATGGATTGCCCTTCCCTATGAGCTCTTTGATTCGGTTTTAAAGAACCAGAGGCAAAAAACAAAGAAAGGGGGGGTTAACTGAAACTAAAGCCGAGAATTGATCTCAAAGTCATTAGCTAAGGACCCGAACGACCCGGTAACGAGATCATAGCACATGACAGACGTTGCGAGGCCAAAAAAGAAAAAAAAAAATGACTAAACCTATCCACACACCGAGGCCATAAAAACCCCTTCCTAAGCACAGTAATGCGAGGGAAGGCAAGGGGATATAGTGTAATTGGGTTATTTAAATACACAAGCGCTTGTGATGGGCTAACGAATCTCAAACAAGACCATCAGGGGTGTCTAGATTCTTCAGAAAGAGAACCACAGAAGAGCCAGCCATTAACCTCGCTCTCTCTCAAGACTCCCAAATGTAAACAAACATTGGGTCGCCTTTCATGGCCCTTCTTCCTCACTCATATTATTACTATCTCCCACGACATTACTAAATATTAATAGGCAAAACGTGGTGCTAAATTATTAACAAAAAAAAAAAAGCAGTGGATGATGAGTTGTTAGCCTACCGAGTCTAGCCGGTTTAAAATATGTACACGTCTGGCAACTACACAGCGGGTGCCAGATGTACGGGAAGTATAGGATTCTGGAGCGCTGGCAAACGAGAGGCAGGATTGTTTAAGGGGGGGTAGGGGGGGTAGTAGTTACATGAGAGTATTAGCCTGGTAGAGGTATGGTATCCTGGTACCGCTACCCTGGTACTATCATGAGGTTAAACATTATTAATGCCAAGCCCCGGGCGAGAATAATTGACCGCGTTGGTGACATCCGGTAACCTTGCCAACACAGACACACAGATGGTTTCTTCGAGGTGATGGAGTTGCCGTATACCACCATATAAAAACATTCTTGTATAAAAACGATGAATTTTGAGACAAGGTTATATTACGTGGATGGTTTTCAAGTTACCAAAAGATTATTCTTATAACACAAGTCGTTGTTACCAACTTGGTGATGCCTAGAAAAAAGAATAATAAGTCAGAAATGTCATTTTATTGTTGTTATTGCTCCAATGTCTATGACCCATTTCTATGATGTATTCTCTACTCGTTCCTTTCTACAACAATGTTTTGTACACCACATAACTATGACCAGGAGACATCTTTAAGGGACTGGTGGCCGGCATCCAATGAACAGGTTCCCGTTAGAACTGGTTCAATGTTCACTGCCACAATAACGGGGCTTTGGGACGGGCGTATTTTGCGTCATGAGCCAAAGGCAGCAGTAGCTGCCTCTTCTACGCCTACGCTCATCATCCCTTTACGCCTAACCATCCAAAAAAAAGGGGGGGGGGAGCTCCCGGATGTACTTTGGTCAAAAATGTGACTGAAAAGGAGGGGAGAGGGGTGTTCGAAAAGGTTCGAGACGTGTGGAGAACATTGAAGAACATGGCTATGAACACGTAGGAGGTAGAGAACACAAATTGGAAGCTCAGTCACTCTTGGCCATATCCTTGACATATATAGAACAGCGTAGCTGAATTATCGTACGATGCGCAACACTCATTTCAACATATAAACGATTTAACGAAAAAAAAAAAAATGCACTGGTCAAATGTCTATTTTTGTTTCAAACGCGAACCTTTCCTAGAGTGAAAAGGTGTATGTAAATCTCTCTCTCTCTCTCTCTCTCTCTCTCTCTCTCTCTATATATATATATATATATATATATATATATATATATATATATATATATATATTATACTATTCGCCATTTCCCGCGATAGCGAGGTAGCGTTAAGAACAGAGGACTGGGCCTTTTAGGGAATACCCTCACCTGGCCCCCTTATCTGTTCCTTCTTTTGGAAAATTAAAAAAAAAAAAAAAGAGAGGGGAGGATTTCCAGCCCCCCGCTCCCTTCCCTTTTAGTCGCCTTCTACGACACGCATATATATATATATATATGAAAGCCGGCAAGGCAGCAGGTTTGGATGGTATTGCAGTGGAATTTATTAAAAAAGGGGGTGACTGTATTGTTGACTGGTTGGTAAGGTTATTTAATGTATGTATGACTCATGGTGAGGTGCCTGAGGATTGGCGGAATGCGTGCATAGTGCCATTGTACAAAGGCAAAGGGGATAAGAGTGAGTGCTCAAATTACAGAGGTATAAGTTTGTTGAGTATTCCTGGTAAACTATATGGGAGGGTATTGATTGAGAGGGTGAAGGCATGTACAGAGCATCAGATTGGGGAAGAGCAGTGCGGTTTCAGAAGTGGTAGAGGATGTGTGGAACAGGTGTTTGCTTTGAAGAATGTATGTGAGAAATACTTAGAAAAGCAAATGGATTTGTATGTAGCATTTATGGATCTGGAGAAGGCATATGATAGAGTTGATAGAGATGCTCTGTGGAAGGTATTAAGAATATATGGTGTGGGAGGCAAGTTGTTAGAAGCAGTGAAAAGTTTTTATCGAGGATGTAAGGCATGTGTACGTGTAGGAAGAGAGGAAAGTGATTGGTTCTCAGTGAATGTAGGTTTGCGGCAGGGGTGTGTGATGTCTCCATGGTTGTTTAATTTGTTTATGGATGGGGTTGTTAGGGAGGTAAATGCAAGAGTCCTGGAAAGAGGGGCAAGTATGAAGTCTGTTGGGGATGAGAGAGCTTGGGAAGTGAGTCAGTTGTTGTTCGCTGATGATACAGCGCTGGTGGCTGATTCATGTGAGAAACTGCAGAAGCTGGTGACTGAGTTTGGTAAAGTGTGTGGAAGAAGAAAGTTAAGAGTAAATGTGAATAAGAGCAAGGTTATTAGGTACAGTAGGGTTGAGGGTCAAGTCAATTGGGAGGTGAGTTTGAATGGAGAAAAACTGGAGGAAGTGAAGTGTTTTAGATATCTGGGAGTGGATCTGTCAGCGGATGGAACCATGGAAGCGGAAGTGGATCATAGGGTGGGGGAGGGGGCGAAAATTTTGGGAGCCTTGAAAAATGTGTGGAAGTCGAGAACATTATCTCGGAAAGCAAAAATGGGTATGTTTGAAGGAATAGTGGTTCCAACAATGTTGTATGGTTGCGAGGCGTGGGCTATGGATAGAGTTGTGCGCAGGAGGATGGATGTGCTGGAAATGAGATGTTTGAGGACAATGTGTGGTGTGAGGTGGTTTGATCGAGTAAGTAACGTAAGGGTAAGAGAGATGTGTGGAAATAAAAAGAGCGTGGTTGAGAGAGCAGAAGAGGGTGTTTTGAAATGGTTTGGGCACATGGAGAGAATGAGTGAGGAAAGATTGACCAAGAGGATATATGTGTCGGAGGTGGAGGGAACGAGGAGAAGAGGGAGACCAAATTGGAGGTGGAAAGATGGAGTGAAAAAGATTTTGTGTGATCGGGGCCTGAACATGCAGGAGGGTGAAAGGAGGGCAAGGAATAGAGTGAATTGGAGCGATGTGGTATACAGGGGTTGACGTGCTGTCAGTGGATTGAATCAAGGCATGTGAAGCGTCTGGGGTAAACCATGGAAAGCTGTGTAGGTATGTATATTTGCGTGTGTGGACGTGTGTATGTACGTGTGTATGGGGGTTGGGCCATTTCTTTCGTCTGTTTCCTCGCGCTACCTCGCAAACGCGGGAGACAGCGACAAAGTATAAAAAAAAAAAAAAAAAAAAAAAAAAAATATATATATATATATATATATATATATATATATATATATATATATATATATATATATATATATATATATATATATTCCTATGAGTCCACGGCGAAAATGAAACACGAAAAGTTCCCAAGTGCACTTTCGTGTAATAATCACATCATCAGGGGAGACACAGGAGAGAAATATAACAGTCCGTTGATATACATCGAAGAGACGAAGCTAGGACACCATTTGGTAAATAAATAAATATATATATATATATATATATATATATATATATATATATATATATATATATATATATATGGGTATGTTTGAAGGAATAGTGGTTCCAACAATGTTGTATGGTTGCGAGGCGTGGGCTAATGGATAGAGTGGTGCGCAGGAGGATGGATGTGCTGGAAATGAGATGTTTGAGGACAATGCGTGGTGTGAGGTGGTTTGATCGAGTAAGTAACGTAAGGGTAAGAGAGATGTGTGGAAATAAAAAGAGCGTGGTTGAGAGAGCAGAAGAGGGTGTTTTGAAGTGGTTTGGGCACATGGAGAGAATGAGTGAGGAAAGATTGACCAAGAGAATATATGTGTCGGAGGTGGAGGGAACGAGGAGAAGAGGGAGACCAAATTGGAGGTGGAAAGATGGAGTGAAAAAGATTTTGTGTGATCGGGGCCTGAACATGCAGGAGGGTGAAAGGAGGGCAAGGAATAGAGTGAATTGGAGCGATGTGGTATACCGGGGTTGACGTGCTGTCAGTGGATTGAATCAAGGCATGTGAAGCGTCTGGGGTAAACCATGGAAAGCTGTGTAGGTATGTATATTTGCGTGTGTGGACGTATGTATATACATGTGTATGGGGGTGGGTTGGGCCATTTCTTTCGTCTGTTTCCTTGCGCTACCTCGCAAACGCGGGAGACAGCGACAAAGTATAAAAAAAAAAAAAAAAAATATATCATGTGTGTGTGTGTGTGTGTGTGTGTGTGTGTGTGTGTCTACCTCATAATTTTGGAGTCTAACTTCTTCAGAGGGGCGGTACAGTTGCATGGTACGACGGTACGACCCTTGAGCACGACGGTACGACCCCTTGAGCACGACGGTACGACCCTTGAGCACGGCGGTACGATCCTTGAGCACGACGGTACGATCCTTGAGCACGATGGTACGATCCTTGAGTACGACGGTA
>NC_092262.1:7799071-8061571 GCF_036320965.1 Panulirus ornatus | reverse complement strand
ATTTCCTTCTAACCAATTCAATCATTTACCTTCTAACCAATTCAATCATTTCCCTTCTACCAATTCAATCATTTCCCTTCTACCAATTCAATCATTTCCTTCTAACCAATTCAATCATTTACCTTCTAACCAATTCAATCATTTCCCTTCTAACCAATTCAATCATTTCCCTTCTACCAATTCAATCATTTTCCTTCTAACCAATTCAATCATTTCCTTCTAACCAATTCAATCATTTTCCTTCTACCAATTCAATCATTTCCTTCTAACCAATTCAATCATTTCCTTCTAACCAATTCAATCATTTTCCTTCTAACCAATTCAATCATTTCCTTCTAACCAATTCAATCATTTCCTTCTAACCAATTCAATCATTTCCTTCTAACCAATTCAATCATTTCCTTCTAACCAATTCAATCATTTACCTTCTAACCAATTCAATCATTTCCTTCTAACCAATTCAATCATTTCCTTCTAACCAATTCAATCATTTCCTTCTAACCAATTCAATCATTTCCTTCTAACCAATTCAATCATTTCCTTCTAACCAATTCAATCATTTCCTTCTAACCAATTCAATCATTTCCTTCTAACCAATTCAATCATTTCCTTCTAACCAATTCAATCATTTCCTTCTAACCAATTCAATCATTTCCTTCTAACCAATTCAATCATTTCCTTCTAACCAATTCAATCATTTCCCTTCTAACCAATTCAATCATTTCCTTCTAACCAATTCAATCATTTCCTTCTAACCAATTCAATCATTTTCCTTCTAACCAATTCAATCATTTCCTTCTAACCAATTCAATCATTTCCTTCTAACCAATTCAATCATTTCCCTTCTAACCAATTCAATCATTTCCTTCTAACCAATTCAATCATTTCCTTCTAA
Source organism: Panulirus ornatus (assembly GCF_036320965.1). Taxonomy (NCBI): domain Eukaryota; kingdom Metazoa; phylum Arthropoda; class Malacostraca; order Decapoda; family Palinuridae; genus Panulirus; species Panulirus ornatus. The sequence continues at coordinate 8,060,676 of NC_092262.1, read as the reverse complement.
CCAATTCAATCATTTCCTTCTACCAATTCAATCATTTACCTTCTAACCAATTCAATCATTTTCCTTCTAACCAATTCAATCATTTTCCTTCTAACCAATTCAATCATTTCCTTCTAACCAATTCAATCATTTCCTTCTAACCAATTCAACCATTTTCCTTTTAACTAATTCAATCATTTCCTTCTAACCAATTCAATCATTTTCCTTCTACCAATTCAATCATTTCCTTCTAACCAATTCAATCATTTTTCTTCTAACCAATTCAATTATTTCCATCTAACCAATTCAATTATTTCCTTCTAACCAATTCAATCATTTCCTTCTAACCAATTCAATCATTTTCCTTCTAACCAATTCAATCATTTACCTTCTAACCAATTCAATCATTTTCCTTCTAACCAATTCAATTATTTCCTTCTAACCAATTCAATCATTTTCCTTCTAACCAATTCAATTATTTCCATCTAACCAATTCAATTATTTCCTTCTAACCTATTCAATCATTTTCCTTCTAACCAATTCAATTATTTCCTTCTAACCAATTCAATCATTTACCTTCTAACCAATTCAATCATTTACCTTCTAACCAATTCAATCATTTACCTTCTAACCAATTCAATCATTTCCTTCTAATGTTTCTAGAGAAAACTACAGATGGCGCTGGTGTCCAGAGAAGGAAGGGGGGTATAAATATATATGTAAGGAAGGAAGGTGTGTTGGTTGGTGGCTGAGAACCGTTATGTGAGTCGGGTCTAGCATAGCTAGGCTTACCTGACGGAGAGGAACCCGTTCTAGCCCACACACACACACACACACACACACACACACACATCCTCCTACACGCCCATAGTGTGGGTCATTCTTACTATCTACCTATCTATCTATAGGCATCTATATATGTCTATCTATCTATATATAGCTTCGTCTCTTCGATGTATATCAACTGACTGTTATATTTCTTTGTGTCTCCCCCTGAGGATGTGATTATGACACGAAAGTGCACTTGGGAACTTTTCGTGTTTCATTTTCCCCGTGGACTCATAGGAATACATATATATATATATATATATTCCTGGTAAATTATATGGGAGGGTATTGATTGAGAGGGTGAAGGCATGTACAGAGCATCAGATTGGGGAAGAGCAGTGTGGTTTCAGAAGTGGTAGAGGATGTGTGGATCAGGTGTTTGCTTTGAAGAATGTATGTGAGAAATACTTAGAAAAGCAAATGGATTTGTATGTAGCATTTATGGATCTGGAGAAGGCATATCATAGAGTTGATAGAGATGCTCTGTGGAAGGTATTAAGAATATATGGTGTGGGAGGCAAGTTGTTAGAAGCAGTGAAAAGTTTTTATCGAGGATGTAAGGCATGTGTACGTGTAGGAAGAGAGGAAAGTGATTGGTTCTCAGTGAATGTCGGTTTGCGGCAGGGGTGTGTGATGTCTCCATGGTTGTTAAATTTGTTTATGGATGGGGTTGTTAGGGAGGTAAATGCAAGAGTTTTGGAAAGAGGGGCAAGTATGAAGTCTGTTGGGGATGAGAGAGCTTGGGAAGTGAGTCAGTTGTTGTTCGCTGATGATACAGCGCTGGTGGCTGATTCATGTGAGAAACTGCAGAAGCTGGTGACTGAGTTTGGTAAAGTGTGTGGAAGAAGAAAGTTAAGAGTAAATGTGAATAAGAGCAAGGTTATTAGGTACAGTAGGGTTGAGGGTCAAGTCAATTGGGAGGTGAGTTTGAATGGAGAAAAACTGGAGGAAGTGAAGTGTTTTAGATATCTGGGAGTGGATCTGGCAGCGGATGGAACCATGGAAGCGGAAGTGGATCATAGGGTGGGGGAGGGGGCGAAAATTCTGGGGGCCTTGAAGAATGTGTGGAAGTCGAGAACATTATCTCGGAAAGCAAAAATGGGTATGTTTGAAGGAATAGTGGTTCCAACAATGTTGTATGGTTGCGAGGCGTGGGCTATGGATAGAGTTGTGCGCAGGAGGATGGATGTGCTGGAAATGAGATGTTTGAGGACAATGTGTGGTGTGAGGTGGTTTGATCGAGTGAGTAACGTAAGGGTAAGAGAGATGTGTGGAAATAAAAAGAGCGTGGTTGAGAGAGCAGAAGAGGGTGTTTTGAAGTGGTTTGGGCACATGGAGAGAATGAGTGAGGAAAGATTGACCAAGAGGATATATGTGTCGGAGGTGGAGGGAACGAGGAGAAGAGGGAGACCAAATTGGAGGTGGAAAGATGGAGTGAAAAAGATTTTGTGTGATCGGGGCCTGAACATGCAGGAGGGTGAAAGGAGGGCAAGGAATAGAGTGAATTGGAGCGATGTGGTATACCGGGGTTGACGTGGTCAGTGGATTGAATCGGGGCATGTGAAGCGTCTCGGGTAAACCATGGAAAGTTGTGTAGGTATGTATATTTGCGTGTGTGGACGTATGTATATACATGTGTATGGGGGGGGGGCATTTCTTTCGTCTGTTTCCTTGCGCTACCTCGCAAACGCGGGAGACAGCGACAAAGTATAATAATAAAAAAAAAATATGTATATATATATATATATATATATATATATATATATATATATATATATATATATATATATATATACACACACGCACAGAAGAACAGACTTCTACATAGAAAAATATTAAAGATACAATACAAAGAACCCCAGCTAGCGAGCCAACGAGGCAGCGACCATTCTGGCCAGCCACTCACACGACCAGCTCCCACACACGACCCTTGTGCTGCCCCCTCCCGACAACCTCATCAGCTTAAAGTGGGTACACTGTCACCCCTCTCTCTCCCCTCCCATCCCCGACCTGCCTTGTCTCTTGGTGCCTTAAGCACGCCACAGTTCCCCTCGTACCCCTCACCACCCCCAGTCCTCTTCACACCACAGTAAACAAGATTCCCTTACACCATAGTACACGAGTTCCCCCCCCTCACACCACAGTAAACAAGTTCCCCTCATACCACAGTAAACAACTTGCCCTTAAACCACAGTAAACAAGTTCCTCTCACACCACAGTAAACAACACTCCCTTACACCACAGTACACTAGTTCCCCTCACACCACAGTAAACAAGTCCGCCCTCACACCACAGTAAACAAGTTCCCTCACACCACAGTAAACAAGTTCCCCCTCATCACAGTAAACAAGTCCCCCTCACACCACAGTAAACAAGTTCCCCTCACACCACAGTAAACAAGTTCCCCTCACATCACAGTAAACAAGTCCCCCTCACACCACAGTAAACAAGTTCCCCTCACATCACAGTAAACAAGTTCCCCTCACACCACAGTAAACAAGTTCCCCTCACACCACAGTAAACAAGTTCCCCTCACATCACAGTAAACAAGTCCCCCTCACACCACAGTAAACAAGTCCCCCCTCACACCACAGTAAACAAGTCCTCCCTCACACCACAGTAAACAAGTCCCCCTCACATCACAGTAAACAAGTCCCCCTCACCACAGTAAACAAGTTCTCACACCACAGTAAACAAGATTCCCTCGCACCACAGTAAACAAGTTCCCCTCACACCACAGTAAACAAGTTCCCCTCACATCACAGTAAGCAAGTTCCCCTCACACCACAGTAAACAAGTTCTCACACCACAGTAAACAAGTTCTCACACCACAGTAAACAAGATTCCCTCGCACCACAGTAAACAAGTTCCCCTCACACCACAGTAAACAAGTTCCCCTCACACCACAGTAAACAAGTTCCCCTCACATCACAGTAAGCAAGTTCCCCTCACACCACAGTATACAAGTTCCCCTCACATCAGAGTAAACAAGTCCCCCTCACACCACAGTACACAAGTTCCCCTCACATCACAGTAAACAAGTCCTCCCTCATCATAGTAAACAAGTTCCCCTCACACCACAATAAACAAATTCCCCTCACACCACAGTAAACAAGTCCTCCCCCTCACACCACAAAACACGTCCCCCTCAAAAGACAGACCACCAGTTACCCTTAAACCACAAACCACCAGTTCCCCCTCAAACCACCAGTTCCCCCCCTCAAACCACCAGTTTCCCCTCACACCACAAAACACCAGTTCCCCTCACACGACAGTAGACTCATTTCCCACGACATATTCCATGTAACTCACAAATCTACCCTTTACCACCCGTAACCATATATGACCTGACCTCATTACCCTTTTGCTTCTAACGACCCAAACCACTTGCGCCACTCTGTGACCAGCTTATGTTTACGGACGACCCCACAACAATTGTTTTTTTTTCTCTCCTCCTTTCAACACAAATAAATCAAGAGAAATAAAGGCATCTCCAATGGTATAAAATTTGGTTAATTCCCTGTTAGTATAATAGTTTGAGCACGGCGGTACGACCCTTGAGGTACGACGGTACGACCCTTGAGGTACGACGGTACGACCCTTGAGGTACGACGGTACGACCCTTGAGGGCGAGGGTACGACCCCATGAGGGCGACTGTACGACCCTTGAGGGCGACGGTACGACCCCCTGAGGGCGAGGGTACGACCCTTGAGGACAAGGGTACGACCCCCTGAGGGCGAGGGTACGACCCCATGAGGGCGAGGGTATGACCCCTTGAGGGCGACGATACGACCCTTGAGCACGACGGTACGACCCTTGAGCACGACGGTACACGACCCTTGAGCACGACGGTACACGACCCTTGAGCACGACGGTACACGACCCTTGAGCACGACGGTACACGACCCTTGAGCACGACGGTACACGACCCTTGAGCACGACGGTACACGACCCTTGAGCACGACGGTACACGACCCTTGGGTATGATGAACTGCCCTTCAAACTATGGGATTATGAATAAGAACGTATAACCACAACACCAGAAACCTCTCTCTCTCTCTCTCTCTCTCTCTCTCTCTCTCTCTCTCTCTCTCCCCCTCTCTCTCTCTCTCTCTCTCTCTCTCTCTCTCTCTCTCTCTCTCTCTCTCTCTCTCTCTCTCTCTCGAGACATAATTAGCATACAAGACACTCCCTTGGGTGGATGGATGATATAACCAAAAAAAAACCTGTCACTCAAATCGAAGAGTCAGACTCACTTTAGGGGGGGGGGGCAAGAGAGAGAGAGAGAGAGAGAGAGAGAGAGAGAGAGAGAGAGAGAGAGAGAGAGAGAGAGAGAGAGACGGGGAAGAACGTATACACAGCTCATTCCATCATAACGAAATACGACGCTCAATCTTACGGCAAGATGCCCTGCTTGGCTTCACCCCTTACGTAAACACTGGCACACACCCTCCTCCTTCCCCTCACTTCCCCTCACCTCACCCCAGACATCTTCCTCACACACAGTGGCCAGTTCACTAGTATGGGTCTTTCCATGGCTGCTGCTCCTCCTCCTCCACGCTTCCTCAAACCTCCAAGGGTCGGAAATGCCCTTTCGTGGTATTAAGACTTCAGTATTCGCCAGGGAATATATACCCTCCTAGCATTCACCCTACTTAGCGAACACAACAGCCCGTATTATGATGAGTATTCGCCAGGGAATATATACCCTCCTAGCATTCATCCTACTTAGCGAACACGACAGCCCGTATTAAGACTTCAGTATTCGCCAGGGAATATATACCCTCCTAGCATTCATCCTACTTAGCGAACACAACAGCCCGTATTAAGACTTCAGTATTCGCCAGGGAATATATACCCTCCTAGCATTCACCCTACTTAGCGAACACAACCCGTATTATGATGAGTATTCGCCAGGGAATATATACCCTCCTAGCATTCACCCTACTTAGCGAACACGACAGCCCGTATTATGATGAGTATTCGCCAGGGAATATATACCCACCTAGCATTCACCCTACTTAGCGAACACGACAGCCCGTATTATGATGAGTATTCGCCAGGGAATATATACCCTCCTAGCATTCATCCTACTTAGCGAACACAACAGCCCGTATTATGATGAGTATTCGCCAGGGAATATATACCCTCCTAGCATTCACCCTACTTAGCGAACACAACAGCCCGTATTATGATGAGTATTCGCCAGGGAATATATACCCACCTAGCATTCACCCTACTTAGCGAACACGACAGCCCGTATTATGATGAGTATTCGCCAGGGAATATATACCCTCCTAGCATTCATCCTACTTAGCGAACACAACCCGTATTAAGACTTCAGTATTCGCCAGGGAATATATACCCTCCTAGCATTCATCCTACTTAGCGAACACAACAGCCCGTATTAAGACTTCAGTATTCGCCAGGGAATATATACCCTCCTAGCATTCATCCTACTTAGCGAACACAACAGCCCGTATTAAGACTTCAGTATTCGCCAGGGAATATATACCCTCCTAGCATTCATCCTACTTAGCGAACACGACAGCCCGTATTATGATGAGTATTCGCCAGGGAATATATACCCTCCTAGCATTCACCCTACTTAGCGAACACAACAGCCCGTATTAAGACTTGGAGTATTCGCCAGGGAATATATACCCTCCTAGCATTCACCCTACTTAGCGAACACGACAGCCCGTATTATGATGAGTATTCGCCAGGGAATATATACCCTCCTAGCATTCACCCTACTTAGCGAACACAACAGCCCGTATTAAGACTTGAGTATTCGCCAGGGAATATATACCCTCCTAGCATTCATCCTACTTAGCGAACACAACAGCCCGTATTATGATGAGTATTCGCCAGGGAATATATACCCTCCTAGCATTCACCCTACTTAGCGAACACGACAGCCCGTATTATGATGAGTATTCGCCAGGGAATATATACCCTCCTAGCATTCATCCTACTTAGCGAACACAACCCGTATTAAGACTTCAGTATTCGCCAGGGAATATATACCCTCCTAGCATTCATCCTACTTAGCGAACACAACAGCCCGTATTAAGACTTCAGTATTCGCCAGGGAATATATACCCTCCTAGCATTCATCCTACTTAGCGAACACAACCCGTATTAAGACTTCAGTATTCGCCAGGGAATATATACCCACCTAGCATTCATCCTACTTAGCGAACACAACAGCCCGTATTAAGACTTCAGTACTCGCCAGGGAATATATACCCTCCTAGCATTCATCCTACTTAGCGAACACAACAGCCCGTATTATGATGAGTATTCGCCAGGGAATATATACCCTCCTAGCATTCACCCTACTTAGCGAACACAACCCGTATTAAGACTTCAGTATTCGCCAGGGAATATATACCCTCCTAGCATTCATCCTACTTAGCGAACACAACAGCCCGTATTATGATGAGTATTCGCCAGGGAATATATACCCTCCTAGCATTCATCCTACTTAGCGAACACAACAGCCCGTATTATGATGAGTATTCGCCAGGGAATATATACCCTCCTAGCATTCATCCTACTTAGCGAACACAACAGCCCGTATTAAGACTTCAGTACTCGCCAGGGAATATATACCCTCCTAGCATTCATCCTACTTAGCGAACACAACAGCCCGTATTATGATGAGTATTCGCCAGGGAATATATACCCTCCTAGCATTCACCCTACTTAGCGAACACGACAGCCCGTATTATGATGAGTATTCGCCAGGGAATATATACCCTCCTAGCATTCATCCTACTTAGCGAACACAACCCGTATTAAGACTTCAGTATTCGCCAGGGAATATATACCCTCCTAGCATTCATCCTACTTAGCGAACACAACCCGTATTAAGACTACAGTATTCGCCAGGGAATATATACCCTCCTAGCATTCATCCTACTTAGCGAACACAACCCGTATTAAGACTTCAGTATTCGCCAGGGAATATATACCCTCCTAGCATTCACCCTACTTAGCGAACACGCCAACCCGTCAACACCCTAACTCACTCGTCAGCCTCATATTCCCAATCACCCCACCCAGATTATCCCTAAGTAGCCAGACACAGCACCTGGCGCCGCGACATGTTTAACCAACCACTTTGCCCCCCCCAAGCAGGATGGTGGATGTGTGTGTGTGGGTGTGGGTGGTGTGTCAGCCACCACACAAACCCCAGCGACTAATACTGTGGTGGCATACGAAGTACGGGCGCATGGGCGGCCGACAACAGTGGATACGCAAGTTTCAAAGCCCCATTCCGCCCTCGTTGCCACAAGTGCCACTTCAAACACCATCCCCAACTCATCTACTAAACCCCCACCCCCCCCGAAGGCCCACAACCATACACCTCTACAAGACCACAACTGCCATTAACCACCACACCGATCCAACCTCCACACCGTATCAAACAGGTCTCCATCTGTACAGATTATGAATTTAGTGTTCTATTTCTATCCTCCTCCATCACGTACTATCCTAAAACGACTATTGGCTAAGGGATGAGCCTTCTTTATCATCCTATCCCCATCTACATAGATAAGGTTATTGAGATTACTTTACCCTGACCCCGAGCTGATAAAACCATCACAAACCATAGCGTCTTCTGTTATCTGTTGGCTTTTCGAATGAATTCTTCCACGCCAGTCACACAACCCACACACATTGCCATCAAATATTAAGTGCCACCACAGATAGCTCTAGACCTATTATCTAAACACTTGAAAATGCGTCAGAGACCGTAAATTCTGTTCTCCAAAGAGGAGTAGATCCCTTAAACTGAAATTGCCTCCAATAGCAATCAAGTCCCCTGAACCCCCGAATCCAAAACACATCCTTAAAAAACTATTACGTTTCCCTTATATTGTCTGTTCTATGATTCCCTTATACTGTCTGTTCTATAATTCCCTTATTCTGTCTGTTCTATGATTCCCTTATACTGTCTGTTCTATAATTCCCTTATACTGTCTGTTCTATGATTCCCTTATACTGTCTGTTCTATGATTCCCTTATACTGTCTGTTCTATGATTCCCTTATACTGTCTGTTCTATAATTCCCTTATTCTGTCTGTTCTATGATTCCCTTATATTGTCTGTTCTATGATTCCCTTATACTGTCTGTTCTATGATTCCCTTATATTGTCTGTTCTATAATTCCCTTATACTGTCTGTTCTATGATTCCCTTATACTGTCTGTTCTATGATTCCCTTATACTGTCTGTTCTATAATTCCCTTATTCTGTCTGTTCTATGATTCCCTTATACTGTCTGTTCTATAATTCCCTTATACTGTCTGTTCTATGATTCCCTTATACTGTCTGTTCTATGATTCCCTTATACTGTCTGTTCTATAATTCCCTTATTCTGTCTGTTCTATGATTCCCTTATATTGTCTGTTCTATAATTCCCTTATTCTGTCTGTTCTATGATTCCCTTATATTGTCTGTTCTATAATTCCCTTATTCTGTCTGTTCTATGATTCCCTTATATTGTCTGTTCTATAATTCCCTTATACTGTCTGTTCTATAATTCCCTTATTCTGTCTGTTCTATGATTCCCTTATTCTGTCTGTTCTATGATTCCCATGTCGCCGCTACGTTCCTCCACTGACAAGGGATGTATACCAAATCTTGCAAGTCCCATTTCCTTAAGCAGCCCCTGATACCTAATACGATCCATCAGTCGCTTCAATAATGGAGTTATTTCCCCCCCTCCACCGCAATGGCCAACCTCCACAAAGGGTTTAATACACTGCCTTGATCAAGTACAGTGGTTTACAAATCCCTCAGCAGAGGTTCATGAGGAGGAAGGAATATTATTAGCCAGACTACCCAGCGGATAGAAACCCTGGCTTTACTTACATCCCACGAAGGAAAAGCATCATTACCTCCCACATCACTATTTAACTACACCATTCCATCAGTCGATGCACAACAACTACAAAACATACCGTAGGTCGTCTAGTGAAACCAACATCGAAATTAGCCAACGAAGGAAACTTAAGGAAGCCAAACTCGCCCTTAAACAACCCTATACATATTTCATACATGATACATTACGAACCACTGAAAAAAAATAAGATTCATTCATGAAGTGTTCTCTAATTGCTAGGCATGGTAAACCACTTCAAACAACCTAAGTGATCAATGCACCACACCAGTTACAGTGGTCCACACACACACACCCACCCGTCGAGGTTTAGAACAGCCCAATCTCGGAAAATCAATGTTACCTATCATAGACGCAAGGTATTGGAAGGCAGTCCTACCCTATTTCCCCTGCGCGTTGTGAGCTCATGACATCCCCAGAGAGAGAGAGAGAGAGAGAGAGAGAGAGAGAGAGAGGGGGGGGGGGGGGGGCATAAAGAAGATGGACCATGAGTGGCTCCGGTCGTTCGATAATATATCCACCAGTTGCTGCCTGGCAGTACAACCAACCCTTGCTCCTCGCTTGGCAACCCCCCTTTAGTTCTACGATACCTAACCGAGCTTATTTGCATATGGCCTAAGTCACTTATACTCCACAACAAACGTATATATAAAAAAAAAAAAAACTTGGCATGACGCACCTTATACTGCATGTCTAACTCATTAGCTAGACTTAACACAGCAAACTTATTTCCCTTGGAGTGGCGCTCTCATATAATTACTTCAATTATAAGACGTGACGCCCGTATACTACAGAGATAATTCATTTATCATGCCTCACGCCCTTCCTTCCTTCCTCCTAAATAGTTATTAAGATATGCTGTGTTGCTATTCTTGACTGTTATCTCAAGCGGGGGATGAAGATGAGGATATACACTCTCCCATTAAAAAAATAAAAAATGTCGGCACAATAGCATAGGGGGCCATGGACACCCAAAACCCTAATCTAGCCACTTGAAATTTTCCGGGAACCGACATGGTCTGGTCTGGCTGACGAATAAGACGGCGCTCTGCCCATGAATAGGGTTGAAATAGAGGCTCATATTAAAACCCTCTTAGTTACCAGGGTACAACGAACGAACTTGGGCGAAACCGAGAGGGAAATGGCAACACACCTAAATTTCATGGGACCACAGCCCTTCACTGTACAGTACTTGCTCATACATACAGCACCGTATTCATGAGATATAATAAAAGATCAGATGAATACATATGCATAATTTCCATCACTTGCACGCCTTTCGCATTATATTCCCCACCTACGTACAGTATCAAAAGAACTGTAACTACCACTAAATTAACATTTCCCGCGAGACTTGTATACTACATTACCATAACACCGATGTAAACAAGTCTGGAGCGAATTATTCAAAAGAACCCCATTATAAAACATTTATTTGCTACGACATGATACGACTGACTACCATGCATATTTCAGGACACTGGTTCGACCCTTTTATGTTAGCCTTCACTCACAGGTAATAAACCAATTCTCCTAAAACACATACCAGTTGTGGGGCCTTGTTACGTCGCTCATATCCCCACAGTACGATATGATGAGATCATTACGTGAAACCTATGAATACATAACGAAGTCAAATAATGAATACATACATAAACCATCATGCACTAACACTCAACCCACTGCCGTTCCAATTTAACCAAGACCCCCCCCATAAATAAAGGAAATCCACACACATTTATTACTTTAGCAGTGGCATAATGCACAAATGCTGAAATCGGTGAATAATGTATTTTCCTAAGTTTTTCCACATGAAACCAAAGTACAAGAATGGTCAGTTGTCACACAAGAAAACACTGTAAATGACTGCTCTCCCCCCCCCCCCCCCCCCCCCCCCCCCCCCCCCCCCCCTACATGTTGGCTGTTTCCCGCTTCAGCGAAGTAGCGCCATCAGACGAAAAAGAGGCCGCATTCATCACATTCATTTCCCAGCTATGGAGATGTATGCATGTATGTAAATAAAAGATCAAAAGAGCTTTTCCTATAACTATGATGACTTTGAACAGGTACTCTGTATCAATCTATGTACAAAAACATAAAACATCTAGTCTATACATTTCTGTAACAAGACAGGTAACACAGATGAGAGGAACCGATTCAATTCAAGAATGGACAGTTCAATCAGATGAAGGGAACTGATTCAGTTCATGAGTGGACAGTTCACTCAGATGAGAGGAAATGATTCAGTTCAGGAGTGGACATTTCACTTAGATGAGAGGAAGTGATTCAGTTCAGGAGATGAGATGAACTGAATCAGTTCAGGAATGGACAGTTCACTCAGATGAGAGGAACTGATTCAGTTCATGAGTGGACAGTTCACTCAGATGAGAGGAACTGATTCAGATCAGGAGTGGACAGTTCACTTAGATGAGAGGAAGTGATTCAGTTCAGGAGATGAGATGAACTGAATCAGTTCAGGAATGGACAGTTCACTCAGATGAGAGGAAGTGATTCAGTTCAGAAGTGGACAGTTCACTCGGATGAGAGGAACTGATTCAGTTCAGGATACACTTGTGCTTCATATGGTCAAAGAGACAAATGCATTTCAGTAAGATAGTGTGGGATTACTGGGGCACATTATGAACCACACGTCCACTGTAATGGTAGCTCAATATACAAACTTAAAGAAGCATATGTCCAACTGTTTGATGAACATACAGAGCATCCACAAGTGTGCACCTAACCTCGCAAATGAACATGTGTCTAAACATGCCAAATAAAAATAAGTGCATATTGCTATCCTGGTAACATTCAGTCTTTACATAACTGAAATTATCATAATCTGTCTCTTTGATCTTATGACTTATTACTTCCACTTTCCTCCTGTGCACTAGTATTCAACTGTTACTTCCCTAATCATATTGCCAATACTTTGATATCACAAGGCATTTTAGAACACTTGTAGCCAGTGAATAATACATAGGATATGAAGCAAGTTTTACCAAAGATATAAGGCATGTGTATGAGTAGGAAGATAGAAGAGTAATTGGTTCCCAGTGAATGTCAGTTTGCGGCAGAGGTGTGTGATGTCCCCATGGCTGTTTAATTGTTTATGGATAGGGTGGTTAGGGAGGTAAATGCAAGAGTTTTGAAGAGGGGGCGAGTATGCAGTATGTTGTGGATGAGAGGATCTGGGAAGTGAGTCAGTTGTTGTTCACTGATGATACAGCTCTGGTGGCTGATTTGGGTAAAAAAAACTGCAGAGATTGGTGACTGAGTTTGGAAAAGTGTGTGAAAGGAGAAAGTTGAGAGTAAATGTGAATAAGAGCATGGTTTTTAGGTTCAGTAGGGTTGAGGGACAAGTTAACTGGGATGTAAGTTTGAATGGAGAAAAACTGGAGGAAGTGAAGTGTTTTAGATATCTGGAAGTGGACTTAGCAGCAGATGAAACCATGGAAGCAGAAGTGAGTCACAGGGTGGGGGAGGGGGCGAAGGTTCTGGGAGCGATGAAGAAAGTGCGGAAGGAAAGAACTATCTCGGAGAGCAAAAATGGGTATGTTTGAAGGAATAGCAGTTCCAAGAATGTAATATGGTTGCGAGGGATGGGTTATAGATAGGGTTGTACAGAGGAGGGTGGATATGCTGGAAATGAAATGTTTGAGGACAATATGTGGTGTGAGGTGGTCTGATCGAGTAAGTAATGAAAGAGTAAGAGAGATGTGTGGAAATATAAAGAGTATGGTTGAGAGAGCAGAAGAGGGTGTATCGAAATGGTTTGGACACATGGAGAGAATGAGTGGGGAAAGATTGACAAGATGGATATATGTTTCAGAGGTGAAGGGAACAAGGAGAAGCATGAGACCAAATTGGAGGTGGAAGGATGGAGCGAAAAAGATTTTGAGCATTTGGGTCCTAAACATACAGGAAGGTGAGGGGTCTGCAAAGAATAGAGTGAATTGGAATGATGTGGTATACCAGGGTCAATGTACTGTCAACAGACTGAAACAAGGGCATGCAAAACATCTGGGGTAAACCAAGGAAAGGTCTGTGGGGCCTGGATGTGGATAGGGAGCTGTGGTTTTGGTGCATTACACATAACAGCTAGAGAATGAATGTGAACGAATGTGGCCTTTTTTGTCTGTTTTCCTGGCACTACCTTGCTGAAGCTGGGGGCAGTGATGCTATTTCCTGTGTGGCGGAAAGCGACAGGAATGGATGAAGGCAAGCAAGTATGAATAAGTTCATGTGTATATATGTATATGTCTATGTATATGTATATGTTGATATGTATATGTGTGTATGGGCGTTTATGTATATATACGTGTATATGAGTGGATGGGCTACCCTTCGTCTGTTTCCTGGCACTACCTTGCTGACACGGGAAACAGCGTTTTAGTATAACAATAATAATAAAGTATAGTAATAATATGAAGCAAATATGATCAACTATGACATGTTGAAAGTATTTAGTTTTATCTATGTAACAAAGCAGTTTTTTCACTCAATAAGTAATATGACTCTCTTCCTTTAGCTTTACTAATATTGTTGGCTTGCTTCTAAAGTTATTCCAAAAGTTATTCCAAACCAACAAAGTTGCACAACGACTGGTATTTCCCATTTTTTCTCTCTTCCTGCTCTCGCTCCCCCTTCCCCACTTGGACAACGGCCACCTCTACTGTTAAGAGCAGTCTTAACATTTGCAGAAATAACTGCAATCGTTTAGGAAAACACTAAATGCCCCATAGTTCTGTCAGCATGTGTACCTGCCATTAAGCCTGGGACCTGTCACACATATCTGGTTGCTGTCCTATAGATTCCTGTAGAGATCAGCCAAACAAGGATTGATCACTACAATACCTCCACCAATCACTTCTACTTTAATACCCAGCCATCAGTACATGAAAAGTCCATAATATACTGGTGCTACACAGGTCTCTCAGCAGTAACCTTCACTCTGATATCCTAAATAGTATTCTGATAATGTGTCTCACCCACATAAAGTCTTAAAATATATCAAAAATCCTGGGAATAGTAATAACTTTTCTACTCTTACTTCCAAGAATATCTGATATTTTCGTCTTCTAAACACGTAGCCTTACTTTTACTATTTCTTTTCTGTAACTTTAATGCCTTTTATTTCACACGCACACACACAAAGACTGATAAGTTTTCTTTTCTTGCAAGTTTTTCTAATATAGCCAGAATTTTTCAAAACACTAAAACTTTCTGATGATACAGATAACTGTGTCAAGGGTTTTGCCACACACAACACTGTATTAGGGTCACTGGATGATTAAAGGAATCTCTTGATGCACTATGACTGACAAGATGAACAAAATAGTTGATTTGAACTAAACACTTAATAGTCTGAGCCCAATTTGAAATTCTACAAGCATTCTGAACCAGCAATATGTATTTGTATTTTTTGAATCATCAAATGACAAATTATTGGACTTTAATTACAATTCAGCATCCTCATATCGTACCAAGTTTTAATGAAAATTTGTGCATGAACATGGAAATACAGAAACAATTGCCAGTGCTCCTTTTATGTTCTGAAAGCTACAGTGCTAACATATACTTATTGATCTTAATGTAACCTAAACCATGTTTCATTATATAAAGTAGGTTAGGTTACATAAACGTCTGCAACAAAACACTTAAAGGTACTTGGCAAACCAAAGGGTTAACAAAAATACACAAAAAGGATTGTCGTCACATACAATAAACTTCATTTAGATTACTTTTTGTAGTTATGAATGTTACAGCATGGGAGTTATTTACCTAATTATGAACAACCAGAAGGATGGTGCTGAAACACAGTGTAAACCATTGGTAGCAGAGTACCAGTAATTACCCATTTGTACTATATGGGGAGAGAGCAATAAGTGAACTATGGTACACAGAGGTATAATGAGCATTCGCAAAGCAAGGTATCTCACACAGTGAAGCATCAAGCAACAACCTTATAACTACTGTATGACACTGATTGGTATCAGATCATGCAACCTTTAGCAATATGGATGTGTCTGAAATCCAAGAACCACACTGGCATCAATTATGTGCCATGTTAGTTCATGCATTGCCCAAAATTCTAAAGAACTCTTTTGGTATTCATATCATTTCCTATAAACATTACATAAGTTCTGGTTATAGAATGCCCAGTGCCACATCATTAAAATAGTAACATAAACAATAATTAAAGCTGTTTACGTAAAATATACGAACTAGCAATACATCACGTACCAGGTGTTTTCTGTATTCCATTGCTTAGTTGTTTCAGCTTGCTCACTTCTATATCAGGATCTGGACAAATGTGGAGGTACATACTAGCAACATATTTCTTCAGTCAAATATAATTCTATAACAAACATAAAAAAAAAACTGCATACATTTTTTTGTCAGTTTCAATTAGCCTTAAGGACAGGCACGAATTGGTTCAAGTTCATTTACCTTCTCGTTAAATACATACTATGGAACTGTACTCTTTTACCGCCATACTTGCTGATATATATTACTTTAGCAGGTATCGACAAAGTACTAGACATGGCTATTACCAAGAACTTTCGTACACTGTCCTTAAAGATAGCATCTCTATATCAAACTCATTTCCAATATAAAAATTGCATCTCTAGTTTACTTTTCTATATAAAAATTTCATTTCCTCAATCAAACTAGTTTAGTACAGTTGCTATGCCCTATTTGATTGCAGTTAAGGGAATGAATCTCAATGTTTTTCTTATGTGTATATACAACAAAAATATGCTTGTTCACATATGCGGCTGAGAAATGTTATACTGAATGTTCTGAATCAGGAAGTATACGTACTTTGTGATGCCTGTACCCGACAACATTCCAGCTGAAACTGGTGCCTTGTGATAGGATTTCTATAACACATCAAATATGTAAATTCTCAGTGAGTCGACTAAAACTTTGTAAGAGGTGTCGAGAGGATGAAAATTAGGTGGTACAATGGGATTGCTCGGTTCAAACAGACTAACTGGGTTCTGGTGTATTTTTTCTCGTGCTTTATAATTAATAATTTCCTGTTGTCTCATGTGAAGTCTAACTGACAGGACTTTGTATTTACGTTTGTATTCTGCCGCTATTCTTGGAACTGGGCGTGAACTTCCAGATTTTTGGAGCCTGAACCTTTTATAATCGAAATCTGACGAAGATTATGCAATAACTGTTTAGATCTTCCATTCCATTCAACCCTAAATTTCCTGTTCTTCAAAATCCCCCTAAATACCAAGGTCAAAAAGGGAAAATAAGCATTGCAGATCTTTCCTATATGCAGAATTGGATGCAAAACAATTGGAAACACACAAGCCTACTTTCCTTGAAATGTACGACTTCTACATATGGATCATTCTTGTACACATTTACCATTATTGCAACCTACTTAACAATAAGGAATAAAATGCTAAACGTGTTTAGTGAAAGCCTTCACTTAACAGCTCGGCAACAAGTTCCATGCACACTTCTGTTCTGGCTGGTTTATATGCAGCAAATCAAAGCAGCCATAGCAAGGATAAATGCACTGAGAGAGCTTACACACACACTTACATTGTCAAGGATGCCAGGAGTCAATCTTGAAGTGGATGACCTCCCAACCTTTGGGGCTGATCCAGGCAAGACGACCCTCAGTCCCCAGCCGCTGTCAACAAATCAGCTGATCGCTCGAGAGACAGCCCACGAAATGCTTATCTTTTCCCACGATAAGAGCCTTGCAATATGTCACAACAACGCCCGAAAGGCTGTAGGAGCCGTTCCGCCGCAAAAATGGTATGAATAAACCTTCCTCAGTGGCCAGGCAGCAGTGCACTGATTGATCACAAGCTCCAGCGACGGCCGTGCACGCCCGCCTCTCCGCCTCAGATGCGTTCCAATATTGTTTCCACCACCACCACCTCTGCTTCACATCTACCTCACGTGCTGCCATGTACTATTCCCCTTTTCTTGCCCTTATAGCGATAACGAAGTCATTCTAAATATAACATACGCTTACCAGCTCTACTTCTTAGTATTTTGAAATATTATATCGAACGTAGCTAACACCATATTTTGATGATGGTTAAATAAATGGTAAGTGTTTCAAGTATGTGAACGAAGCTCATGACTGCTTGGAGGTATGTTAAAGGAACAGTCATATAACACAATAATTACTGTTTATTTAATATCTCAGAACAATTATTACTTGATCAAAAATATATTATATTATTTTCAATATCTTACGTATATATAAATATATAATCTTCGTTTTCAAAGAAATATTTTCTTAAGGAACACACAATCCCTTCGCTCAGTAGCATTCATCATCGGATGGAATTATAACTCAAGTAAATAAATGTTTGTAAACGAACGCCATGGTGGATATATGTGTGTTTTCCCCTTCATATACTTACACGCCAGTCTCACATGGGGGTATAACCAGCCTGTAATTTGTTCAAGATTTAATTCAATTCAGTTACAAGTAAGCAAACAAGGGTAACACACACACACACACACACACGCACACACACACACACACACACACACACACACACACACACACACACACACACACACACACACACACAAAAGACAGACATATTAACCATCAATAATCCGTATGTCTTTTGGGCCTTCATGTCAATATAAGAACAAAGATAAAATTCACTGTTACTCCATAAATAAGCGACGTGATGAGAAACACGGCAACAGAAATATCAGAAAATGATGTGAGGAAACATTTCCTTCTCCAGTCATAGAATGATAATAAAAAGAGGAAGATATTAAGATAGGGAATCCAGGAGGACTGTATCGTCTTATAATGGGACCCAAACAAACTCCGTGTCTGATGAAATTCAACCAAAATATATGCAGGGTAATGACAATGGATGACACACCAAAGGAAGGTCTCACTATGTAGACTCCCAAACAATAAAATCGTAATTAGAATTAGATATCACAAAATCGTGCAGCACATTGGTGATTAATGTTGTACTAATTGATTATCAACTTCAGCTGTCAACACAGTGTTGTTTGGGGTCAAAATTTTTAAGAATTAATGTACATAAAATCATATTTTCAAACGCTTGAATATTAAAAAAAATTAATCAGTTCCATTTTCAGAGGACACGGAACGAATGACGTAGAACCAGTTACCAGTAATTAATTACCTAAAGTTACAATTTAAAGAACACGAAATCACAGAGATGCGGAAATTCAAATCAGCGCAAGGCTATATGAAATTATGGGATATGAGTGGAATAATCATTTACGAAATAGTAAAATCACAAAGAATGTCATTTAATTATTATGTATTTACATCATGAAGGAAACATACCCCGGAAATGATGAAATGCAACAATGTTGTTGTATTTTTTTCTTCATCTTTGAATTCAATATGGCCAGCGAGGGACGCGGCATAAGTCAGCTTGAGTGGAAAGCGCAATTTCCAAGGTCAGCAAACATATGCAGGAAAATTGTGTACTTACCAAATAATCTACATATATATATACACATGTGGTTCAACATATTTTTTTTAACTGACGTTTTACAAATTGGTATCTACTTTTTATCAAATAGCTTGTATATTAATGCGTTTACTTGGCATAATGAGGAAAAAATGTGTATATACGTGTATATATGCAGGGACGTGTTATTTACCAGAGCTCCTAGAACCAGAATAAATACTTGGTATCTTCTGGGATATACTTTGGTCACTAGATAAGGGTGAATGTCACTCAATTCCTCCATTTTACATATGTTTTCACAAATTGCCGACTGTTGCACGCCCCATTCAGTATCTGATGCTTTTCCTTCTATAGATTGGGATAGTCTATATTCCAAGATCATTCTATTTTCCAGATATCTTAAGATACTGGTCTATGTGTGGGCACGTGTCCAACAGATACATGTGACAGTAATGACTCACTCTATTTATCCTTTTAAGACAGACCTATATGGACTAACCATTAAGTATGAACGCTGCCAGTCGGAAATAAAAAGACTGGGACATATTAACAAAGATAGATAATTGTATTTATTGTATTAGTAGTACAATATTTGTTTTCAATAAAATCACATTCACGATAAGGGGAATTTACCTGTTTCACTGCATTGCTATCCCTTGATGAAGATAATTTGGACGGTATTATTTTTTCTAAGTATTTACCTCATTGCCTTTCAAATTTCTTAGTCTCAATTTGTTTAGGAAGAAATTAAGTATAAAAAGCAATTTTATACGCAACACTTACATCTTTTGTCTTCAAACATTTTCTATAAATGACATCTCTTAAATTAAGTCTTTTAAAATTCAGTCGCTAACGTAGATTTTTATATTTATCGGAGAAAGTGCATATCTTTTGAGAATAGAATATATCTTATGACGATATATAGACTTATGATTAATTCAAGGCGATGTATTATCATATACCTTTGAACATTACGACTCGCATTATTGGAATAATCTTTAGCCATGTTGTTTTGATTTGGGACCCGGCGTCACAGAAAAGGTGTCAACATAGTGTTTTCACCTTATTTGCTTTGACCAATTGTTGTGAGTTGTGCTAACCAGTGTTTGGGACATGCATGCTTAGTGAATGAGTCATGTTTAATGGCAGATTTAGAATTGTCATCACCAGAACACATGTGCAAGGATTTACCACAGGGTGTATTGCGATCGCTGCCCGGACCTTCAAACTGACATATCCCACGTTTTTCTTGTTGTTTTGAACCATCCCTGACATCAGGGACAAATACAATGGACGCTGTCTTAGTTGGGTGTACTTGATAGATGGATTATATATGGATCTTGTGGTTAAAGGTCTCTGATTAGGGATGTGGTTCAATGTGGTGTAGTCGCGATAGTGGGAATCCAAAGGACTCTAATGCTTATGTATGACTCTTATCCTGAGTGAACTTGGTTAGGCTCCTCTCCATAGCATATTTATTGCCAATAACTTATTAATTTTTTTTAACAAAATAGCGATACATGGGATTATGATGTTTCCAGAAGGGTGACATTGGGTTCATAGAATGACATCCCTTGTTTTAGGTATGAAGGGTAATGTATTAGTTTAGCCTGGCATTGAAATTAGGTTTGGATGTTGAAGATTACAGTGTGATTGTGATAGAGAGTTTTGAGTGTATTTAACGATAGGTATAAAGTATTTTTTTAGGGCCAATTTTGATAAATACTTTACGATTTTGATGACGCATATCATTAAACTTCTTTTGCTGTAACATTCCAGTTTATGGACACTTGCAGAAACGTTTCCTGGATTTCTGTAAAATGTTATATCATTGGACTCGCTGGGATTTGTGAAGGTGATTATAAACGGGAAATGTCTTATTACGTTATTTTATCCCTGTGATAAATGATATAAAAGTTAGTACGTGTTAAGTGGTGTGAAGAAAATATAAAACTCATAACTTCACTCTGGGGCTGACATTTGACAATTGTGCTCGTAATATTTTAAAAACTTACGCCTCTGCTGTATTGGTTGCATACAATTGTAGTAAGGAAATTTGCTTTGTGAATGTTAAACATTGTGTAATTAAGTATTTATACTTATCGGATAAACTTCTCTGCAACTGTATGCAAGTGACGTCCTATTATTGATTTTTTTTTTCAATTTACAGTGAAAATAAAGTGTAAATTCAGGTCGCTTGAGGGAGTTGTCTTCATATGATTTTTCAATTTCTTGAAGTATTCCCCATGCGTTTACCCTTTTTTTCCTGTTCAGAAATGTTCTGGATATATTAGGGGTTAGCACTGCAATAGTTACAGTGTGATCCTTTGCATGTACTGGTTTGTTGCTTGGTTATGGGGCACCTTGATTCCTTTCACACAGCTAACAAAATTTAACTGAGTGAGGTTTGCTGAGGATGAATGATTTTGATAACAATCTAACATGAGTTTTAATGTTAATTTGATGTTAAACCTTGAATTTGTTTCTGCAAAGTAACAAATAGTTTTGTGTTAAAGGTGTTGACAAAATATGGTAATGACCCGAGGGCGTGGACGAGGAATGAGAGGAGGCATGATGCGTCCTATGGGACCTGGCCCACATTTTGGGCCCAAAATGAAGCAGTTTGTTCCACGTCTTCCATTTGACATGGTGCTTTGCGAATCTGCTTTCCCAAGAGTAAAGCCTGCACCAGACGAATCTGCTTTTACTCAGGTTGGTGTAATTATATTTAAAGGTAATTTAGGTTTTACATAGCAGCCTAACATTATCAATGCATGGTGCTAAAGGAAATTCTTGATATACTTCATTTCAGTTGAAAGTAAGTTAATGATCCTTGTTACACTTTTAAGACAATTTGTCATTGGTTACCCATAAAACTCGTGTGACTCCATATATTATTGTTTTTATGACAGCATTTTGTGATCTTTTTTGCTTTAATATTTTTTTATTGAACCATTCCTCACCTCTCCATCTTCATTTAAGGTAAAGGAACCCATTGTTATTAATATTTGAGTGGTATTAGGAGAGAGCTTCGCACTATACAGTATTTGCCATGTCTTGTGCTGCCCCACCTCATAATCTAATATATACAGCGTACGCCATCACACATACACACATCCTGGCGTAAGCCAGGTACTTGTTTATCAACTCTCCTGATGGAAGGATGAACAGCTGGGTTGGCTGAGGAACAGCTTGTACACTTCAAACAGGGGTTGCCATTTACCTTATTATATAAAATCATGCTTAAATTATACAAAAACAGTGTTGTCATTCTCTTACTGCATTGTTTGCATATAAAGATGGGTAGAAAATATGCTAAGTGAGTATTAAGCACATTGTATGAATAAGTAATTATACTAATTAAACGAAACTTTCCAGCAGCTGAACACAAGTGACATCCTAATATTAGAATTTTTACAATTGACAGTGAGAATATCTTAAATTCAGGTTGCTGTTGGAAGCTATGTTTTGATGGGTTCTTTTGATTTCTAGCATTGTTTCCCATATTTTTACCCACATTTTTCAAGATCGTCATTGCTCCCCACCATTATCATTAACTATCATAGTGTCACGTGTAAAGCACCAGATCATATTCTCTTAAGTTTGAATTACACTTTTTGCAACTGCAAATTTCATTTCAGGGAGGCCCACGCCGAAATCTTTGTCTGTGACGCTATCCATTACTTTTTAAAGCCCTTGTGTGTCTATCTCTCTCTTTGTTTTAAGCTTTCATGCAGAACTGAAGGCATTATCCACATCAACACTCCATGGTGTGAAAACATTCTTTTTTATGTGTGAAATATGAGTATTACAATATATCCCCAAAGCTCCATGATTCCTGTAACTTTGAGCACAAAGTTTCATCACATTTTTGGTTAAGTAACCACCTTTACCATCCTGTGTGCAGACTAAAAGCTATACTATTTCCTGTAGGGTGAGGTAGTGACAGGAATGGATGAAGGCAAGCAAGTATGAATATACACATGTGTATATATGTATATGTTGTGTGTGTATATATTGAACCAGGGCATGTGAAGCGTCTTGGGTAAACGTAGAAAGTTTTGTGGGGCCTGGATGTGGAAAGGGAGCTGTGGTTTTGCTGCATTATATATGACAGCTAGAGACATAGTGTGAACGAATGTAGCCTTTGTTGTCTTTTCCTAGCGCTACCTCGTGCTTGTGCGGGGGGAGGGAATGTCATTTCATGTGTGGCGGGGTGGCGACAGGAATGAATAAAGGCAGCAAGTATGAATTATGTACATGTATATATATGTATATGTCTGTGTATGTATATATATATGTATACGTTGAAATGTATAGGTATGTATAAGTGAGTGTGTGGACGTGTATGTTTATACATGTGTATGTGGGTGGTTTGGGCCATTCTTTTGTCTGTTTCCTTGTGCTACCTCACTAATGTGGGAGACAGCAACAAAGTATGATAATGATATAATATATGTGCATTTATGGGTGTTTATGTATATGTGTATATGAGTGGATGGGCCATTCTTTGTCTGTTTCTGGAGCTACCTCACTGATGCAGGAAACAGCAATTAAGTATAATAAATAGATAAATGAATATATTTGGGAGCAGCTGAATGAGTGTGTTAGTGGTTTTGATGCACGAGACCGGGTTATAGTGATGGGTGATTTGAATGCAAAGGTGAGTAATGTGGCAGTTGAGGGAATAATTGGTATACATGGGGTGTTCAGTGTTGTAAATGGAAATGGTGAAGAGCTTGTAGATTTATGTGCTGAAAAAGGACTGATGATTGGGAATACCTGGTTTAAAAAGCGAGATATACATAAGTATACTTATGTAAGTAGGAGAGATGGCCAGAGAGCGTTATTGGATTACGTGTTGACAGGCGTGCGAAAGAGAGACTTTTGGATGTTAATGTGCTGAGAGGTGCAACTGGAGGGATGTCTGATCATTATCTTGTGGAGGCTAAGGTGAAGATTTGTATGGGTTTTCAGAAAAGAAGAGTGAATGTTGGGGTGAAGAGGGTGGTGAGAGTAAGTGAGCTTGGGAAGGAGACCTGTGTGAGGAAGTACCAGGAGAGACTGAGTACAGAATGGAAAAAGGTGAGAACAATGGAAGTAAGGGGAGTGGGGGAGGAATGGGATGTATTTAGGGAATCAGTGATGGATTGTGCAAAAGATGCTTGTGGCATGAGAAGAGTGGGAGGTGGGTTGATTAGGAAGGGTAGTGAGTGGTGGGATGAAGAAGTAAGAGTATTAGTGAAAGAGAAGAGAGAGGCATTTGGACGATTTTTGCAGGGAAAAAATGCAATTGAGTGGGAGATGTATAAAAGAAAGAGACAGGAGGTGCAAGAGGTGAAAAAAAGGGCAAATGAGAGTTGGGGTGAGAGAGTATCATTAAATTTTAGGGAGAATAAAAAGATGTTCTGGAAGGAGGTAAATAAAGTGCGTAAGACAAGGGAGCAAATGGGAACTTCAGTGAAGGGCGCAAATGGGGAGGTGATAACAAGTAGTGGTGATGTGAGAAGGAGATGGAGTGAGTATTTTGAAGGTTTGTTGAATGTGTTTGATGATAGAGTGGCAGATATAGGGTGTTTTGGTCGAGGTGGTGTGCAAAGTGAGAGGGTTAGGGAAAATGATTTGGTAAACAGAGAAGAGGTAGTGAAAGCTTTGCGGAAGATGAAAGCCGGCAAGGCAGCAGGTTTGGATGGTATTGCAGTGGAATTTATTAAAAAAGGGGGTGACTGTATTGTTGACTGGTTGGTAAGGTTATTTAATGTATGTATGACTCATGGTGAGGTGCCGGAGGATTGGCGGAATGCGTGCATAGTGCCATTGTACAAAGGCAAAGGGGATAAGAGTGAGTGCTCAAATTACAGAGGTATAAGTTTGTTGAGTATTCCTGGTAAATTATATGGGAGGGTATTGATTGAGAGGGTGAAGGCATGTACAGAGCATCAGATTGGGGAAGAGCAGTGTGGTTTCAGAAGTGGTAGAGGATGTGTGGATCAGGTGTTTGCTTTGAAGAATGTATGTGAGAAATACTTAAAAAAGCAAATGGATTTGTATGTAGCATTTATGGATCTGGAGAAGGCATATGATAGAGTTGATAGAGATGCTCTGTGGAAGGTATTAAGAATATATGGTGTGGGAGGCAAGTTGTTAGAAGCAGTGAAAAGTTTTTATCGAGGATGTAAGGCATGTGTACGTGTAGGAAGAGAGGAAAGTGATTGGTTCTCAGTGAATGTAGGTTTGCGGCAGGGGTGTGTGATGTCTCCATGGTTGTTTAATTTGTTTATGGATGGGGTTGTTAGGGAGGTAAATGCAAGAGTTTTGGAAAGAGGGGCAAGTATGAAGTCTGTTGGGGATGAGAGAGCTTGGGAAGTGAGTCAGTTGTTGTTCGCTGATGATACAGCGCTGGTGGCTGATTCATGTGAGAAACTGCAGAAGCTGGTGACTGAGTTTGGTAAAGTGTGTGGAAGAAGAAAGTTAAGAGTAAATATGAATAAGAGCAAGGTTATTAGGTACAGTAGGGTTGAGGGTCAAGTCAATTGGGAGGTAAGTTTGAATGGAGAAAAACTGGAGGAAGTGAAGTGTTTTAGATATCTGGGAGTGGATCTGGCAGCGGATGGAACCATGGATGCGGAAGTGGATCATAGGGTGGGGGAGGGGGCGAAAATTCTGGGGGCCTTGAAGAATGTGTGGAAGTCGAGAACATTATCTCGGAAAGCAAAAATGGGTATGTTTGAAGGAATAGTGGTTCCAACAATGTTGTATGGTTGCGAGGCGTGGGCTAAGGATAGAGTTGTGCGCAGGAGGATGGATGTGCTGGAAATGAGATGTTTGAGGACAGTGTGTGGTGTGAGGTGGTTTGATCGAGTAAGTAATGTAAGGGTAAGAGAGATGTGTGGAAATAAAAAGAGCGTGGTTGAGAGAGCAGAAGAGGGTGTTTTGAAATGGTTTGGGCACATGGAGAGAATGAGTGAGGAAAGATTGACCAAGAGGATATATGTGTCGGAGGTGGAGGGAACGAGGAGAAGAGGGAGACCAAATTGGAGGTGGAAAGATGGAGTGAAAAAGATTTTGTGTGATCGGGGCCTGAACATGCAGGAGGGTGAAAGGAGGGCAAGGAATAGAGTGAATTGGAGCGATGTGGTATACCGGGGTTGACGTGCTGTCAGTGGATTGAATCAAGGCATGTGAAGAGTCTGGGGTAAACCATGGAAAGCTGTGTAGGTATGTATATTTGTGTGTGTGGACGTATGTATATACATGTGTATGGGGGGTTTGGGCCATTTCTTTCGTCTGTTTCCTTGCGCTACCTCGCAAACGTGGGAGACAGCGACAAAGTATAATAATAATGATATATTTAGTGCTTTACACATGACAGCTAGAGACTAAGTATGAATGAATGTGGCTTTTTTGTCTCTTTTCCTGGTGCTACTTTGCTGAAGCAGGGAGTAGCGATGCTATTTCCTGTGTGGCAGGGTGGTGACAGGAATGGATTAAGGCAAGCAAGTATGAATATGTGCTTGTGTATATATGTATATGTCTGTGTATGTGTATGTATGTATATGTTGATTTTTTTTTTAATTTTATTTTTTTTTTTTTTTTTGCCGCTGTCTCCCGCGTTTGCGAGGTAGCGCAAGGAAACAGACGAAAGAAATGGCCCAACCCACCCCCATACACATGTATATACATACGTCCACACATGCAAATATACATACCTACACAGCTTTCCATGGTTTACCCCAGATGCTTCACATGCCCTGATTCAATCCACTGACAGCACGTCAACTCCGGTATACCACATCGATCCAATTCACTCTATTCCTTGCCCTCCTTTCACCCTCCTGCATGTTCAGGCCCCGATCACACAAAATCTTTTTCACTCCATCTTTCCACCTCCAATTTGGTCTCCCACTTCTCGTTCCCTCCACCTCCGACACATATATCCTCTTGGTCAATCTTTCCTCACTCATTCTCTCCATGTGCCCAAACCATTTCAAAACACCCTCTTCTGCTCTCTCAACCACGCTCTTTTTATTTCCACACATCTCTCTTACCCTTACGTTACTTACTCGATCAAACCACCTCACACCACACATTGTCCTCAAACATCTCATTTCCAGCACATCCATCCTCCTGTGCACAACTCTATCCATAGCCCACTCCTCGCAACCATACAACATTGTTGGGACCACTATTCCTTCAAACATACCCATTTTTGCTTTCCGAGATAATGTTCTCGACTTCCACACATTCTTCAAGGCTCCCAGGATTTTCGCCCCCTCCCCCACCCTATGATCCACTTCCGCTTCCATGGTTCCATCCGCTGCCAGATCCACTCCCAGATATCTAAAACACTTTACTTCCTCCAGTTTTTCTCCATTCAAACTTGCCTCCCAATTGACTTGACCCTCAACCCTACTGTACCTAATAACCTTGCTCTTATTCACATTTACTCTTAACTTTCTTCTTTCACACACTTTACCAAACTCAGTCACCAGCTTCTGCAGTTTCTCACATGAATCAGCCACCAGCGCTGTATCATCAGCGAACAACAACTGACTCACTTCCCAAGCTCTCTCATCCCCAACAGACTTCATACTTGCCCCTCTTTCCAAAACTCTTGCATTCACCTCCCTAACAACCCCATCCATAAACAAATTAAACAACCATGGAGACATCACACACCCCTGCCGCAAACCTACATTCACTGAGAACCAATCACTTTCCTCTCTTCCTACACGTACACATGCCTTACATCCTCGATAAAAACTTTTCACTGCTTCTAACAACTTGCCTCCCACACCATATATTCTTAATACCTTCCACAGAGCATCTCTATCAACTCTGTCATATGCCTTCTCCAGATCCATAAATGCTACATACAAATCCATTTGCTTTTCTAAGTATTTCTCACATACATTCTTCAAAGCAAACACCTGATCCACACATCCTCTACCACTTCTGAAACCACACTGCTCTTCCCCAGTGTGATGCTCTGTACATGCCTTCACCCTCTCAATCAATACCCTCCCATATAATTTACCAGGAATACTCAACAAACTTATACCTCTGTAATTTGAGCACTCACTCTTATCCCCTTTGCCTTTGTACAATGGCACTATGCACGCATTCCGCCAATCCTCAGGCACCTCACCATGAGTCATACGTACATTAAATAACCTTACCAACCAGTCAATGATACAGTCACCCCCTTTTTTAATAAATTCCACTGCAATACCATCCAAACCTGCTGCCATGATATGTATATGTATTTATATGTGTGTATGGGCATTTATGTATATATGTGTGTATATGAGTCGATGGGCCATTCTTCGTCTGTTTCCTGGCACCACCTAGCTGACGCGGGAAACATCCAGGCCCCACAGACCTTTCCATGGTTTACCCCAGATGCTTCACATACCCTGGTCAGTCCATTGACAGCACATTGACCCCGGTATACCACATCATTCCAATTCACTCTATTCCTTGCACACCCCTCACCCTTCTGTATGTTCAGGCCCCGACAGCTCAAAATCTTTTTCACTCCATTCTTCCACCTCCAATTTGATCTCCTACTTCTTGTTCCCTCCACCTCTTACACATATATCCTCTTTGTTAATCTTTCTTTACTCATTCTCTCCATATGTCCAAACCATTTCAACACACTCTTTTGCCCTCTCACCCACACTCTGTTTATTTCAACACATCTCTCTTACCCTTTCATTACTTACTCAATCAAACCACCTCACACCACATATTGTCCTCAAACACTTCATTTCCAACACATCCACATTTCTCCGTACCACCCTTTGTATAGCCCATGCCTCACAACCATATAATGTTGTTGGAACTACTGTTTTTTCAAACATACCCATTTTAGCTCTCCGAACTACTGTTTTTTCAAACATACCCATTTTAGCTCTCCGAGATAATGTTCTCTCCTTCCACACATCCGTCATCACTCCTAGAACCTTCGCCCCCTCCCCCACCCTGTGACTCACTTCCACTTCCATGGTACCATCTGCTGCTAAGTCCACTCCCAGATATCTAAAACACTTCACTTCCTCTAGAGAGAGAGAGAGAGAGTATACATTACTATATGGCATGAGTTGACTTTTATGAAATATTGTATTACAATGCTACAAGATGATCCCGGAGGCCACCATACATGACTCAGAAATCTACCTGAAGACAAGTAATTTATGTAATGTACACAGGTATTGCAATAATCTTCGAGTGAAAAGGATGCAAATCATATCAGAGGTCAGTTTGGACTTAAAGTGTGGGAGAAGTGATACAACTTTAAGTGTAGACTGCTGCACTGCAATTGCAAAATTCGCCAATATTTTGATATACACATACATCTCACTTCAGATGTGTACCTCAAACTGGTAAATAATGATAGTAAATTGAGTTATTGCAGTGTGATTAATCTCAAGAAGATCTCGTGGTAATTCAGTAATTACCCACTCAGCACCTGCTATCAATACGTAGTGTTTTGGGGTCCTCGAGTCATTAATATCTATGATGTTAAAAGTATTGTATGATTATTTACTGAAAGCAATTTTACTTCCTCTGATGTCAGATATCTTGTATGCTACTAACAGTAAGATTTGATTCTGAATTAAGCTTTCCTGAAGAATATAAGAAAAATCAGTTTTTTTTTTTCTCCGCTGCTGATGAATTAGTAAAAATTTTAATTTACTATTGGTGACAATGCCAATGATCACCCATAGCACAGAGAAGGTGGCTGGTAGTGGGTGGATATGCTGCCTGATGACATTCTAGGACTTGATCTAGGCCTGCCATCATCTGCTTGTATTTTTATTTTGATATATTGCAAATTTTTCCACCCATGTGCAGGCTCTTCTAAAAAGAAATGCAGATCTTTCTCCAACACCAGCAGAGCAGGCTGCTGTGCTGAACCTAGTCACAAAGATTCAGGCTGTGATGGACAATCTAATTGTTGACCCTGGCAATTTTGACGCATGTGTAAGTTCCGTAAGTTTGTTGCATGTCAATTGCCTGTTGGGTGGGCGATATTTTTTCCTTGTATTTTAGTGTTTATGATATATAGTAAATTATTTTAATTTATTTGTGACATTTAATTTATCTGTTGAAATATTTGTTATTATTTGGGTCTAGTAAATTGAACTCCCTCATATGAATGAGTTACAATAATAACAGCACTCAGAGGTTCATTCATGTTAATTACTGCAGCAAATTGAGGAGGTCCGTCAGGTTGGCTCGTATAAAAAGGGCACAATGATGACGGGGCATAATGTGGCCGATATTGTGGTTATTCTCAAGACACTCCCTACAAAGGAGGCAGTAGAAGCACTCGGTAAGAAAGTCTGTGATGACCTTCGCGTTCAGGAACCTCAGGAAGGTATGTTAATACAGTGAATGTCTATGTCACTCTTATTGCATGGAGCATATGTCATATCAAATCTAATTGTGCATCTTTATTTTATTCGTGCTGTATCCTCTTTGCGGCATCTCAGTGTAGTTTGCCATGCATTCAAAAAACAGTATTTCTCCTTCAACCTGTTTTTTCCCCTATAGTTTTTTCTTCTGTCTTGGCAGTTGTGATATAGGTATTTATCAGCATTTCTCCATGCTGAAACTAACTTAGAAGTTACAAAATTCTGAAAGAGATAGGAGTTCAGTATTATTTGTTAACCTGCCATACCATTATTTCATAATCCAGGGTAACTGTGATATCAGATCAAATTACATGACTTTTCTTGATATTGAAGATCTTATGAAAGTTAAAGTGTTGAATAGTATATTTTTTATTTCATTTTGAGTGTTCATTAAAACAGTTGTACAAAGAAATCATATGTTGCTTTTCTTCTTTGGACACAGTACTAGTATTAACGATGCTACCCAATGACCGAGGGTTTGAAATCAGCAATAGTGAGGCTACAGTGCGTGTACTAGTCACTACCATTCACCAAAATCTACGCAAGTTAGACCCAGAGCTCCATCTCGACCAGAAAATTCTTCAGTCACACCTTGCTGCAATCAGACACAGGTAGCCTTGACATTCAGCCATATATATATATATAAATATATCATTGAATGTCATTTTAATTTTGTGTTTATTTAACAACAGGATTAGCAGGTAATTGTAAGCAACTATTAAAAGATTTCATGACCCATTTATCCTGCCTGAGCTCGTGAATGAGGTGTAGTATGGTAGATTAGATTGACTGAGTTGTGATGAAAAGAATTTTGACCTTGAGATTGTGGTGCTAGCTGGTCTGGGATTTCACTTATAATGATTAAATGACAAACCATGTTTTTGACACTGCCAATATTGTTTCTTGTAGGATTATTATCAGTGAAAATTTGACCTGTACATCTAAGTGTGTCTCCTTGAAAAGACTCATTATCTATCTGTTCATTGTCACTACTCCATTACCAAATTCATGAGATAGATAAGATGTACACAGCCTCTGACTCATTCATGCACATCTTTAACCCCTGCCTCTTGTAAAGTGAATTACAATCTTCCACATTTGAAAATTTTCTTACATTTTCATGTTACACCTTAACCCCTCATGAGACCAACTTCTCCATTCATGCTGTTGTACACAAAGTACTTTTACATATGATCCCAGTCATTCCTCTAGTACCTTCATCTGAAGCAACCCTTGCCCAGACAAGTCTTCATATACCTATATTTTCTTTGTTCTTCCTCTCCTTTTATCTTATGTCTCGCTAACAAAGAGATCATATGCCATTTGTTGAACGTGCACATATGATCCGTAAGAGACTTTTACTTACCCATAGGCCTCGCTTCGTTTGTTCCTGGCACTACCTCGCTAATGTGGGAAATTGCACACTACCTCGCTAATGTGGGAAATTGCAGTCAGGTATGAAAGAAAAGATTTTTCTTTTTTTCTTTTTTATGTTTGATCCCTTTTTCCAGTGATTGTGATGAAGTGCCAGAAACAGGAAAAGAAAGGCTATATCCACCCTTATCCATTTTCTAGCTGTCATGCATAATGCACTGAAACCACAGCTCCCTCTTCACAACCAAGCTTTAGAACTTCTGATGGTTTATGGCAGTTTCACATGCCCTGGCTCAGTCCATTGACTGCACATTGACCCCACTATACCACGTTGTTCTAATTCACTCTTATCCCATGCATGCCTTTCATCCTCCTGTTTGTTCAGGCCCTTATTGCTCAAAATCTTCTTCACTCCATCCTTCCATCTTCAGTTTGGTCTCCCAGTTCTCCTTGTTCCCTCCACTTCTGACACATATTCCTATTTGTCAACCTTTTCTCGTGCATTTTTACCATATACCCAAAGCATTTCAGCACATCCTCTTCTGCTCTCTCAACACACTCTTCTTGTTGTCAAACATATCTCTTATCCTTTCATTACTTGCATGATCAAACCACCTCACACCTCAAACATTTCATTTCTAATATAATAATAGTTATTTGTATGGAACACTTGTGTACAGAAATTAACCAAAATTTCATGGCAAGCATTTATTCCAGATACTCCCTACCATAGCTCCCAGCTTAACAGTTTTTGTTACCAACTTAATATTCTTTACTCTCATCCAAGTGTTCCCAGAAAGTTATTTACCCACAGTTGCAAATGCACAAATGAATGCATGTATGTGTATGTCTCTCCCAGCCTTGTTGCCTCCCTAGACAATTCTATGCTGATAATGTAATTTTGTTTAATCCCCAGCCGCTGGTTTGAAGAGAATGCTCATCACTCAACTATCAAAGTTCTTATCCGATTACTGCGAGATCTTCGAGGTCGTTTTGAAGGATTTGAGCCCTTGTCACCTTGGATGTTGGATCTTCTTGTAAGAGTTGAATGTTCAGTCTCCATGAGCTGAGCTAATTTAGGGGTGGGGTTCATCATATCAGCTATTTAAAACCTCATTATTTAAGTTTTTTTATTTTAAGCCTATTCTGTGGCATTTTTTTTCATCCTGCAGAAATAGCATATGAAATTGATTGCTTACAAAAGTGAAATATTTGTTGTAAAGGGCATATATAAAGGAAAGAAAAGAAAACAGGTCTTGAGAAATTGGGATGAGGTATTCATAATGCACTAAACCAGTTTAGTAATACTAAGCTAAGGAGACTCTATGAAGATATGGTTCTTAGAACTATCAGTTCACTGGAACAGATTATGGTGTGAAAAAGCACTGGATGTAGGGGGAAGGGAGGTGTCTTTGAGTGATATGGTTAGATATGTCAGGTGTATTTTGTTGGAGAAAGCAAGTATATGATAAGGTTGACAGAGAGGTCTCTAGGAAGGTGCTGCAAATGTATAGGGTAAATAGAAGCTTAATCCAGTAAGAAGTTTTGCCAGGTGAATAAGGAATGTGCAGTAGTAAGAATGGAGGTGGGTGAGTGGTTCCTGGTGTATGTGGGTCTTCATTATGGATATGTGATATGATCGTTTTTTGTGCAATGTTCTTGGATGGGCTGGTGACAGAGTTAAAGGGAAGAGTCCAAAAGTAGGGAGGAAGGCTGTTGTATGCTAGGATGGTGCTGTTTGCACATGACATGGCTCTGGTGGCATTCCAGAGAGAAACTTCTACAGTTTTTGATAGTTGAGGAGAGTTTGTAAGTGGAAAAAGTTCATTCAAAAGTGGACCAAGGATGTTAACGTGGAGGACCTAGAGAAAGGGGAGTTTAGGTAATTTTGAGTGAATATGGCAATGGATGAAACCTTGGGGGTTGGAGAGCATTAAGGGGCATGTGGAAAGAGAGGTCATTGCCTGATAGGGCAAAGATGAATATGTTTGAAGGTATAGTACTTTCTGTACAGATGCGATCCAGGGCCTTGATGAAAAAAAGGGGGGGACAGACATTCTGGAATTGAAATGTGGTTGTAGGTTGGTTGATCCTGAAAGGATCAGTAGTGGAAGAGAGGCTTTTGGTGGTAAGCACAGTCTCTTACAAAGGAGCTGATCAGGATGTTCATAATGGTTCAGATGTATTGATAAGATGAGCAAAGTTAGAGTAAAAGGATATGTGTCTCAGAAGTTGGGGAAGTAACATAAAGGAAGCCAAGAAGGAGAGAAAAGGATTAAGTGAAAGAGGTGTTAGGGTATTGGGATTTGAACATTTAGGGTGGTGAAAAACATTCATGGGATAAAGAATTGGATTGATGTATATACAGGGGGCAGAACCAGGACACATGGAGTTGTCAGGGAAAACCATCGAATAGTCTGAAATGTCCATTGTGGTTGGTTGGTAGGCATTGGTTTCACTGCATTATACAAGACAGCTGAAGAGGTGATATGTGCAGATGAGGCTGTAATTAATTTGTTCCTAATGAACAAATGAGTACACATGTGTATGCATGTTTATCAAAGAATGGATATCATCCTTAGAATTCACAAATAATTCTGTTACTGTCCTGAGAAGTGACATTTTCATGGTTGAAATACTTTGGAAGACAGTGGCTAGCTTCTTGCTGATCAGATAGGAAGCATCAGCTTTGCATGAATTTGAATGGAACCTAATTCCTTAAAGTACGATTAAATTACTGTGCATCTTCTAAGAATCAAAACTCAGTCCTTGTTCTATTTTGTTTTCAAATTTGTTGGTGAATACAGTCCTAATGTTAAGTACAGAAAAAAATTAATAATGCAGTATAATTCGTGATGGATTTTTCCTCTTCCATTTACTAACTTTCTTAAATATTTGGTCTTGATCATCTCAATGGCCCACTAATCAGTGTCTTTTTTAGGCCCACTAATCGGTGTTTTTTCTCACTTAGGCACATTATGCCATTTTAAACAATCCTAGTAGACAGGCTCTCCCCATCAACTCTGCGTTCCGGCGATGTTTGCAACTTCTTGCTGCAGGTTTATTCTTACCTGGATCTGCAGGTGAGTCAATGGATGAATTCAGTATATATATTGAACTACATTAGGAAGTGTTATTGCTGCAAATAGAAATTTTTATGGGATTCTGATAATTTAGGCAAAGTGTGCTTTTTAATTTTAATATCATGGAAGTTGAAGCAAAGCTGAAACAATTAGATTTCATTATAGATGATTATTTGCAGTAAACATCAGCTTAAGGACTGCTTAATTATGAGAGCATAAACTGATTATGTGACTAAGATTATTGTTACTCTTCTTGCAAGGTAGTGTAGTTGCTTTGTAGTTGCTGGGAGATGATGTCATGGATGCTGTGTATTCTTACTGTAGACAGGCCTACTTCTTATGAAAGGCATGGAAGATTTAGTTTACTGTCAACAGTGACACTTAGGTCTCTTAATGTCTTGCTCGATAAGTCATAGATAATAGTGTGTTGTATATATGAATATTGATTCTGCAAGCATTTATTTTTTTACTGTCATCTTGTGAGTGACCAAATTTATCATTATTTTATGGTATGATGTATAATTGTCGTTAAACATTTATGTTTGGAAGGTTGCATGAACCATGGGTAATAGCAGCAGTGTGGGATGCTGGAGTCATACATTATTTTCTCTGCTTTACATACAGCCTTCACTTCACTTGACAGAGACTTACATGCATATGCTTCTTAATTTTTTGCTTTATTCTTGGATGATTTGTCAAATGAGGTTAATTTTTCAATTCACATTAACACCCTTATGCACAAAATCCCATCATTGCACATGAGTAAATCTTTTAGCTTGGGGAAAAGAATACTGCCAGATCAGGATCTTTTTTTCATCTAAGGTTTAATCAGCTGTTGTGGGTACTACATTGCTCATGTGGTAGATAGCATACAAGTATGAAGGAAAAGAAATTTGTCATCTGCTCCATCAACTTTCAGAATACCTACAAATGTACTAACTCATGTTCTCACTTATATATATCTGCTTTCAGAGTACCTACAAGTGTTCTCAATTATGTATCTACTTTCAACTTCATATTTCGTATGGCCATTTTTATTGAATGTCATGCTTAAGAACCTAAACACAAATCATTCCTCTCTATTGAAGCTGATATTACAAAGTGAATACCCCCCACTCTCAGAAGCAGGAATGTTGCTCTTTGTCATATTTAGACATTTCGTATCAACACATCATAGAGGAGACTACAGTTTTGTAGTGTCATTTGCATTCATAGATGTACACCAGTCTTCCTACTCTATTTCCTTGGACCCAGTGTGTTCATACCTCATCCATTAAAATGTTAAACAACCAATGATAGTATTTCACACACATGGATGCGTACATGTACTTCAAGCCACTTGCTTGTACTGTCATGTTCTTTATACTAGCACTTATTCCAGATTAAAAGCTTGTGTCAACAGTCCCCTTTAACACTAGCTAAGATTAACCCTTGTCATG
Source organism: Panulirus ornatus (assembly GCF_036320965.1). Taxonomy (NCBI): domain Eukaryota; kingdom Metazoa; phylum Arthropoda; class Malacostraca; order Decapoda; family Palinuridae; genus Panulirus; species Panulirus ornatus. The sequence goes on along the minus strand of NC_092262.1, from coordinate 8,024,178 downwards.
GTTTTCCTAAATACATTGAGACTGTGTAAGTGCAGAACTGTTGTTTAAACACACTTCCTTTCATAATTTGGTCTTGTTCTTCGCTTAGTGTTTGTTTACTAATAACTTCAGCATTCTTACCTTATTCCTTACAATCTTTGCTTACAACACTCCATTTACTTTCGTTTTTTTTTTTTTTTTTTTTTGCTTTGTCGCTGTCTCCCGCGTTTGCGAGGTAGAGCAAGGAAACAGACGAAAGAAATGGCCCAACCCACCCCATACACATGTATATACATACACGTCCACACACGCAAATATACATACCTATACATCTCAATGTTCACATATATATACACACACAGACACATACATATATACCCATGCACACAATTCACACTGTCTGCCTTTATTCATTCCCATCGCCACCTCGCCACACATGGAATACCATCCCCCTCCCCCCCTCATGTGTGCGAGGTAGTGCTAGGAAAAGACAACAAAGGCCCCATTCGTTCACACTCAGTCTCTAGCTGTCGTGCAATAATGCCCGAAACCACAGCTCCCTTTCCACATCCAGGCCCCACACAACTTTCCATGGTTTACCCCAGACGCTTCACATGCCCTGATTCAATCCACTGACAGCACGTCAACCCCGGTATACCACATCAATCCAATTCACTCTATTCCTTGCCCTCCTTTCACCCTCCTGCATGTTCAGGCCCCGATCACTCAAAATCTTTTTCACTCCATCTTTCCACCTCCAATTTGGTCTCCCACTTCTCGTTCCCTCCACCTCCGAGACATATATCCTCTTGGTCAATCTTTCCTCACTCATTCTCTCCATGTGCCCAAACCATTTCAAAACACCCTCTTCTGCTCTCTAAACCACGCTCTTTTTATTTCCACACATCTCTCTTACCCTTACATTACTTACTCGATCAAACCACCTCACAACACACATTGTCCTCAAACATCTCATTTCCAGCACATCCATCCTCCTGTGCACAACTCTATCCATAGCCCACGCCTCGCAACCATACAACATTGTTGGGACCACTATTCCTTCAAGCATACCCATTTTTGCTTTCCGAGATAATGTTCTCGACTTCCACACATTCTTCAAGGCTCCCAGGATTTTCGCCCCCTCCCCCACCCTATGATCCACTTCTGCTTCCATGGTTCCATCCGCTGCCAGATCCACTCCCAGATATCTAAAACACTTTACTTCCTCCAGTTTTTCTCCATTCAAACTTACCTCCCAATTGACTTGACCCTCAACCCTACTGTACCTAATAACCTTGCTCTTATTCACATTTACTCTTAACTTTCTTCTTTCACACACTTTACCAAACTCAGTCACCAGCTTCTGCAGTTTCTCACATGAATCAGCCACCAGCGCTGTATCATCAGCGAACAACAACTGACTCACTTCCCAAGCTCTCTCATCCCCAACAGACTTCATACTTGCCCCTCTTTCCAAAACTCTTGCATTCACCTCCCTAACAACCCCATCCATAAACAAATTAAACAACCATGGAGACATCACACACCCCTGCCACAAACCTACATTCACTGAGAACCAATCACTTTCCTCTCTTCCTACACGTACACATGCCTTACATCCTCGATAAAAACTTTTCACTGCTTCTAACAACTTGCCTCCCACACCATATATTCTTGATACCTTCCACAGAGCATCTCTATCAACTCTGTCATATGCCTTCTCCAGATCCATAAATGCTACATACAAATCCATTTGCTTTTCTAAGTATTTCTCACATACATTCTTCAAAGCAAACACCTGATCCACACATCCTCTACCACTTCTGAAACCACACTGCTCTTCCCCAATCTGATGCTCTGTACATGCCTTCACCCTCTCAATCAATACCCTCCCATATAATTTACCAGGAATACTCAACAAACTTATACCTCTGTAATTTGAGCACTCACTCTTTTCCCCTTTGCCTTTGTACAGTGGCACTATGCACGCATTCCGCCAATCCTCAGGCACCTCACCATGAGTCATACATACATTGAATAACCTTACCAACCAGTCAACAATACAGTCACCCCCTTTTTTAATAGATTTATTCATGTAAATGAATAAACTCGCTTCTCTACTGCTGTATACTCTTTCCAAATCCATTTTATTGCAGGTTTGCTGCCTCTCTCTCTTTTTTACTTCTCACTACATCTGCATCCTTAGTTTTCCATTTTTAGGTGCAACTCAATTATTTTTTATGTTTTGCAGTGTCTTCCTCTCCCCCGCACATCTTAAACTTTTCTGACTGTTGTATCAATAATATTTATGTATACCACCATCTTTAATTATCTCTGAACTTGCTCTTTGTCACAAGGAGTCTTGTAGACTTCATTCTGTACGTTGTACTTTAATTCACATTTCTCTGTTATACCTATTTATTTCATTCCAGAATATGTTATCAGTTTTCCCTGCATTTTCAGCTATTAATATCTTATGCCATCGTATTTATCCCTGGGGATAGGGGATTAAGAATACTTCCCACGTATTCCATGCGTGTCGTAGAAGGCGACTAAAAGGGGAGGGAGCGGGGGGCTGGAAATCCTCCCCTCTCTTTTTTTTTAAATTTTCCAAAAGAAGGAACAGAGGGGGCCAGGTGAGGATATTCCAAAAAAGGCCCAGTCCTCTGTTCCTAACGCTACCTCGCTAACGCGGGAAATGGCGAATAGTTTAAAAGAAAGAAAGTTCTTTTATCATATGCACCACATCCAATTTTTCCCTTTAACATTGATACTCGTGTTGAAAACATTTGCAACACACTACTTGCTGATGAATGTAGTTCACCTAATCTTTCATAATTGTTTATTCTGGGACCACACCTCATCACTCTTTTCTTACAGTCAATCTCTTCACATTATCCATCAGAATTAGCTCTTCCACTGAACCTTCTTCTTCATCTCTTTTATGTTCTCTTTAAGTGTCAAAGATTAGGTGAGGCTATTCTTGCTTTTGGTGGCTTGAAAAAGTAAAACTGGACAGTCATCTGATGAGAGAGTGTAACCAAAAAACTATACTCTCACAAAAATATTTTCACTCACTGAACAGTTTGTCCAAAGACTGATTGCGGTAGTAATGCATGTGCTTAGTATATTAGTGTAAAGCTTAATTGAGCTGCTAATTCAACTTGCTTTTAGATCATATTAAAACACTGAATTTCTAAAACCTATAGTAGTATTTACCTGGCTTTCAAAGGGCATCGGAGTCCACTTGGAGGATATATGATCACTTAGACAATATGGATTGTCTTTTAAGTGAAAAAGAGTAAACACACCATTTACAGTCTCCCCCACTCTTTTAATTGGAGCTTAGTCATGGTGATTGCTATCTATCTATATATATCTCTGATGCCTGGTCCCTTCTGGAACTTCCTGAAGGAGGTGGCATGGGGGTCTCAGTTCGCTGAAATCAGCTATGTGCACTTTGTATAATGTTAGTTCTACCTAAAGTTATTTTAAGTTTTTACTTTTAGAATTACATTCTAGGCAACCGTGTGAGGAGTGATTTAGGTTCTTTGAAAGGAAAATACAGTTTCATCCTTCAATTTATTTTTCTTTATTGCTATTTTGTTCTCAAAATGTACTTAGGTCTGTGAGGAAGCAGTAACAGATGGAGGTTCATACTTGTTCACCGTTTCCTGCATTAGCGAGGTATGTATGTGAGCAAATTAGGCCACTTCTGCATTTGTTCCTCTTCTACCTCACTAACAGGAGAAATAGTGACCATGTATGAAAAGAAAGATGATGCTTGTAACAAAAGGGTAAGATTTTATAAGAAAATGTTAAAATTATTCTAACCTTTAAGATATCACCCTAATAAGTTTCCACACCAATAATTGGTAAATTAAGTCTTCTAGGGATGTATGTGGGGCTTGGATGTGGATATGGAGCTGTGGTTTCAGTGCATTACACATGACAGCTAGAGACTGAGTGTGAATGAATGTGGCCTTTTTTGTCTGTTTTCCTGGGGCTACCTTGCTGAAGCAGGGGGTAGCGATTCTGTTTCCTGTGGGTCGGGTTGGTGACAGGAATGGACAGGGGTGAGCAAGTTTGAATGTGTACATGTTTGTATATGCATATGTCTGTGTATGTGTATGTATATGTATGTATTTGTGTATATGTTGATATGTATATGGGCATTTATGTAAATGTGTATATGAGTGGATGGGCCATTCTTCGTCTGTTACCTGGTGCTACCTCGCTGATGCGGGAAATGGCAATCAGGCATGATAATAGTAATTACATATGTGTGTGGTGTATGGATGTATGTATATTAAGAAATAGCCCTTTTTTTTCTTTTTGAATATGGAGGGTTTTTTTCTTTTTGAATATGGAGGGGGGTGTGTATCCATAACTAGAAACAAGTATTGCCCTCTAATACCATACAAGGTATAATAGGGTTTTTAAATTGAAGAACCATTAAAGAAACCTTGCTGAGACCAGAGAGTGAGTTCGTGACAAGCTTGCAATCCAAATTAGTCTCAAGTTTTATGTGCAAGGGTTCAAAAATAAACTTTGTCGTCATGTAGTGTACGTAGAATTATTTTCAGCTCTTCATTTGCCTTTGAAAAGTTGAAGCCTTAACTCACCCACGAAGTATTATGGGTCATCGCAGGAAATTCAGAAGACTCTTTTCTCTTAGACAGGAAAGAAAGGAAACTAAATATTAGTTATGGCCAGTCCTCAGGCAACAGTTCTCTTAATTGATGATAGTCAGTTGACAGAATCTTCTCAAGAGACAGTAAGAACGTGAAAAGTGGTATTTTGGATGTCACTCTTTGTGATTTGTTGGAAAATAAGTGTAAGATTTAATTGATATGTGTAATGTCCGTTTTCATTTGTTTTTTGCATTTTAGAAGTTGGTTTGTGGAAGTTAAGTACCATTGTGGTTATATTGTCATAGAAAAGTTGTTGAATATCTGTCCTATTTGGTGGTGTTTTTGCTACAGTGCAGATGTTATTCAGTCTCCAGGAGAATGAAAATTATGGTAGTAAGTTTTTCTGATAAAATGATTCCAAGATAGAAATGTATTTTTTTTTCATGATGTCACTTTAGATGATCAATAGCTGTCATTTGGGAAATGGTAAGAAGAGACAATAGTATTGGATATATGAGGGAATCTAAGTACCCAGTCCAGATAACTTGAAATTCTTTAGGAGAATAAAGGACTTAAACGGTAAAGGACTTAAGTAGAAATTACTCTTTTCCTTTTTATATCCATTTATTTCTCCCACCCAAGTGAGATAACATGCAGAAAGACACTGGCCTCGTTTGCGTACATCCACTCCCTAACTGTCGTAGTGTACTGAAACCCACTATCCACGGACAGTCCGAACAGATCCTGACTGTTTCATGTGCCCAGGCTCAGCCCACTGAATGCACAGTACCATGCCATCCTTTATCTTTACCTTCCTGCTCCAGGAACCCCATCTGTGGAGCTCCCACAGCGCTAAGGAAGCCAGCCACATCGGCCACAGGTCAAGGAGTGTGATGATGTTTGTATGCCTGTGTGAGGTGAGTGTAGGATGATTTAGGAGCAAGTGGTCCTTGTCATCTATATAGAAGTTGCATCTTGGGTATTAGGTGATCTCATAATTGCTGAATCAGTGTTTGTAATGTTGTAGAGAAGGCTGGTGTCCAAAGCACAGACTAGAAAGTGTAACTTGTATATGTTTGGGGAGTGGTTTCAGAAGAAAGTGTAACTTGTATATGTTTGGGGAGTGTGGTTTCAGATAGGTGTATGTCTGGTGGGTTGCTGTTTTAAGACTGTTTGGGAGGGGGGTTTTTAGTCCTTGTTGGGTCATTTCGGTGTTTATATGTTTTGTCTGTATTGTGTTTGCAGTTTGCTCTCCTCTTGACCTCCTGAATGTACAGAGCCTGACACCTAGAAGCTGCCTTCACTAAGTCCTCCTATCTTCATTATTTTGCTCCCTCCACTTTTAACACAGATCCTGTTTGTCTGCGTCTTTTTTCACTCCTCGTGACCAAACCATTTCAGCACGCCATGGTTAGCCTTCTCGGTCAGACTGCTTTTACTACCGTACTCACTCGTAAACCAGTAATCCTTATATGATCAACATGCTGCATATCACTTAGAGTTCTCAGCTATTTTATTTGCTTCTTCCCGACTTCCTTCCTTTCATTTGCAGTCATGGCCCATGACTCATCTCTGACAAACAGTTAGGATCTGCCTTTATACATACCCATCTATGACTAAGCAGGTACTGACTTTTCCTTCCACATATTTTTAGTGTAGTCAGAACACTTGATCATGAAATAAAGTTTTAAGATAGCAAGAGTAGGGACACGTCTTGGTGAAATCAGTCAGAAATGCAAGCTGCGATTTCATTAGTCAGTATATGATGGAGGTGAAATAGAAGATTTGAGGGAGAGTTTGAGAGCCATACTTGCAGAAACTGGGAAATGATAGTTATATAAATTAAGGCTCCTGATTAAATGCATAAGAAATAGTTTGAAAAAATTAATTGGTGTATAAGCTTGCCAGATATTAGGGAAAAATTATATAGTAGTTTGATAGTAAAACTGAAGTAACAAATGGTGACTTAGTGTTGAAAGGGGAAGTATATGAATATATTGGACACCATTTTGTGTTGAAAATGTTATTTATGTGTGTATTACACAGATGGAAGAGAAGAAAAGCATTTATTGATTAAGAAGAGCTGTACATTAGGGTTGATAGAGAGGAATTGTTTACCATGAAATTGTTTACTGTTTCTTGGATATGGTTTAGAAAGCTGCTAGAAGTAGAGAGGTTTCTTTTGATGAGAAATTTTTTAGAGTAACAGCATAAAGAGTGACTGGTTTAACACAAAGTTGGAAATTTTTAACAAATTGAAATATTCCCAATTGCCGTTGAAATGTACATTGATAGTATGATGAAAAAGGGTAGTTGTCACTTTTGTTGATACACAATTGAAGTGCCATATAAATGCAAATAAATTGTGTAGTTGTGATTAGGAACTGTGGTTGTATGGTAAGAAAATGTCAGGACTTCAAAGGTCTAAAGACATGGATTGTAGTTTCAGCAGAAATGGAAAAACTGATGTGAGGAAACGCATTGAGTTTTGAAAAATATGCACATTACATGAGAAGTATTGAAAGGAGAATACTTTGGGTCATTAGGTGTGATGAATTTTGCTTTAAGGAACGTGAAATATGGGTTTTTGGTGTAGTGTCTGTTGAAGAGGATATTGATTTTCTAAAAACTTGAGTTTAAGGAGTGAATGGAATGAAAAGTAAGGAAGCTAGAAGGGTGTACAGTAGGGTGTACAGAACTCCAACCATACGGAGTGACACGTTAGACACACCTCTTTCATTTACTCTCCACATCCCAAACATTGTCACAAGGGCTATAAACAAATCAAATGCCTTCAGATCACCTTTTGTCAAAAGTTTTGGACACGGAAAAGAATCCCTTAGTATATACTCCTCAAACAGTTCATGTGCTCCACGGTAAACTTTGCTTCACCTACCTAGCCATCCACCTTCAGAAAAGCAAATAAAACTGCAAATTACACAAAATATTATCTTTTTTTTATATTTTATTATACTTTGTTGGTGTCTCCTGCGTTAGCGAGGTAGCGCAAGGAAAGAGACAAAAGAATGGCCGAACCCACCCACATACACATGCATATACATACATGTCCACACACGCACTTATACATACCTATACATCTCAACGTATACTTATATATATACATACACAGACATATACATATAAACACATGTACATAATTCATACTGTCTGCCCTTATTCATTCCCGTCGCCACCCCGCCACACATGAAATGACAACCCCCTCCCCCCCGCATGTGCGCGAGGTAGCACTAGGAAAAAACAACAAAGGCCACATTCGTTCACACTCAGTTTCTAGCTGTCATGTATAATGCACCGAAACCACAGCTCCCTTTCCACATCCTGGCCCCACAAAACGTTCCATGGCTTACCCCAGATGCTTCACATGCCCTGGTTCAATCCATTGACAGCATGTCAACCCCAGTATACCACATTGTTCCAATTCACTCTATTCCTTTCACCCTCCTGCATGTTCTGGCCCTGATCACTCAAAATCTTTTTCACTCCATCTTTCCACCTCCAATTTGGTCTCCCATTTCTTTTCGTTCCCTCCACCTCCGACACATATATCCTCTTTGTCAATCTTTCCTTACTCATTCTCTCCATGTGACCAAACCATTTCAAAACACCCTCTTCTGCTCTCTCAACCACATTCTTTTTATTACCACACATCTCTCTTACCTTTTCATTACTTACTCGATCAAACCACCTCACACCACATATTGTCCTCAAACATCTCATTTCCAACACATCCACCCTCCTCCGCACAACTCTATCTATAGCCTATGCCTCGCAACCATATAACATTGTCGGATACCCATTTTTGCTTTCCGAGATAACTTTCTTGCCTTCCACACATTTTTCAACGCTCCTAGAACTTTCGCCCCTCCCCCACCTTATGGCTCACTTCTACTTCCATGGTTCCATCTGCTGCCAAATCCACTCCCAGATATCTAAAACACTTCGCTTCCTCCAGTTTTTATCCATTCAAACTTACCTCCCAATTGACTTGTCCCTCAACCCTACTGTACTCAATAACCTTGCTCTTATTCACAATTACTCTCAGCTTTCTTCTTTTACACACTTTACCAAACTCAGTCACCAGCTTCTGCAGTTTCTCACCCGAATCAGCCACCAGTGCTGTATCATCAGTGAACAACAACTGACTCACTTCCCAAGCTCTCTTATCCACAACAGACTGCATACTTGCCCCTCTCTCCAAAACTCTTGCTTTCACCTCCCTCATAACCCCATCCATAAACAAATTAAACAACCATGGAGACATCACGCACCCCTGCCGCAAACCGACATTCACTGAGAACCAATCACTCTCCTCTCTTCCTACACGTACACATGCCTTACATCCTCGATAAAAACTTTTCACTGCTTCTAACAACGTGCCTCCCACACCATATATTCTCAGAATGATCACTGGTTGCCTAGCAAACATAAACATTCAGTAAAATACTTCCTATGTGGTCTCCCTTGTTATTTTTAATACTCAGGTTTCTGCAGCAGTACCATACCCATCCATTGAGGAGGGAAAGATCTGGAGTCTTGGTTGCTGAATGGTGAGGTGGGGATGAGTTTTGTTTCTTCATTACTGTATAACCAACCGTCAACCCCAATGAAGAAACAAAACTCATCCCCACCTCACCATTCAGCAACCAAGACTCCAGATCTTTCCCTCCTCAACAAACTTAAAATTGACAAAACAGATACAGTCCACACAGTAATGACTCTGCAAGAGGTGAAAATCACCCTCCCAATCCATTCATAAACTCCGGTACACCAGACATACACCCATCTGAAACAGACTCGTTACAGTTTCAGTCTTCTATCTGGATATCACCAATTTCTTCAACAATTTTAAAATATCCTAAGATGCTTCATGCCCAAGGTGCAACTTCCATACTGGAAATACTAAACAATGCCACGCTTGCTGACCTGTGGTCCTGCATATGGGGGAGGAAATGTGGGAGACTTCTTTGCTTTGATGTGATTGATAGATGAGGCAGATTGAATTAGAGTATATAGAGGAAATACAATGCATGAATTAACAATTAATAGGAAGATTTAGCTTTTCATGTGTGCCATGGTAGTGAGCATTGGAATAATGAACTAGTACAAGGAACTATCAATAAAATTTTGGAAAATATAAACAGACTGAAGACGAGATATATCACAAGAATCCCTGTTATGTAGGAAGCTCTGCTGGATGTAGTTTCATTTACTGAAAAATCTCCTTAGATTGCTTTCAGTTTCTGTCACACCATGCTTTATAGGAGGCATTGCCGGCATGTACTTTTACAAATGTGTAAACATCAGTTATATACAGATAGGTAACGTAGTGATTTAAGTCGCTGATACAGAATGATGAAAAGGGGCCAGTTCTTCATAAACTCATTCTGTGATCCAACTGCGGGCTTCAGTCATGGGGAAGTCCTCATTGAGGACAGGCCTTTGTGACAGATTACATATGAAAAGTTCTTACTATAAGGAGTGGTTGTACATCAGCACTTTAAAGATGTGCCACCTGTTTCACATTGCTTTTATTCTCTGCTACCCTGTACATTGCATTATTGTCAGTCATGGGTTCATTCAGAATCATTTTTACCATTGTTTAGTCGTCTCCTAGTGGGTTCACTGCTAGCGTGTAATTTATTTTTTGTTTGTTAAAATATTAAGGGTATTTTTTTACTGTTTTTGTGTGGTGCCATTTTGATGTACATATTGTAAAGCATTTAGTCTGGTGTATTTTCTTCAATTTGTTGCTGTGCATGTGTTATCGTACATTTCTCTCCATTTTAGTCTGTATTAGCTATTTTTCCATCCTTTCATGATTGTCTCGTGATTTATTCTTAGTTTTGTTGATACAATGTTTCTGAATTCTCCCCAGCTTGTTAATTCCAACTCAACTTTTGTTGTGACCTTACAACACACCGGCATTCAGATTTACGTCATATGCTTTGTATACTTAATTTTTTTTTTTTTTTTGCTTTGTCGCTGTCTCCCGCGTTTGCGAGGTAGCGCAAGGCAACAGACGAAAGAAATGGCCCAACCCACCCCCATACACATGTATATACATACGCCCACACACGCAAATATACATACCTACACAGCTTTCCATGGTTTACCCCAGACGCTTCACATGCCTTGATTCAATCCACTGACAGCACATCAACCCCGGTATACCACATCGCTCCAATTCACTCTATTCCTTGCCCTCCTTTCACCCTCCTGCATGTTCAGGCCCCGATCACACAAAATCTTTTTCACTCCATCTTTCCACCTCCAATTTGGTCTTCCTCTTCTCCTCGTTCCCTCCACCTCCGACACATATATCCTCTTGGTCAATCTTTCCTCACTCATTCTCTCCATGTGCCCAAACCATTTCAAAACACCCTCTTCTGCTCTCTCAACCACGCTCTTTTTATTTCCACACATCTCTCTTACCCTTACGTTACTTACTCGATCAAACCACCTCACACCACACATTGTCCTCAAACATCTCATTTCCAGCACATCCATCCTCCTGCGCACAACTCTATCCATAGCCCACGCCTCGCAACCATACAACATTGTTGGAACCACTATTCCTTCAAACATACCCATTTTTGCTTTCCGAGATAATGTTCTCGACTTCCACACATTCTTCAAGGCCCCCAGAATTTTCGCCCCCTCCCCCCCCTATGATCCACTTCCGCTTCCATCGTTCCATCCACTGCCAGATCCACTCCCAGATATCTAAAACACTTCACTTCCTCCAGTTTTTCTCCATTCAAACTCACCTCCCAATTGACTTGACCCTCAACCCTACTGTACCTAATAACCTTGCTCTTATTCATTATTCACATTTACTCTTAACTTTCTTCTTTCACACACTTTACCAAACTCAGTCACCAGCTTCTGCAGTTTCTCACATGAATCAGCCACCAGCGCTGTATCATCAGCGAACAACAACTGACTCACTTCCCAAGCTCTCTCATCCCCAACAGACTTCATACTTGCCCCTCTTTCCAAAACTCTTGCATTCACCTCCCTAACAACCCCATCCATAAACAAATTAAACAACCATGGAGACATCACACACCCCTGCCGCAAACCTACATTCACTGAGAACCAATCACTTTCCTCTCTTCCTACACGTACACATGCCTTACATCCTCGATAAAAACTTTTCACTGCTTCTAACAACTTGCCTCCCACACCATATATTCTTAATACCTTCCACAGAGCATCTCTATCAACTCTATCATATGCCTTCTCCAGATCCATAAATGCTACATACAAATCCATTTGCTTTTCTAAGTATTTCTCACATACATTCTTCAAAGCAAACACCTGATCCACACATCCTCTACCACTTCTGAAACCTGCACTGCTCTTCCCCAATCTGATGCTCTGTACATGCCTTCACCCTCTCAATCAATACCCTCCCATATAATTTACCAGGAATACTCAACAAACTTATACCTCTGTAATTTGAGCACTCACTCTTATCCCCTTTGCCTTTGTACAATGGCACTATGCACGCATTCCGCCAATCCTCAGGCACCTCACCATGAGTCATACATACATTAAATAACCTTACCAACCAGTCAACAATACAGTCACCCCCTTTTTTAATAAATTCCACTGCAATACCATCCAAACCTGCTGCCTTGCCGGCTTTCATCTTCCGCAAAGCTTTTACTACCTCTTCTCTGTTTACCAAATCATTTTCCCTAACCCTCTCACTTTGCACACCACCTCGACCAAAACACCCTATATCTGCCACTCTATCATCAAACACATTCAACAAACCTTCAAAATACTCACTCCATCTCCTTCTCACATCACCACTACTTGTTATCACCTCCCCATGTGCGCCCTTCACTGAAGTTCCCATTTGCTCCCTTGTCTTACGCACTTTATTTATTTCCTTCCAGAACATCTTTTTATTCTCCCTAAAATTTAATGATACTCTCTCACCCCAACTCTCATTTGCCCTTTTTTTCACCTCTTGCACCTTTCTCTTGACCTCCTGTCTCTTTCTTTTATACATCTCCCACTCAATTGCATTTTTTCCCTGCAAAAATCGTCCAAATGCCTCTCTCTTCTCTTTCACTAATACTCTTACTTCTTCATCCCACCACTCACTACCCTTTCTAATCAACCCACCTCCCACTCTTCTCATGCCACAAGCATCTTTTGTGCAATCCATCGCTGATTCCCTGAATACATCCCATTCCTCCCCCACTCCCCTTACTTCCATTGTTCTCACCTTTTTCCAATATTGTACTCAGTCTCTCCTTAATGTTAAAAAAGAAAATAATGAGCATTCTGTCTCTTGCAGAAAAAGTTTACATGATCACACCTTTCAGTACTTCATTCACCTTTATGATTTTATTCTTTCAGTGGGATGTCCAGATTCCATCATTTAAATCACTTCTAGGGTTTTTAACATTTTCTTGATATCAGTTTTTTTCTGTCGTCACTTGTAAGGTGTCACCATTACGTTATTAATCATTCTAGAGCTTGTTCGTTTCTCTGATTTTATCATCATGGTGTCATCAGTTTGTTTCTCTGATTTTATTGTCATGGTATCATCTGCAAAACAGTTTACTGTACATTCTTATGCCTCTCTCGTTTTCTCAAATCATTGTTAGAAACAGTACTGAAGCCAGTAATGCTTGTTGTCAAACATGAAACACCTTCACATGTAGTTCAGTTTCGTGCTACATGAGGGATTTGTTCAACAGAATTCTGATTAAAGAAAATGCTCATCATTCTGAAAAACAATGAGATTCCCTCCCATGTTTCATTTAGGGTGAATCTGTCCGTCATCTGAAGTCATCTTGCTTTGTTTTCAGTGCCTGCCTGGTGTTGGTGCTGTGGAAGCCCACATGTCTCATTTTGACCTGGTTTTTCTTTTTAAGCCAGAGAGTATATTGTTCAGTTACCCTGTTTGTGTCCTAATTATTTTTGGCTTACTGCACATCTACATTTTACGCTGCAACGGCTTATCAGTTGCACTATTCAGCACCTCTTTTGGGTGATGATGATTGTGATGAAGATAGCTGCTGAAGGGTTTTGAAAAAGCCATTCATTAATTGCCATAAGTGATGCATATTTTGATAGCTCCCCATCGAACTTTAGAAAAATATATTTGGAAAATCAAGTGATGCATTTAAGAGGAAAAGGAGTGTGCTATCTGACCTATAGTCTTATTGTAGAAAAAAAAAGTAGAGATCATGTGTTACAAAACTTTTGGAAGCTCATGGTGTTGGGCAAGCGACAGTTGATGGTATGATGGCAAAGAAATACAAAATTTTGAAGATTTATGATGAATAGAATAGTTAGGGTAAGGTTTAAAGATTACTGGTGTAGAGACATTCAATATACGTAAGATTCTGTTATACGGGACACATTTAGTCCCGACCATCTCAGATAAACAGTATACCACTACTATGAATTTTCTGTGTTAAAAGACCATGGTCAGCCTTCCTAGCTTGCCTTTTATGATATATTTTGCTTCTTATTTCCTTTCATGTTCCACTTTAATACTTTATGTAACAGTATTCTATAGTTTACCTTATCAAATGCCTAAGCATTAGAATTTCATATGTGCTTTTGCAGTGTAGTGATTACTGAGTGTATGCATTGTTGCTTGGCACAAATCCATTTTGATTTTAGTTCCGAATTGTAATTGTTAATCAGTTTTAATGTTTTTGAATTACTCATTCAAAGAATTTCAATACATGTAATGTCATACGTAAAGGTCTATAATGTTTCAGTAGTAGCTTAGAGCTTCCTTTGTGTATTGATAACAGTAAACTACTTTGCGAAATATCACCATACACTATCATTTGGGCTGTAACTCAACAGTAATATCATCAGTTTTTCTATCGAATTCTTTGTCTTTTAGGAAAACGTCTGGTATCCCATCTGGCCCTTATGCCAAATTTTGCTAAGATTTCTCTGTTTCTGTTGTAATTTTTTATGTATGTATCTATTTATCTATTTATCCATCTACCTATCTATATATCTGACTCCTGTTCCTTCCTGGAACTCCCTCAAGGGGGTGTCCATGGCAATAGTCTCTCCATAACAAGTGAATTCCACAGCCACTTATTCTAACCCATGTGACAGCATTCTCATTAAGTGGATTAATTACAATGTGTTACATCAACATATACTTGTTTTATGTACTGAATATTGACATAGGTAGTAGTTGGTAGGCAGCCAATGGCTAGGAAGGTATATTACGAGAACTTACCACCTGAGTATCGGGAGAGTTAGTGATGCCTGTGTAGTGAGCCAGCACATCAGTGGTTGTCAAGTTGCACTTTTTTGACCCAGGTAGATGTCTTTTCTTTCTGTCTCACTCTCACCTAGACTACTAGTAGCATTCTGTCCACGCATATGCAGTCCCTCCTTGTATACGTAACACTTGACAGTGCTTAACTCGGCCCATTCTTCATAACTGTAGATTTTCCTATGATGAGCACTATGTGCTATCTCCGCCTTTTGGCAAAATGGTATGAGTGCTAGATAATAGTAGTAGGTAGGAACATTTGGGCTGGAGCATTAGGTATAAGTAGTCTGTAGGAACATTATGTAGGAGCCTCTGCAAAGACTACACTAGAGTTGCCCTCTGCCAGTGGCCATTTAAGGATGAGGCACTAAAGGCAAAGGTGTGGCACTAGTGTTCACTAGTTATGTAGACTCTGTTGCCACGGCCACCATTTGAGGGAGTTCTAGTTGGGAACATGCATCAAGAGATATAGGTAGGCATCCATTGACCAGTCAGATGTTATTGGTGCTACCCTCAGGAAGGCTAGTATGGCTGTGTTGCTAGCCAGCACTTCAGCGTTTGTCATGTTGCACTCCTCTGATCTACATAGCTGTCATCTCTCTCTGCCTCACCTACACATGGACTGCTTGCTTTCCATCCACAAACATACTGCCTCTCCTTGTCCCAAACAACACTTATTCTTCATTACACTAGATTTTCCTGCGGTGAGCACCATGCACTAGCTGGCTTTTGGCAAAACGATGGGAACATTAGATAGAAGTAGTAGGTAGGAATGTTAAGCAAAATCATTTAGGCAGAAACATTCTGTAGAAGTAGAAGGCAAGAACCTTAGGAAGGAGCATTAGGTAGAAGTAATCTGTTGGAACATTATGTTGGAGCCTCTAGAAACACTGCAGTGGAGTTCATCAGTCATGGAGACTCTTGCTGTGGCCACCTGCTTGGAGTTCCCAGAGGGAATGGATATTAGAGACGGATATGACATTAACATTAGTGGCCTTGTTTATTGCTTATTTTACAGAATGAAAAAATGAAAGACTGGTGTATTTCAGGAAAATATATTAAATCCTGCTATATGGTTTGCTTTTATTTGGAAAAGTTATGTTGAGCAGCACTGAAACAAAGGGTGTGAGGTGATTTTAGGATATAAATCAACTTTCTTGAATATAGCACTTTCCTTAATGTTTGCTCTCTATGACTTTTTACTTATGGATTTTAAAAGTGCTCTTTTCAAGAAAGATACTCTTTAATCTTTTTTGACCGACATGAATATATATAACTTTACATCTAATGATAGAGCCTTTGTGTGTGCGTGTGTGTGTCTATCATAATTCCATGACAATAGAAACTATTCTTTATGCATACTGTGGGGATCCCAAGGGTTTGCACTTGGGTATGATTTTTCAGTGTGGTGTGTGTGTGTGTGTGTATTTGTCAGCATCATAGCTCCTGATGATGAGAGAAAACTTCGTATATATTCTAAGGGAGCCCCAATGGTGTACACCTAGGTATGATTTTTTTTTTATTTATATTTGGTGCATGTGGGTTTATCAGCCCCATAGCTGCATAACGATGATAGAAACTTGAAACTTTGTATGCATATTAAAGAAATACCCAGCAGTGTACACCTAGGGTACGATTTTGTAAATTTAGTGTCTGTCAGAGTCATATTTCTTGATGATGACAGTTAGAAACTTAAAACTTTGTATGCCTACTAAGGGAAACTAAGCAGTGCACCAGAGTATGATTTTTTTGTACGCATACTGAGGGAAACTAAGCTGTGCACCAGAGTATGATTTTTTTTCTTTGATTTGGTCTCTGTGTGTTTGTATTTGTAAGCACCTTGGGAGTTATATTCCTTGGGATGAGGGGTAGTTCTGGGAGGGCAGTCCCTGGGATGAGCAGGGTATTCCTTGGGATAGTTCCTGAGATAAGCAGGACTTGCCTTGGGTGGCAGGTCATAGAATATAGTCTGCAAAATGCATGGGAAGGGTCTGGACAAGCTGATCTTAGGATAAGTAGGGTGGGATGAATAGCCCTTATAAGACCTAGATTTTAGGTGTAGGTACTTAAGAATCTGGGAAGGTTTTTAAGATACCACTTTTGGCCTTGAAGACTTTTGTTGAGGCCACCATAGGCTGGCCATTTTAACGCAATGCCAGGGACTCTGCTGGGGTCAAATTTGCAAACCATAGTCAAATTATAGTTACTTTTTTTTCATGGAAATGTTTTTATAGTAAGAAGTGAAGGTACCAACCCAATCATAGACATTTTATCTGCAGGAATAAGTGACCCATGTGAGGGTGGTAACATTCGTGTACACACAGCAATGACCCTAGAACAGCAGGACCTGGTGTGTTTAACAGCGCAGACCCTCCTTCGGGTCCTGTCCCATGGAGGTTACAAGCAGATCCTAGGACTTGAGGGCAATTCAAGTAAGTTTGTTTTGTCTGGAAATTTGACTGATAAGCAGTAGTGTTATGCCATACTTGTCTCTGCATATCTTTTTCATATATATATATATATATATATATATATATATATATATATATATATATATATATAATTTTGGGTATATAGGAATTATTGAAATACTTTAATTCTCAACTCACCCAACATACTTACCAAACTCGTATTCAGTCTGATTCAAACGTTGTAACGCAGTTATTTTTGGAAGGTTGTATACATTTTTATAGGAAATTAGGGATTTTTACACCACACAGTGGCAGTATCGTAACCAATGAGGTTTGGAGGTGCTTCCACTGCATCACTGAGTGCAATGAATGGGAAAAGCCAGCATTCAGTGTCTCAAGAGGATACTCTAGTTTTCTAGAGTGGGAGATTAGTATTCAGCGTACCAAAACATCTCTGCTGAAAGTTTCAAGAAAATCCATTTTATGAAAAAAATCAAGAAAAATCCAAGGCTAGCCTTACCAAATATTTTACTCAGATATTAAACTTGCATCAGCCTTCACTCCTGCCTGCAGTAGCATGCTTGCCGACATGTTTCATGAGCTCCTCTTCGCCAACGGATCTACCTTGGCCACCAGTGATGCTACTACGTTTGTGAATCAAAAACCATTGCAACACAAACCTCGTCAGGTGGTAGTGTCCCGCAGTGTATCGAGACAGACTTCCCCAGAACTTTTTTAAAGGGGAAGTAAATGTTTATAGTTGTGTTACTGGAGTGATAGTTTTCATACATGGTGCTTTGACAAGAAAATAGTGAAATTGGAAAAAATGTAGCTTAGACATTGAAGCTTATTGATACAGTGGTTAAATTGATGAAAACTACTATTGACTTTTGTGTAAATAAATTAAACATTTCCTTTTTCCATAGCCAGAGGTTAAACCATTATGTGACATTCATTTTTTCTTTTCATTTCAAGCTAGAAGTTTCAGTTTTCTAAATTGTTTCTTACATTTTTCATATGTATATATATGTATGTGTGTGTGTGTGTATATGTGCTTGTGTGTGTGTATGTGTATATATATATATGTATATTATCCCTGGGGATAGGGGTGAAAGAATACTTCCCACGCATTCCTTGCGTGTCGTAGAAAGCGACTAGAGGGGACGGGAGCGGGGGGCCAGAAATCCTCCCCTCGTATTTTTTTTTTTTAACTTTCTAAAATGGGAAACAGAAGAAGGAGTCACACGGGGAGTGCTCATACTCCTCGAAGGCTCAGATTGGGGTGCCTAAATATGTGTGGATGTAACCAAGATGTGAAAAAAGGAGAGATAGGTAGTATGTTTGAGGAAAGGAACCTGGATGTTTTGGCTCTGAGTGAAATGAAGCTCAAGGGTGAAGGGGAAGAGTGGTTTGGGAATGTCTTGGGAGTAAAGTCAGGGGTTAGTGAGAGGACAAGAGCAAGGGAAGGAGTAGCAGTACTCCTGAAACAGGAGTTGTGGGAGTACGTGATAGAATGTAAGAAAGTAAATTCTCGATTAATATGGGTAAAACTGAAAGTTGATGGAGAGAGATGGGTGATTATTGGTGCATATGCACCTGGGCATGAGAAGAAAGATCATGAGAGGCAAGTGTTTTGGGAGCAGCTGAATGAGTGTGTTAGTGGTTTTGATGCACAAGACCGGGTTATAGTGATGGGTGATTTGAATGCAAAGGTGAGTAATGTGGCAGTTGAGGGAATAATTGGTATACATGGGGTGTTCAGTGTTGTAAATGGAAATGGTGAAGAGCTTGTAGATTTATGTGCTGAAAAAGGACTGATGATTGGGAATACCTGGTTTAAAAAGCGAGATATACATAAGTATACTTATGTAAGTAGGAGAGATGGCCAGAGAGCGTTATTGGCTTACGTGTTGACAGGCGCACGAAAGAGAGACTTTTGGATGTTAATGTGCTGAGAGGTGCAACTGGAGGGATGTCTGATCATTATCTTGTGGAGGCTAAGGTGAAGATTTGTATGGGTTTTCAGAAAAAAAGAGTGAATGTTGGGGTGAAGAGGGTGGTGAGAGTAAGTGAGCTTGGGAAGGAGACGTGTGTGAGGGAGTACCAGGAGAGACTGAGTACAGAATGGAAAAAGGTGAGAACAATGGAAGTAAGGGGAGTGGGGGAGGAATGGGATGTATTTAGGGAATCAGTGATGGATTGCGCAAAAGATGCTTGTGGCATGAGAAGAGTGGGAGGTGGGTTGATTAGAAAGGGTAGTGAGTGGTGGGATGAAGAAGTAAGAGTATTAGTGAAAGAGAAGAGAGAGGCATTTGGACGATTTTTGCAGGGAAAAAATGCAGTTGAGTGGGAGACGTATAAAAGAAAGAGACAGGAGGTCAAGAGAAAGGTGCGAGAGGTGAAAAAAAGGGCAAATGAGAGTTGGGGTTAGAGAGTATCATTAAATTTTAGGGAGAATAAAAAGATGTTCTGGAAGGATGTAAATAAAGTGCGTAAGACAAGGGAGCAAATGGGAACTTCAGTGAAGGGCGCAAATGGGGAGGTGATAACAAGTAGTGGTGATGTGAGAAGGAGATGGAGTGAGTATTTTGAAGGTTTGTTGAATGTGTTTGATGATAGAGTGGCAGATATAGGGTGTTTTGGTCGAGGTGGTGTGCAAAGTGAGAGGGTTAGGGAAAATGATTTGGTAAACAGAGAAGAGGTAGTAAAAGCTTTGCGGAAGATGAAAGCCGGCAAGGCAGCAGGTTTGGATGGTATTGCAGTGGAATTTATTAAAAAAGGGGGTGACTGTATTGTTGACTGGTTGGTAAGGTTATTTAATGTATGTATGACTCACGGTGAGGTGCCTGAGGATTGGCGGAATGCGTGCATAGTGCCATTGTACAAAGGCAAAGGGGATAAGAGTGAGTGCTCAAATTACAGAGGTATAAGTTTGTTGAGTATTCCTGGTAAATTATATGGGAGGGTATTGATTGAGAGGGTGAAGGCATGTACAGAGCATCAGATTGGGGAAGAGCAGTGTGGTTTCAGAAGTGGTAGAGGATGTGTGGATCAGGTGTTTGCTTTGAAGAATGTATGTGAGAAATACTTAGAACAGCAAATGGATTTGTATGTAGCATTTATGGATCTGGAGAAGGCATATGATAGAGTTGATAGAGATGCTCTGTGGAAGGTATTAAGAATATATGGTGTGGGAGGCAAGTTGTTAGAAGCAGTGAAAAGTTTTTATCGAGGATGTAAGGCATGTGTACGTGTAGGAAGAGAGGAAAGTGATTGGTTCTCAGTGAATGTAGGTTTGCGGCAGGGGTGTGTGATGTCTCCATGGTTGTTTAATTTGTTTATGGATGGGGTTGTTAGGGAGGTGAATGCAAGAGTTTTGGAAAGAGGGGCAAGTATGAAGTCTGTTGGGGATGAGAGAGCTTGGGAAGTGAGTCAGTTGTTGTTCGCTGATGATACAGCGCTGGTGGCTGATTCATGTGAGAAACTGCAGAAGCTGGTGACTGAGTTTGGTAAAGTGTGTGAAAGAAGAAAGTTAAGAGTAAATGTGAATAAGAGCAAGGTTATTAGGTACAGTAGGGTTGAGGGTCAAGTCAATTGGGAGGTGAGTTTGAATGGAGAAAAACTGGAGGAAATGAAGTGTTTTAGATATCTGGGAATGGATCTGGCAGCGGATGGAACCATGGAAGCGGAAGTGGATCATAGGGTGGGGGAGGGGGCGAAAATTCTGGGAGCCTTGAAGAATGTGTGGAAGTCGAGAACATTATCTCGGAAAGCAAAAATGGGTATGTTTGAAGGAATAGTGGTTCCAACAATGTTGTATGGTTGCGAGGCGTGGGCTATGGATGGAGTTGTGCGCAGGAGGATGGATGTGCTGGAAATGAGATGTTTGAGGACACTGTGTGGTGTGAGGTGGTTTGATCGAGTAAGTAACGTAAGGGTAAGAGAGATGTGTGGAAATAAAAAGAGCGTGGTTGAGAGAGCAGAAGAGGGTGTTTTGAAATGGTTTGGGCACATGGAGAGAATGAGTGAGGAAAGATTGACCAAGAGGATATATGTGTCGGAGGTGGAGGGAACGAGGAGAAGAGGGAGACCAAATTGGAGGTGGAAAGATGGAGTGAAAAAGATTTTGTGTGATCGGGGCCTGAACATGCAGGAGGGTGAAAGGAGGGCAAGGAATAGAGTGAATTGGAGCGATGTGGTATACCGGGGTTGACGTGCTGTCAGTGGATTGAATCGGGGCATGTGAAGCGTCTGGGGTAAACCATGGAAAGCTGTGTAGGCATGTATATTTGCGTGTGTGGACATATGTATGTACATGTGTATGGGGGTGGGTTGGGCCATTTCTTTCGTCTGTTTCCTTGCGCTACCTCGCAAACGCGGGAGACAGCGACAAAGAAAAAAAAAAAAAAAAAACTTTAATTCCTGTTTACAGTTATTAAATATATGTCAAGCAGAAAGAGGTCTATAGTAATAATTAGCAAGTGTTTAATACTCCCATCCCTCGCTCTATGCAGGGGTTGTGTTCTGCAAAAACTTCGCACAGAGAAATTGCGTGTAGCAAACCAATAAACATTGAGAAAAAAATGGGATGTGGGCTGCAACTTCGTGGTCAACACTGGGAGTTTCTCCCATTACCTTGACATTGTGTTGCTTCTGACATCAAATAATCTTATCGAGCCATCCTTCAAATGCTTGAAATTACTCTGGCTCAGCCGCATTGTCTTCTTAGCATAAATGCTTATAAATCTTCCATGCATTAGATCTTTGTCTCATGCTCCATCTTTCTCATATGTAGATTTCTCAATGTGAAATTTTGTCTGTGGCTAAAGCCTCCAGCATATGAAAAAATGCATGTTTGCTTCATCAGTTGTAATGATGTTACTCTTTCCAGGTATAGCAAGTGAAATGTCAGTTTGGGATGGTGTTGTTGTATCAGCATTGGAAAAAGCATATGAAAAACCACCAGAACGACCCCCTCAGGATGACGACACTGATAATATGGATGCTGATGATGATCCTATGGAGACCACAGATAATTAGAATGAAGAACCAAACAGAGGATTCCTCTCTAATATTTAGAATAGGTAACTCTCTTTTAAGATATCTTTGCAGGGTTTGAAGTCATGGGCTAAAATTTCAACATGTTTTAGCAGTTATCAGTTAAAGATTATGCCTTTGAACAGTAGTGAAGGCCATTGCTGAAATAAAGGGAATGCATCAGTTCAGCTTTACTGATAAAGCATCTAAAGCTCTTGACTTAATGGAAGATTTGATACAAAATTATGGTAAAATCAGGAATATGCTGGATAAATTTTGGTAGAATAAAATCCTTTTCACCCACAAAAAATGTAGCTGTGGTGTTGCTGGTTGCCCTGTACCACAGACTCCCTCCTGGCTTTAAATGAATTTTTCTTCTCGGCATCTTCAGTCATATCAATGTCTCACCTGACTAAAGTATTATCCGTATTAGAGGGTCATAATGCGTCATTTGAAGGCATTTTATTTAAAAAAAAAAATTAAGAATCAGCAATGTATTCAGAGTTAACATGGTTCTATTTTTCATTTAATGTTAACCTCTTTATTTAAGGAAGTTGTTGTTTTCATATGATATAATTTTAAAATGGTTAACTACATGATAAACATGTTGCAGTTCCAATTCCTGTGCCCTCTGCTGTGTACATTTATTTAGATTCCACTTTTGAGGAGGAGTCTTTTATATTATCTTCTGCATGTGTGTTGAGAGGTCAAGAGTGTGATGTTGTGTGTAGTTCAAATTGTTAGTCATCTGTGAGTGAAATTGTTGTTCAAAAGACATCCTTTGTTGCTAAAATATGAGAATCCAAATTGCTTTTTAAACTGTGTATAATCCTTGGGGTTTTGACATGCTGTTTTAAGATCAAATTTTGATGCAGATACTTCTTATAAGTTGACTTCATTAAAGACCCATGGTTGAATAGTTTATTTTTAGATTAATTTGTCATTATCTTCTGTCAAGTAATGCAAACTTCTGGCTCAGACTTTTGTGACGAGGCTTATCCTCAGTTGTTTTGACAATACTTTACATTTAATTTTAATTAAAAATCTGTTGAACTCAAAGTAAACGTATTCACTGTTTGGATTCTGAGAATTTGCAGTTCGGTATCCAATCTCGAATATTAATGTTCAGAATTGTAGCTTGGTGGGCCACATTCTTATACAGTTGTCAAGGTACTGTGCACATGCCATTGGAAGTTCACTCAAGAACATTAATATCCAAGTAATGACAAGATTGTATGGAATTTGATGCTCATTTTTAAAAAGGGTGATTCGAGTTATTGCCAAAAATATATTAATTGTATTGAAACATTAGGTAGGAGTAGTAGTCAAAAGGAACATTAGAGAGGAACCTATGCAAGCACTGTGCCAGAGTTGCCTTCTGCCACTGGCCTGTTGAGGGTGTGGCACTGAAGGTTAAGAAGCAGCACTGGAGTTCACCAGTTATGGAGACGATTGCTGTGGCAACCCCCTTGAGGGAGTTTCAGTTGGGAACAAGCGTCAGAGATATAGATAGTGAATTTATTAGCACTTGTACTGCCTGTGCTGTCATTCGGATTCTGAATAGAACTTAAGTGGGAAAAAGAAAGTGGTTTGCTTAAATAATTTTGTAACAAAATATTTTGGTAAGCTGTTAATAATTGTAAATGGGTAGTTCTTGTGAATCATCACTATTGCTGTGTAAACATAAGATCTCTATTATATCAGGGTGGTCATTGTCTGTAATATCCCATATTTCAATACTATATACTGTTAGCTATTTCTCACTAACAAGTATTTGAAGAATTTTGAATTTCATTATAGATAACTTTTATTGCAGATTAATTGCTTATTGCATAGTTTTCAGTATATATTTTGTGAACATTATGAAAAAACAGAGCTTCGTCATCCAATTAGTTTATTATAGCTTTCAAGAGCCTCAGTAAAAGATTTTCCGTTGAGGTTTTGTAAATTTGATAATAGCATTTACTACGCTTCTCAAACAGCCTATTACTGTTATTCAATAGACAATTATTTGAAGGTGATGAAAGGGATTGAAATAGGTTCTTGATGGATTGAAATAGGTTCTTGATGTTCACTTCCAGTCACTGTGAATAGTATAGAATAACAAATTGTGATTATATGGGTTCACTTTGATGAACATTAGTGTCAGAAATAGGGCTGTTATATTTGCATTACTTTCTTTTTCTTTTAAACTATTCGCCATTTCCCGCGTTAGCGAGGTAGCGTTAAGAACAGAGGACTGCATTACTGTGACTGGTAATATATAATTCAGTACATATAGGTTAGTTACACAAGGTGATTTATTTAAAATCATCTGCTGTGGCAATAACTGGAGTCATGGGTGAGCATATAAGTTGAAATTGGTAAAGCTGACTGTATGTACTTCCGTTTACATGTAACTTTATGAGTAAGAATTCTTTGGTGTGTGGCTTTCATTGAACTATAATTTATCCGAACATTATGTTCAGTTTTTATAAGTTACTTCTATTCTTTGCGAAAAAATGCACAGCAACTGTGTAGATGGAGTTCACTGAAATGATATCACTGCCACACCCTCTGTTGATGAAGAGGGACATGAGTTGCATTAGTGTGTGTATTTCATAAAGGATGTTTTTTGGTGGAGATTCCACTGTCGAATGAATTGAGAAAGTTGAGCATGTAAGTCTTGTGAGCGTGTTTGGGAACATGATTGATACTTTAATGCCGTGCAGTTACACAAATGACAGTAAAGAGTGGAAAACATCAAATGATTTATGCATTACATAAAGTTATATTTATTTCTGTAAATCATTTTGCCACCTATGGAGACATCTGTTCCATATGAATAAAACGAGTGTTGTATATATGTTTCTGTGACGAACTCATTAATTGGCATCATTTACCAAGTATTTAGATGGTTAATTTTTCTCTTTTATGTATTACTGAAATATCTAACACATTACTTCTCTTTATATCTCCAGTCAACATACAGAGCTTGCCTAGTATATATTCTGTACAAACCTAAATATCAAAACATTCGCAGAGAAAGGATGAACTGCCTCTTCATAAAAGCACAAACAAAACGGTGTTTGCTCATAGCATTACTTCCACATGCAGATTCTGTTTACACCACATGCATTCATATATATCTCTGGGAACTCACTCAAGAGAGTGGCCATTGTAAAGTGTATCCATAACTGGTGAACCCTAGTGCTGTTTCTTAGCTTTAGTGCCTCACCTTTAAGAGGCCACTGGCAGAGGGCAACTCTGATGCAGATTCCAGAGGCTCCTACCTAATGTTTGTACCTTCTACTTTTACTTGTTGCTCCTATCAGGCAGGTAGTACCAGTAATATACCTAATTGGTCAGTGGCTGCAATATCCTTTGTCACCAAATCTCAATATTCCACTTGCACAAATTTGTGAACATTTTCACAGAATACTAAAAGCTTTTTCGAATATATATTAATCATGACCATAAAAGAATTGTACATAGTAGATGGTAGGCAATCACCAACCAGGGAGGTATGTCACCAGTAATACCCACCTGGGTTTTGGGTGGGCTAGTGATGGCTGTGTGTAGTGAGCCAGCACTTCAAAGGTCTTTCAAGTTGCACTGCTGTGACCCAGGTAGCTCTTTCTTTCTGCCTCACCTAGACTACTGGCATTCTGTCCTTAAACATAGTCTCTCTTTGTCACATATAACACTTAATTCACACAACTCATTCTTTGCAACTCTAGATTTTCCTGCTGCAAGTACGATGTGCTAACCTTGCCTTTCAGCAAAATGGTAGGAGCAGTAGACAGAAGCAGGAAAGTTAGGAAGAAGTAATAGCTGGGAGCATTAGGTGTAAGGTAGGAACATTAGATCATGGTAGTTGGTAGAAGCCTTCTGCATACGGTGTGTTAAGAGTTGCCCCCTACCAGTGGCCTATTAAGGGTGAGGCACCAAAGGCTAAGAAGCAGCATTGGAGGTTACTAGTTATGGGGACTCTATCGCTGGGGTCTTCCCTTTGAGGTAGTTCCAGAGAGGGAACAGGCTTCATAGATAGATAGATTCCTGCCATAATACTTCAACAAATGGTAGTAGCTGGTACACAGCCAACACTCAGGGAGGTACATTATTGGTACAACCTCCCTGGGTATCGGGAGGGTTAGTGAGGCTGTGTAGTGAGCCAGCACTTCTCCAACCTGGGTGTCTTTTCTCTCTGCTTCACCCAAACGTAGGCTAGTGGCATTCTGTCCACAAGCATACAATCTACCCTAGTCACACATAACATGTAACTCACACAGCTCATTCTCCATAACTAGATTTTCCTACGGTGAGCACTGTGTGCTAGCCTTGCGTTTTGGCGAAATGGTAGGAGCAGTAGATGGTAGTAGTAGGTAAGAATATAAGGCAGGAGCATTAAGTAGAGGTATTAGGCAGGAGCAGTAAGTAGTAGTAGTCAATGGCAGCATTAGGTAGGAGCCTCTGCATACACTCCACTAGAGTTGCTCTCTGCCAGTGGCCTGTTAAGGACGAGGCACCAAAGGCTAAGAAGTGACACTGGAGTTTACTAGTTATGGAGAGACTATTGCCACGGCTACCCCCTTGAGGGAGTGCTATGAGTAAACAGGCATCAGAGATAGAGACATAGATTAGGTAGTAGTAGTCTATCTAGTTAAATATATCATCTAATGCCTGGATCCAATTAGAGTTCCCCCAAGCGGGTGGCCACAGCAATAGAATCTCCATAACTAGTAAACTCCATTGCCACTTCTTAGCCATTAGTGCTTCACCCTTAAAAGGCCACTTGCAGAGGGCAACTCTAGCACAGTGTTTGCAGAGGCTTCTACCTAATGTTGCTACTGAATACTACTACCTAATGCTCATGCCTAATGTTCATACGTACTACTTCTGCCTAATGCTCTTACCTACTATGTCTATCTGCTGCTCTTACCATTTCACCAGAAGACAGGGCTAGCACATAGCGCTCACCACAGGAAAATAAAGTTGCAAAGAATGAGCTGTGCGAGTTATAAGTTGTCAAGTGATTTGTAACAAAGAGATACCGTATGTTTGTGGACAGAATGCCAGTGGTGCAAGTGTGTGTGTGTGGCAGAAAGAAAAGACAGCTACCTGGGCCAGAGGAGTACAACTTGACAACCACTGAAGGGATGGCTCAATACACAGCTGTCACTAACCCTCCTGATACACAAGGTGGGTAGTAATGGTATTATACATACCTGGCCATTAGCTGCCTCCCAACTACCACCTAACTAGGCAGGAGTATTAGGTAGTAATATTTGGTAGGAACATTAGGTAGGAGCCTCTGCAAACACTGCACTAGAGTTACCCTCTCCAATGGCCTATTATGGGGGAAGCATAAAGGCTAAGAAGCAGCACTAGAGTTCAAGTTATGGAGACTTTTGCCATAGCTACCCACATAAGGGAGTTCCCTTTGAGCATCAAAGATATAGACGGATAAGTAAATGAACAACAAAGATCACTAACATACATCAAAAAATCCATTGACACATTTATAACAAACCAATCTATGCTGTAAACTAAATATATATGTAGACAAGTATTGCTGACAGTGTACAATTATACTTTAAATATCTGGTACAACTGAAAATATTTAACACGGTGGATTTTCTCATCTTTTATTTTAAAGCAAATGCAAAATTGGAAAAATCACAAAGTATAAAAAGAAAAAATACAACAGAACCAAATATGGCTTCTACAAAGAAGACATCTATAATATCTACGGAGACATCTTTAGTAAACAAAGACATCTACTCAGTTCTGACCATCCAGAATCTGGACTCTCAGCACTGAGGCAGAACAGATGACGTACAAGTAAAGACGAGGTGAAGTAAATCAATCCATTCCAAAAACTGACATGTATGTAAAATTCATATGCAGTATAAACAGTATGGGTACTCAAGAATCAACAATTCAAAAATAGCATACACAATATTTAAGGGTAATCATTACAATTTCAATCATGATCCTATTTCTATTTTTTGTTTTTGCAAGATGGATTTTTTTTAAGAATCTTTTGAAATACTACAATACCATCCTTCTGTTCTACCTCTGAACTTAATCATACATAGTTTACATGACATAGTTTACTTGTGACCTAAGTCCAACAAATTACTGTACATACAATGTCAAACAAAAATATAGGCTCATTAAAGAATTAAAATGCATCCACAACGAAACAAATTCAGATGCACTAAGTGGCACAAATTAAATGGCAAATGCAAACTGACTGTACAAATGTAAAAAACTTTGGTCTATGGGCACGAGGATAGATGCACAGCCACCAAGAGGATACAAAGTTAGATTGCAGATAACTGAGTTCTGCTCCAGTTTCTGTACTTTCAAGATACATTCATTAATGATTAACAAGTGTACAAAAATTATCTTTTTCAAGATATCCTAATCTGTTTTACTTGCAATTTTATTTATTAGTCACAAGACTAGAATATTTAGTATAAGCAATATATTTGGTATTAAATTTACTATAAATCATCCCCTTTAGGTGGCTGTGACATCTACCATAAAAAAATGGTGGGACATGGATTGTCAAGTTAGCTGGTGTGTGTGGTCTGGCTCGGTAAGGGACTCGGTGCTTGAGGATAACCTAAATACAATATTATTTGTAAGAATATTGTAATAGAAAATGTTTTGGGACTTACAAAGTAGGCTTTCACTTCTGCAAAATGACAGAGACAATAAGCTGAGCATAAAAAATGACATTCATAACAGTTGATGAATGAATTTTATTTGGATAGGATGAGAATTTCTATCCTCTCTCAAGTATATCATTATTATTAATATTATACAGTAAAACTCGGGATCTCATTTATGGAACTTCCACAGCTTCAAGGCTGCATTCCACGCAGATGCAGGGAAATGATGGATTCCTGTAGAGCAAGAAGTTCCTTCATGAGACTAATCTTTTTCATCCGCTGACAATGATGCAACCTCAATGAAGGTGACTTCTCAATCACAGTTTAACCCTTGCAAAGCAGTGTTCCGTTACACCACTTGTAATGACCTTCCAAAAAGCATCTCTATCAACCCTATCACGTGCCTTCTCCAGATCCATAAATGCTACATCTAAATCAATCTTTTTTTAAGTATTTCTAATACATTCTTCAAAGCAAACACCTGATCCACACATCCTTTACCACTTCTGAAACCACATTGCCCTTCCCCTATCCATTCATATACACACACACATATATAACAAATGGCCATACACGCGCATATACCCATCAACATGTACACACGTACATACACAAGTACATACTCATGCTTGCCTTCATCCGTTTCTGGTGCTACCCCCTGCTCTAGCAAGGTAGCGCCAGGAAAACATACAAAAAAGGCCACATTTGTTCACACTCAGTCTCTAGCTGTCGTGAAATGCACCGAAACCACAGCTCCCTATCCACATCAAGGCCCCACAGACCTTTCCATGGTTTCCCCAGACGTTAAATATTTGGGGATAATGGAATAGAATACTGCCCTCATATTCCCTGCATGTCTTGTAAGGTGAATAAGGGGTGGGAGAAGTGACTGAAAGTCTTCTCTTCCTGTATTACTATCCAAAAGAAAATGCAGAGCAAGGAGCCAAGTGGGGATTTTTCTCTCTAAGGATCTGTCACCTGTTCTTGACGTAACATCTTTCATAAAGGAAATGGCAAGCATGTAAGAAAAATTGTGTGTGTATATACTGTAAACCCTATTCTAAAAGACTTTTATGTATCGAAATCTAACTTCTAACTGGCTCTCAGGACTCTTAAGAGACTGACTAAGTTTCAAATCTACCAGAAAGTTCAGAGAATATCCAATATATCACAAATTTAGTCCAATATTGCAATGACTTTGGGATGTAAGAGACTAGTATGTTAGATATGGACCCAAGTCTGGAAAGCTCCTCGACTGCTGAACAACACTATTCTATCAGTTCCCGACCTCAATCCTGGATGCTTTATAAATGTCACCAAGATCACTTCTTAGCTGCCTAACTACCATCAATATTCAACACCTACTAAACAAACAAAACTATGTCCAGTACCATCTCAATATCCTTGGCAAGCTATTCTTTGCAAAGTACATTACATGAAAATTGGAATGTTACAGAAAAATCCATTAAATACAGACTTAAATCTGAGCCCTTAGTCTACTCCTTGGCTTACTAACAACTACATTACTTTGTTAGTTCTTGATGTCAATCCAATCCAGGACACCCTCTATATTTTTAAGTGCTGTTAATGGACTGAATGAGTGCATGTGAAGCCTCTGGGATAAACCATGGAAAGGTCTGTGGGGCCTGCTTGTGAATAAGAAGCTGTGGTTTCAGTGCACTATCCATGACAGCAAGTGAACTGACGTGAGTGGACGTGAACTTTCTTTGTATGTTACTGGCATTACCTCACTAAAGCAGGAAACAGCAATCAAGTATGAAAATATTTATAGTGTGTAATATAGATCACTCCTTAGTTGCATTACAAACCACAAACATTCAACACCAGCATAACGAAACAGAACTGTCTTATACAATCTTACCTTGATATGATTGGCAAGCAGTTCTTTAAAAGTGAGCTAGACAGACCTCCCCTCCCTCCTTTATAACCAACCACCCTCGTATATAAAAAAGTTCACTTTGCTGTACATTTACCAGCCTATAATTAGAGATCCTCACATCTGAAGTACACACAACATAAAGAAAACATTCACATTGTAGTGACTTCAAAAGGACTAAACAACTGCCCTAACCCAGTCTTAAAAGATCATTCAACTAGAAATGCACCCAACTTGATACTAAACTCCCCACGCAAAAACGAGTTACGCATTATCATCAGTGGTCCGGACACAAACCATCTATCCAACATTAGAAACACTATCACAAGAACTTTCATGCAAGATGCACTTAAACACAATGGTATCATGGAACAATTCTTAATTGTCCCACTTTCGCTCCACAAAGACAAACATACGTTTAACACACTTCTTGACAT
Source organism: Panulirus ornatus (assembly GCF_036320965.1). Lineage (NCBI taxonomy): Eukaryota > Metazoa > Arthropoda > Malacostraca > Decapoda > Palinuridae > Panulirus > Panulirus ornatus. The sequence goes on along the minus strand of NC_092262.1, from coordinate 7,992,824 downwards.
GTGGTCCAGCCAAGTGGGTGTGGTAATCTTCCTGACTGCTGTGGGAGCTCCACGGAAGAGAAACCTGGGACATGAAGAAAGGGTAAGTTTAGATCTAATAATTATTATTATTATTATTATTATTATTATTATTAGTATATAACTCTAGGACCCATTTATGGAGCTCCTGTGACTTCAAGGCTGCACTAAAAACAAGAGGAAGGAAATGATGGACTTCTCGGAAGTAAGAAGATCCTTGAAAAAACTACTTTTTTTGTCCATTCATGATACAGCCTTGCTGAAGGTGACTTCTCACTCATGGTGTTACACTTTCCATTAAGTCCAGCAACACCCCCACCAACTTTTTTTCATACTGGATTGTCGTTTCCCACACTGGCACTGACACAGAAGGGACGGCAATCAGGTGTGGGGGAGAAGAGGAGGATGTATATGTTATTTTTTTCTTTTCTTTCATGCTGTTTCCTGTGGGGCTGGGTGGCATCAGAAATGGATGAATACATACGTGTATATAGGTAGGTGTATGTATATGTATGGATGTTCATGTAAGTAAATACATGTGAACAGATGTCTTTTTTTCTTCCATTTCCTGGCGCTACCTTGCTAATGCAGGAAATGGCGATCAGTTATGAAAAAAAACATGCTCGTCATCTTCTGCATTAGTGGGGCAGCACCAGGAACAAACAAAGAAAAGACATCATTCACTTGCATCCATTCTCCAGCTGTCCTAACCCATGAATCACTTCAATCTGATGGAATTTTCATAGTGCTCAGGCACAAGGCCACTAAGCAGTAAGCATTCAGTGTCAACAATGTGGCAGTTGCATCAGAGGCATGAAGGGACCAGAGCATAAATGGTTAAGTGTGATTCATATTTGTCTAGGGAGTGTGGCTTCAGATGGGTGTATGTCTGGTGGTGTGGTGTTTCCAAATGAGTTGAGAGGAAGGTGGTTTTGAGTTGATCTGATCATTTCAATGTGTATGTTTTATCAATATAATGTTTACTGATGGTAGGGAGATTTGTGAGTGATGTAGGGATTGGCTTTTTATTTATACCTTGGGGTAGGTGGATGGTTATGAAGTGGCTTGGGCGGAAGGGGGTCTGGTGCCATTGCAAAGAACAGCGAGTGCTATGCATGTCGAAGAGATAGGACTGTAGTAAGAGGATCCTTGTTTGCGTGTAACGTGTTTGTGGTTGATAGGCAGATTATGTCTGCAAGTGGTAACTACACAACCAAGAAGTCACTTCTGACAACTCTGTACCAATGTTAGAGGACAGATAAGAGAACAGCACTGTTTAGGGCCTTTTCACCCTAAAGAAGTCCACCTGATGCTGCTCCCATGTGAAATGCAGACTTGAAGCCACAGAGGCCACATAAATGGAATCCTTGAGGTATATAAGAATAATAATATAAAATGTGTATAAATATGTAATATTGATGACCTTACCTGCATTATAAATAATGTCCCACCTATACTTTTGTACTGGACACACCATAGAAAGTATTCTGAAGTTTAATGATAATTTATCCTCCAAATAATTATATATTACCAGAACTCATAAAGACATACTATTGAAAATATTCCAGTACCAAAATAATGTAATATACTTTTGAACACCCTTTCACTTTCAAAGATGAGAAAGCAAAGGTCGGTATGAGGTCCAAACATTCGTCACCTCCTTACATACCAGAATATCTAACACCATATCTGTTCTCTTTGGGTTTAGGCCAAGTTTTGGGGTCTCATGGACTGTAAAAACAGTGGTTCTACATTACCATGGCAGCCATAAACACTTCTTTTTGTTTAAGTGGTACTCACTGAATATATCCTCATGACAAGATATTAACTAGTAATTACCAAAATAGTTTAGTCCATTTTCCAATTTAAGTACACAATAACCAATGAACTGTGTGTGAGACTCTACATAAGGTCTTGAATCCACAGCTTCCAACAGTCCACAAAGTTTACCATATTGACCCCCAAGAAAACTTATGTAGAATCATATACTGTCATCAGCAGAAGTGCTACATATTCATTAACTGACAAACTTTTCCTAAAGCTAAACCTACCTGAACCGAATCCCCCACACAGCTTGTATAGATCCACCAGCATCCAGCTTAGAGGAGGCTTCTGGAGTTGCATTGTTACATATTCTATTTTATTCACATAACAAGAAGTGGCAACAACCTACCATATAAGAATAGTCTCTGGCCAAGCAATTACATTACCTATTTACTTGTTCCATTTTCAAAAAAGAAAAAAGTTCTTATAATGATGAAGACAGAATAACAACACTGTATCTATCATACATTACAAAACTTAAACATTCACAGAATCTATTAAGTACCAAACTTATCCTGATTATATATTGTACACCTTCAAGGAATATGTTATGCAAAATAACAATTGTACTCACAATTAGCAAGCACTCATTAACTCAACTTGCTATGTCAAATGTTCAGCTGAAGCAACAACTGACCTTGATAGGTCATATGCTCTCAACAAGACTTACAATCAAACTCAGGCAACTAGACTTTGTAAGTTAAACATAATATTGGCCAGTCCTTAGGAACCATCAGCATAAGGAGTTCACACATTAGCTTTTTACATTTGAAGTACAGAGGGTAACTTTTCTCTCTTCCTATAACTTTCAACCTGAACTGCAAATCAACTATCAATATACAGTAAAAGCCAGATTTGTTTCCACCTAACATCATGACACAATATTAATCATTGTTTTCACAATATGTTTAAAGAATACACTTTATCTCTGATGTGAAGTGATCTCAAAATACGATAGAGAACCATTACTCTAATATTTAAAACTCGATTCCTGGCATATACACAGAGGGCTGAAAAATCAAAATTTTACAATTGCTTGTAAACTTATACAAATAAGCTTACCTCTTGCATGAACATCTCTAGAGAATATACTACACTTCTGAGAACTGCTTAAACACCATAATCACCTTAAGTACAAATAATATATTCTTATCCATTTGTGCTGTCTTAACTGCCTCACCATGAGATACTAAAAGGGTCTAAGGCATAAAATTTATCAAGTTTTTCTGTAAATGATGGAGAGAACAGTATTTTGAGTTAACCTTTAACATAATAATTATAATAAGAAATGGAAAAACTTTTTTATTAACAACTTATGGTTAACTTTGTTGGAGAAAGTTTCTGTACATATACCAAATATGTATAAACGACAAAATTTTTGCATAGCTGTGACTTAAAAGTTGACAATTAGTACATCTAACACAGGACCAAGAAATTTCTGTATCTAACTCACAGCATATATACAGAATATTTCAAATATGTTTCTGCCAATTCAGTTATAGAGATGAAAATCTGCTAACATAAACAAAGGCATAGAAAATCAGGAAGCAACTAACAGAATGAATAACAATCTATTAACGTCTAATTAATGTGGTATGTATTTGTTATAGGCAACTTGCATATCTACAAAAAGGCTATTAAAAGGAAGACAGGTGGTAGTGTCAGAAGGAATGGAGTGTTAAAGTACCTGGAAAATGAGTGGTATCACTGACAGTAATGTAAAAATCAGAGAGCTACTTACTTGTACAGATGATGCTTGCACAAAACCATTACCCTGCAGATAAATCAGATTAAACAAAAAGAAAAAGATGTGTTAGTCAAGCCTTCAAGTTTAAAGAAAAGATAAATCCTCTGGCAAATACAAGAGTTAATCTAGAACAAACTTCAAAGCCATAATACTGCCAGGATGAAATTTTCTGTTCGTCGTTATCCTTTCCACATTAACAGCATACATTATATTTTTGTCCTCTATAAAAATAAATCAGTATTCTTAACATGTAATGATGGAAATATTCCTTTACAAATGCTGTGAAATGATTTAAGTCTACAGCATATAATGAAACCATAATCTGTACCCAAATTTTGCTTGTATGAAACTGCTTACTTTATTCTTTACATACTGTAACACAACATTCATTAACAAACAATCAATGTAATGCTAATGAAGTTCATAATCAAAATATAGATAAACAGTAATAAGAAAGTCTGAACACCGCAATGAATGCCCGTAAAAGTGAAAACTGAGCCATATATTGAGACAGGTTGTGCTTTAATACCTGTAATTCACAACGAATATTTCAAAAATACTGACAACAATCTACAAAAAGCCTGTCTATCATTACTTGAGTCGTAAGCCTCAAACAGCAGATAATATCAGATCCTACACTTAAAGCATCATAAATCATCAGATCCTACACTATGTGAATGTTGCCATTGCTCATCTACCATTAAGGTAGTCCAGAACATTCACTTCTTACAATTAACACTTCCATACTTTGTACAAAGGAATCCCCCAATATACATAGGCAACTTGATAAAAATTCATAAATATCCTGTGTTCTAAAAGATTATGTTCCTTCTGAGTTTAATGTGAACTAAGCTCACGGCTAATTAACACGTATGAAATTTTACAAAAAAATCACCGTGAATTAAGAAATGAGAACAAAAAAATGAAATCTAAAGATCAATGAAATGTAAAACCATTCTCTATAATTACAGAAAGCTTCAATCCAATACTTCATGAAAAAGATGAAAAAATATATGAACAAGGGAAATGACATTATGATAACATTTAAAGCTAGTGAGAAAGTGGTCTTTCCATCTTATTCTTTTGTTACTCTAATTATTTCAGTGTAATTGAGGAGTTTCGAAATTCCTGCCTCATGGCAGAAGGAAAAGATGGGGGTAAGGGTAGGATAAGGTATATGGCTGTTTAAAGCACAGAAAAATACAATTCAATTCAGACCCTCACCTATGAGCTTATAAGCTACAATCATTCATCCAAATCTCAGCTCAAAGTTTAATTTCTTGTATATTAAACACAAAAACCTGTAGTACACTAATACCATTACTGCACTATATCAGTCAGCAAAAGACAAACAGAATAAATAAAGCGATGACATGTTTCTAAAGCTTGTTAACAGATGAGAGCACCCTACTTCCATAACTTTCCTATTGAGACTGCACCTGATCAGGCAATATGAACTATAAATATAAAGCAGTGGGGGCTGGTTAGTGCATCTAGGATTAGAAATGAGTTCTTGGAATTAAAATCCATTTACAAAATAAAAAACAGAGCCAAGGTTTCCAAACCTTACAGTCAAATGGTCCAAATTCAGGGTGGAAGCAATTCATGGTTCCTGTTTAGTATCAGCATTTCGCACAAACTGGTACACTTAAACATGTGGTCTATGGCCTAAAAGTTTTATACTGAGATATATAACTTTAGGAATTATGGAAAAAAGGGAATATAGGAAAGATGAGGAATATTCAACATAACCAGGTAAGATACTTAATAAAACACTCAAAAATCTGACACCCTTATTCTGTATGATCAGTCTGCAAATCTTGCATCGCGAACATACATTGTAACCAGTTGAAATAATGAAATTAACAAGAGGAAATATTACCCAAATTAATTTCCAGATAAGATACATATTTTTTTTGTCAAAAGGATGAGTCCATAATATTATTATACTTTTTTTTATTATACTTTGTCGCTGTCTCCCACGTTTGCGAGGTAGCGCAAGGAAACAGACGAAAGAAATGGCCCACCCCCCCCCATACACATGTATATACATACGTCCACACACGCAAATATACATACCTACACAGCTTTCCATGGTTTACCCCAGACGCTTCACATGCCTTGATTCAATCCACTGACAGCACGTCAACCCCAGTATACCACATCGCTCCAATTCACTCTATTTCTTGCCCTCTTTTCACCCTCCTGCATGTTCAGGCCCCGATCACACAAAATCTTTTTCACTCCATCTTTCCACCTTCAATTTGGTCTCCCTCTTCTCCTCGTTCCCTCCACCTCCGACACATATATCCTCTTGGTCAATCTTTCCTCACTCATTCTCTCCATGTGCCCAAACCACTTCAAAACACCCTCTTCTGCTCTCTCAACCACGCTCTTTTTATTTCCACACATCTCTCTTACCCTTACGTTACTCACTCAATCAAACCACTTCACACCACACATTGTCCTCAAACATCTCATTTCCAGCACATCCATCCTCCTGCGCTCAACTCTTATCCATAGCCCACGCCTCGCAACCATACAACATTGTTGGAACCACTATTCCTTCAAACATACCCATTTTTGCTTTCCGAGATAATGTTCTCGACTTCCACACATTCTTCAAGGCCCCCAGAATTTTCGCCCCCTCCCCCACCCTATGATCTACTTCCGCTTCCATGGTTCCATCCGCTGCCAGATCCACTCCCAGATATCTAAAACACTTCACTTCCTCCAGTTTTTCTCCATTCAAACTCACCTCCCAATTGACTTGACCCTCAACCCTACTGTACCTAATAACCTTGCTCTTATTCACATTTACTCTTAACTTTCTTCTTCCACACACTTTACCAAACTCAGTCACCAGCTTCTGCAGTTTCTCACATGAATCAGCCACCAGCGCTGTATCATCAGCGAACAACAACTGACTCACTTCCCAAGCTCTCTCATCCCCAACAGACTTCATACTTGCCCCTCTTTCCAAAACTCTTGCATTTACCTCCCTAACAACCCCATCCATAAACAAATTAAACAACCATGGAGACATCACACACCCCTGCCGCAAACCTACATTCACTGAGAACCAATCACTTTCCTCTCTTCCTACACGTACACATGCCTTACATCCTCGATAAAAACTTTTCACTGCTTCTAACAACTTGCCTCCCACACCATATATTCTTAATACCTTCCACAGAGTTGATAGTTGATAGAGTTGATAGAGAGTCCATAATGTCAAAAACAATTATCCTAAGAACATGGCATAGTGCCTCAGCCTTAGCAGTTATCAAAAAAATAAAACAATCTTACCCGGCAATGTCAGAAAAACAATAATTAATCATCTGTAGACCCTGTATATCAGTACTAATTATAATATTTTACTTATTTAGCAGCTATTCAATTAACTGTTTAAAAGAAAGACTGTAGAAAGATGAAGCAAGATGAAGTATTTCGAGGGCTACTGAACAATTGTGCGACTGAAAGGTTTGGAAGAACAATCTGAATGAGAGAGTTAACAGGGGTGTGCTGAAATGGTTCAGACATATGAAGAGTACAAGGGATAAAAGACAAAGAGAATCTACATGTCAGAAGAGGAGGGAGCAAGGAGGCGGGGAGAGGGAGACTAAGAAGATGGGAGGTTTGAGTTAGAGAGGCTTTGGGGCAACAAGCCCCAAACATTCAGGAGGATGAAACTCGTGCATAGACTGAATTGGATCAATTAGTTATATGGAAGGTAGGGGGCACCATGCTGTAAAAGGAAACCCACAGAATTGTTTCTGTGACTTAGCTGTACATACTAGACTTAGATTTCAGTACATTATACATGACAGTTACAGAATAAATGTGTGCAAATGGGACCTTTGCTCATTTGATCCTGATGCTACCTTACTACGGCAGGACAAGCAATTTGGTATAAAACAACAAAACAGATGAAATATAAAATATAAGTAAACCACTAAAAGGTCTGTGGGACCTCGATGTGGATAGGGAGCTATGCTTTTGGTGCATTACACAACATGACAGCGACAGAATAGATGTGGGCAGACGTGGCCTTTCTTCATCTGTTCCTGGTGCTACCTCTCTAATGCAGGAAACAGCAATCAAGTATGAGCAAAAATATGGTCTTTCCCCAGCCTCTTCAAATGCCCAGCTTCAGTTCATTGACAGTATGTCGAACCTATTATAGCACAACATTCCAGTTCACCCTCTTGCATGCCCCTCACTCTCCCGCATGTTCAGGCCCTCACCCTCCTGCATGTTCAGGCCCCAGGCAATCAAAAGCTTTTTCAATCCAACCCTCCATCTCCCAGAGGTGGAAGGCCAAAGCACGAGAAGCCTTGAGTGATTGAGACACACACATTGGGAGGAAAGCATGAGGCATGCACAGGACAGAGCAAACTAGAGTAATGTGGTACAATGAAGGTCATGTGCTGTTAACAAGCTGAACTGGGCTCATACAGCAGACCTGTTTTATGGGGCTCCTGCAGCCATAAGACTGCACTGCATGCAGGAGCAAGGAAATAACTGACTCCCTTGGAGTGAAAGTCTTTGAAGATACTGTACTCCTTTCTGTGTACATGTCTAGTGGAGTTAGGTGGGTGGCTGTTTAAGTTCTTTATGAGTTATTACGAATAGAATTTTGTTAATACTATGTTTGCTGAAGATGGGGTATATGTTACATTGTAAGGTATGAGTAAGCTTTCCATTTCAGCTTAAATGCTAATAGTTGGCTATGAGGAGGTTCAGTGGTAGGAGTCATGAGCTGGTCAAAGAAGTGGGTGCAAGGAACGTTGTAATAGTACTATCAGAGGTAATTCTATTTTGCTGTCCCTGGATGTTTGTGATTACTAAGCAATCAGTGATAGGTTACAGTGTTCTGTTTTGTGTGGTCTGTCGCTTTGTTTCATTTGTTTTTGAAAGGGTGGATAATCAGGCAAGTAAGACAAAGTTTAAGGAGAAGCCAAATTATCTGTAGATGATACTGAAGGATTCTTTTATTTTTCTGAAGCTAGTGCTAAGAAGGGTTTCAAGGGCAATTAGTTTGTTTATGGCCTTTACGTTGATGTTGTCTAGGGTGAGGCTGGTGGTATCAGACTCCACATACACATAGTGACACATGAAGTGAGAAGTCACCTTCAATGATGCTATCTCATTATCAGTGGACAGAGGAGTATACAGTATCGCTGAGGACCTTCTTGTCCAGCAGAAGCCCACCCTACCTTCCTCCCACACATGAAGCAGAGGCCCATAATTGAAGAAGCCCCATAAAAGAAATCCTATATTGAAATAATAATAATATGATGATAATAGATACACTACTTTGCATACATAACTGCCACACTAAAAAATTCTGAAAATGTTTAACACTGCTGTATAATATCTGACACTCGGATGTTCAAAGCTCTACAAAGGAAATCCTGCAAGCATCACCTTGCTCTGAAAACGATAAATGATAAACACAATACAACATAAATGTTTATGAACGAAAATATGTATATTAATAAGACTTTATACTTGCATGCAGTACATCAGGCTGAAATCATGCTTGACTGCATTAACCATTAAACACTGAAGCTGAGAAAGCTAACAAGGTTCCTATAGATTTTCCTTCACTAGAACTGAAAAGGCAGTCTTTATCACATGTGCTCAGTACTTACTCCTATACGTGCTATACTACTTGTCATCTACACATCTTAAATCATCCTTTAGTTCTATCAGCAATTCTAAAGAACAACACACTGACTCACTTATCATTATGAAACTCCGAACTGGAACTCAACTCTGAGTGTACTTCAAATCTCATGGTCTTACATGCATCAAAACACTGTAATACGAGCAGCCTAAAACCTGCATTACAGAAAAATTAATCAAAATTACAAAAAGAAAAAAAAAACACAACAGCAAATGACACTACATTAGACATCAACGATTAATACATCTCCACTAAGAAACTTTGCCTCTAAGCTGGTATTGTCTATTACTATTGCTGACTGATTGAGGTAGCTGGATTCAACAACATGGCATGGAATCATTTGGTCAATGGTTGAGCAATGTGGGTTCACAAAGCCTCTGAGGAAGGGTTCAGGAAGGACAGTAATAAAAGACAAACTCTTCAAGGATCAGTATAAAAAGTTTTCACTTTTTGTACAGCTTGTGAAAATCTTGTTAAGGTACTACTCTAATGTGAACAGTAATGTACTGTTCCTTTACCCTTGTCTAGTCTGGCATATAAAACTGCCCTCACTGACCCCTTCACATGTGGCTGGCTGGCCATTGCTGCATGTATAAATATGTATGACAATGAAAGAAACATTACAGATTAATATATTTTTGAAAAGTATACACTTTTTGCTTTACCTATTATAATGAATTGTAGCTCCAAAAGATACTGGGTGGTCTTCCACGAGACAAGCTCAAAACAAGCGACCTAATAAACAAAAAATAAATCATATTTAAGCTGCAGGCAGCACTATATTCCCTGCCTCTCAGAAAATGCTTCACTGAATAAGCCCATTGCAGCTTCCAATTCCTTTTCTTTAAGAAGTAACTTTTCCAGGTCAATAATGAACTGTTCCAGTTTTTGGACCACAATCATATCTTATACTGAATGGTTTTGCACCTCTGCATATCTCACATAAATACAAGTTGGTGACTCAAAGTCCTCATCTATTAGCTTTATCTTTAATGATCTAATTCCCAATGACTGTAATTATTCTGTCGATCTATCTATCTATATCTGACACCCATTCCCTCCTGGAACTCCCATCAAGGGAGTGGCCATGGCAAAAGAGTCTCCACTTACCCCTGTCCTTACATGCCCCTCTCGCATACACCAACCTATGCATTCCGCCCCCATTTCTCTCCCTTCAGTAATATTCTATTCCATTTTCCTATGTCACGAGAGATCTTCTAATTACAATATCAAACCCTCTCCTTGTAAACTCCCCATCTTGCATTCTTTCCACATACCCAAACCACTTCAAAGAAGTACATTCCATATACTCTACAATTCATTCTCTTTCGTACCATATCAAATCTCTAATATCACCCCTCATTACTTTCTTCATTCTATATAGTCATACCAGATTATGGAAAATAATGTTATGGAGCAATTTTTAAAATTCAACATATATTCCCTTCCATGAAAATAATAAAGAAAAAATTAACACAAGGATTCCTACTTCAGGGTAGGGTATCCTCAGCAACCAACTTCTGCATTTCCAAAAATGTCCGAGTTCATTTATCATTCCTTCTCAATACAAAGCATCATTACAGATACCCTAGTCTACATGAATGACAAACTCAAGATATGATACAGTAAGAAAAGAAAAGTGTAGGTGTTGATCAATTTCAGAAGAATGTGTACCACTTCTTACTTGCCCATCAAAAATCTTTCAATTCATTCTTGTATCTGCTGTGACATACTTTTGATTTTAGTTTAGTGAAACGAGTAATCTGGAAGAACCTCTATATCTAAAATGTTACACAAAATTTCCAAAATTCACATGAATGCTATCAATAAGGTCAGAAACTGAATTTTCTCGTCATGGAAAAGGACTCAAACTGGAGTCAATCATGACTGACTAATAGTTTAGTATTACTAATAAATGGATTCTATACAAGTTGTTACTAATATTAAGAAATGTCCACCATTTATTATGATTAAATGCTTCCTAGTAATGAGCAATTATGATCCATATGTACAAATTACATGCAACAGTTAAAAATTTTGCAATAGCCAGCCAGCCCTATGATAACTTAGGCTACTAAGAGTATGTCTATTACCATTCAAAATGCACCTAAAAATCATTTCCGAGTGTCTAAGAATCACATTTATTTTCTAAGCTACAGAAGTAGCACCCCAATCACAAAATGAAGTTACCTTACCCTAGTCACTGACTGGAGTTACCTTACTGCAGTTACAGACTGGATTTACCTTACTTGTCACTGACTGGAGTTACCTTTCCCAATCACTGACTTGAGTTATCTTACCCCAGGCACTGACTGGATTTACCTTCCCTCAGTCACTGACTGGAGTTACCTTACCTCGGTCACTGACTGAGGTTACCTTACTCATCACTAACTGGAGTTTTACTTATACATATACACTTGTACATGATGAAGCACTCACTCTATTTCAACATCTATATCCACTATCTTTTTTTTTTTTCTCAAAAAGACTGGCATTCAATTCTGCATCATAATCTTTCTGCACTTCAATGTAATTTTATGCATTTCTTAAAAGTGACATTTCTGAAAAATATCTACAGTTTATTATCAGCTACTCAAAGCAAAAATATGATAAACCAACATCAACTGAAAATATAAAAAGTTCCAAATCAAAAGTAGTGCATCAGAATGACATTTTTAAATTCATTGCTACTGCATAATACACGGGCAGCTTCTTCTTCACCAAAGTAACCTACATCCTGGACTTCACTGATTCTACATAGTGTACATATCTCCAAGCACAAAAAGCCAGAGAAAAAAAATAAATGCAAAAAATTGACAAATTTTCTTTTTTCAATTTTTCTTTCAGAGGGTTAAGCATAATCAATCAAAACCTATAGTACATGATATCAGTTCAGGATAAAAATGCCAGTAATTCAAATCACCATGCATTTTACACGAGACATCACAAATTCAAGGATGTCACCAGTACTACAAACATGCTGAATGGTAACCGACACCTCTTATGGCAATTATTGTACAACTGCCTCACTCTTTGGATGTGTGTGATATGATGGTGGGATATTGGCCAGAGCTTTTGATGCAAGCCCACTGTTTTGGCAATACTGAATGCTATTGCATATTTGATTACCTACCTAGAAATAATTACAAGAGAAAGTTCACCACAACACCTAATTTACATTTCTATATCAAAACATTATTCTTCACTTGTCTCAAATGAATGATGAGACAGTCCTGGAATATGTTTATATGAGCATTCACTGCTACAGGTTATACAAATCTTCTGAGCATCAAGTACAAAATTTGGGGCACTTTCTCTTGGAAGGCATCAGCCATATAACACGCAGAACAAGACTTCAAGCAATGCCTGAGCCTTGGGTTACTTTGAACTTCCTTGACACCTTCTCACATACCTATTACAAAGAAATTGGGCCATGGCCACTTATGTTAAGATTAAAGTAAGCATAAAAATAAGCTCAAAATCTACAGATACAAGCTACAGTTACAGCTATACCCAACAGGGCAAAATAATAATTAAGTTTAAAGGAAGAATGTCAAAAAATACTTAATATATAAACACAGGATAATGTATGTTGGTTGGAAAAATACAATGCTTCACACCAGTTACTACTGGTTAGCATTCCTAAAAAAGGATTATGAGTACTGTGAGTAAGAATTGTATGTTACCAACCATAACTTATATGAGAACTACTGTGGGTAAAATGGTGTGGAGGTCTGCCATTCCCTTAAAAATTGAACAGGTAGCCTCACGTAGTTCCTTACAGGCAAAGACCTCCACCTATGATTGGCTAGGTACGGGCACAACAAAACTCCTGATATGGGTCCACTGGAATGAGTTACTATGGAGATTTTTGAGGTATAGTGGTTCGACAGGCACTTGGTGGGGCTCAGGGTGTGCAAGACTAGGAGGAACTGTAAACTGTTGCTGCTGCTCAGGCTGCAGATGCATAGGTACACATACACTGACATATGGGGAACATATCAATAGAAATGTGCATCGGCAACACATGGAATGTATGAAAAACATGACTATGATTAATTAGTCACTAAGGGGAAGCAATAACAGCTGGCAGTGCTGGTCATCACAGAATCTACAGCTGTGATAAAGCAAGCCATCCAAGGATGGCTTATACCATGACACAGACAATGAATATTATCGTTCTTGCAAGAAGGTACTCATTAACCTTTTAAAATCTTAACAGCACAAGTAAAACTCTTTCAGAAAGGGATAAAATCTTGAATATGGATTCCACACTTAACTGTAATAAGAGCACAGGTAGTAGCAGCATGAGCAAGAGAATACACCATTAACTGTCGCAAGCCCACCCTGAGCAGGTCAGTCCCTCAGTGGCCATTAAACATACATCCAGAATAGCTGCCTACTTTTACCATATAATAACAATATTACCATTTGCAATATGCCGTAACAACAGCAGACTCATATTTAACCAACAGCTTAAAGGTGACTCTATGGACAAATGGTAATACAAAACCTATATATGTATGTACATTAAGATGGAAGTAACCATTTCTTTCAACAACTTTGTGATGAATGTTATATGGGCAGTGAGGGACTGTTGGTTGGTGGCACAACTGAGGTAGTGTATGGTTCCTGTGTGGCAGTTAAATTGCCTGTGGTACCTGAGTAAGGTTCAAGCAGTTTCTGCTAAGGTCATACACTTCATACACAATCTTTCTTAAGTCTCTCTAGAGTGAGCTTTGCCCAAGTAGGTATGTGGCAAACCTACAGCTCCTACATTGCATGAAATACTGTGTTTGTGTTTGTGTGTGTGTGAGTGTAAAAACACACATAATATATATATTGCCTATTTCTCTACAATTGTTCCAGGACACTTTTCTCAGAAAGGGTCCTGGTATCAACACAGGATAATGTTAACACCCTTTTCTAACAAAAGATACCAGGACTTCCCTTCCACAGCCTCCTAAAGCCTAAGGCTGGACTACGTCCTGCAGCAGGGCAAAGATGAATTCCTTTGGAGAGAGGTTCTTTGACGAGACTGTACTCCCAATGATGCAGCCCTGCCGAAGATGTTAAGTAATACTCCATCCTTACACAGGTGTTACTAATTTTGCCTGTTCACAGTCATATCAGTCACAAGGCTGAATCATTGGGAGTAGAACTCACCAAAGATCTCTTCACTTCAAAGAGTTCATCATTTCCCCACAACTGGAAGTAAAGCAACCTTGGGGTGCAGAAGCTCCTGGAAAGAACCCTTCCTTAGAAAATGATCCAGGGACAATCATAATAATAACACTGTAATGAAAAACATCTTTACAAGCTGACATTTTGAAACTATCTTATTTGATCTTCACATAGTGTAAAGTAAAAGAAAAATTTTTGACAAAAGCCAGTAGAATAGATTTGATGGTAAAAACACAGAAAACCATAACTAATGCTTGATATACGATTCTGTTGAGGCTACTCATGAAACCTAATGTTTGTTTTCCAATAATGGGTCATACATGTAACTCGTTTACAGAAACTCTAAAATGGATAAGACAATCCATTAAGCATAAGATAAAACTAGAAACAAGTACAAAGATAAATTGTATTTATCTTACTACTGTATAAAGATATCTATGAGACCATTCCAAGGCAAAGAAAGTACAGGAGACAGGGTGGAAGGAAAGAATGTCATAGATGAGAGCAAAAATGGGTATATTTGAAGGAATAGTAGTTTCAATAATGTTATATGGTTGCAAGGCATGAACTGTAGATAGGGTTGTATGGAAGAGGGTGGATGTGTTGGAAATGAAATGTTTGAGGACACTAAGTGGTGTGAAGTGGTTTGATTAAGTAATGAAAGGGTAAGAGAGATATGTGAAAAATAAAAAGAGTGTAGTTGAGAGAGCATAAGAGGGTGTGTTGAAATGGTTTGGACATGTAGAGAGAGTGAGTGGGGAAAGATTGACAAAAAGAATATATGTACCAGAGGTGGAGGAAACAGGAGATGCGGAAGGTCAAATTGGAGGTGGAAGGATGGAGAGAAAAAGATTTTGAGCAATATGGGCCTGAACATACAGGAGGGTGAGAGGCATGCAAGGAATAAAAGTGAATTTGACAATGTGGTATACCATGGTCAACAAGCTGTCACTGGACTGAACCAGGGCATGTGAAACATCTGGGGTAAACCATGGAAAGGTGTGGGGCCCGGATGTGGATAGTGAGCTGTGGTTTCAGTGCATTACAGATGACAGCTAGACTGAATGTGAACAAATGTGGCCTTTTTAATCTGTTTTCTACCACACTTGATTAAGTACAGCAACCACTGGTTATTTTACAAATAAGTTTTTATAGAATTCGGTAAATCCCAAGACAAGACATGCAATTACCCACATTGGCCTACAGGCACTGTCAGTGACTTATCCCTCGTTTGGGTTGCCATCTATGGCCAGCAACAATGCACACAGAATTCAACTCGGGCAGGAAATTATGTGTGCAGTTCGTCATTCACTGCAATCTGACTTTTTTATGAGCTGCGTACACAACCCATTATTGGAAAAAGTACACTGTATTAGTTTTTCCCATCAGATGTGCATAAATGTATCCAACATCAGCTATCTACTTATAATTCTGTACATATACCATCAAATTTGACACAGTGGTATCAAACAAAATCTTCAGGCACTGAGTATGCAACAAAGTTTTTCAAAAGTTACCTGATAAATTCTTTTCATTACAATGGCATTTATTTTCATAATCTGACTGTACTTTTCATTAAAAGTCTCTTTGTTTATATATATGATGTGTACTGGACAAGGAGTACATGATAACAATTTACCTACTGGCAAAGATGATTTGCCCAAAGGTAAATCATTATCATACACACACACATACATGTGCGTGTGTGTATGTGCGTGTGTGTATGTGTGTGTGTGTGTGTGTGTGTGTGTGTGTGTGTGTGTGTGTGTGTGTGTGTGTGTAGTGTGTGTGTGTGTGTGTGTGTGTATGCATGAGTATGCAATTGCGTACAAAAATGTATACAAACACAAAATACACAGCTGCACACACAGACACATACACACATACATTCATATATATATATATATATATATATATATATATATATATATATATATATATATATATATATATATCCACAATGACAATCACACTTATGCAATATATGTAAACAATATCAAGAATTACACAATGTAACGTGTTAACACAGTATAGTATACATCAATCAAAACTGTAAAATCTAAGTCCCCTTGGAGGCATATCTATACATTCAAGATGAATATTGCAACTTTCAGTTTGCAAATGCTGGGTCTGAGGTATGATCTGTTCACCCAGCTACCACAGGCTTGTAATGCACTCTCCGGAAATAATTGTTACTATGGAAATGCTGGGAAAATACTGGTAAGTGGCTGTGCACGTCTGGCAGTGACAGTTGTGATGAGCCTTAACTCTAGTGATCTGAAATGCTAGTCTGCCAATAACATGGCATTTACCCTGAAGAGCTAAAAAATTATCTTAAGAACACCTAATTATAAAAGGTTCTGGGCAGTGGTATTATCAACATCACAATGCTATAACAAAAAAAGTAAAAACCTTAGTTATAAGGAATTTTCTCTGACTCTGTGAAGCTCAATGTCTTACCCTGAATGAAAGCTGCAATACACAATATCATTACCATGGGAACATCATTATATTTCTTGATCGTCATATCCAATATATAAAGAGAGGCTTCTAATTTCTGACTTCCTATTCCTCAAAAAATTTCAGAAAATAATGTTCCCAATAAAATCACCTAATCAACAGAGAAAGCAGCTTTGTTTACTTTAGTTCAATACTTGCAAAAGAAGGATGAAATAACTCTGAATTTTGTGATTCAATACTTATTCCTACTTCCTCAAACTGCGCACTGCTCATCTCCCTCCTTCCCTGTTATCCAGGTTCTTCTTCTTCATCACTGGAGTCACTTTTTTCCCTCTCTTCTTCTCCTTCCATGAGGCCAGACACCCCTGCATGTGATGGACCAGGCTGCATCTCCCCAGCTGTTGTGACAACTGGGGCACCTCCTCCAAATGATTTACTTTGGAGGTTAACTGAGATCCCAATCTTTTCCTCAGCAAGTTCCGAAAACTGAGCCTTTAAAATCCATGGAGAAAAAAGGAAATTCTTATATCACGAAAATTAATCACTCTGGTTCCTAACTATATATACACATCCAGAAGAGTACCTATCTATGATTAGATTTTGTTATCATGCAGAGTTGGTGCAGAATCACATCATACAAAAAGTTGCACAATACTATTAATCTTTGCTGGTGATCAAATTGCATATCTGTTAATCTTGGTTTTGTCAATCTTGGATTCACCTGGAAGTATTTCTAACCCATATCTACTCTTCTTTTATCATACTTAATTGCTGTTTCCCGAATCAGCAAGGTAGCACCAGGAAACAGACAAAGGATGGTCCATCCACTCATATGTTTCTGTCCTCACAAAATGCACCTTATTTCACTGAGCAAATATTAAACTTTTTTCATCTTTCTTGCTTGGTTTTTTATACATACACATTTATATACATATATGCACATACCCATATATATACATATATTCATCTTTTCTTTCATACTATTCGCCATCTCCCGCGTTAGCAAGGTAGCGCAAGAACAGAGGACTGGACCTTTGAGGGAATATCCTCACATAGTCCCCTTCTCTGTTCCTTCTTTTGAAAAATTAAAAAAAAAAACGACGGGGGAGGATTTCCAGCCCCTCACACCCTTCCCTTCTAGTCGCCTTCTACAACACGCAGGGAGTACGTGGGAAGGATTCTTTCTCCCCTATCCCCAGGGATAACATATATTCATACATCAATATAATATACAAATGTACATATTCATACTTGCTAGTCTTCATCCATTCCCAATACCACCCCAACCAACAGGAAACAGCATCACCATCAGTGGGGCAGTGCCAGAAAACATACACAAGCTATATGAAATGCTTGGTGCATTTTCTAAATTTTCCAAGACAATCATTGACTGAAATAATGTTTCTTTCATGTTGATTAGTTGCTAATTCTAGTACGTTCACTGCACTTCCTTCAATTTGTTGGTGGGAACAAATTATCATATATCTTTCTCCTCTTCTAAAATACATACTATAGTTCAAGTTTTCAACTCTTATAAGTTTCAATATTTTGCTCCTTTAATTCTGCACTAACAGTATTTCTGAATTCTCACCACTTTATTGGTCTCACCTTACACTAAATATACCAATACTCAGTTTTGCTTCTTGAACAAACAATGAACATTTTCGTAATCAACTTTTTATCTCTTAAAAGTTCTCCTTAGAGCACCACCCACAACCTTATCAGCTAGCGCAGACATACATGCATATATGAGCAACTCTATAGCCTTAGATTATACAGTAAAAAAAAATACATATTCCTAACACCCACCTGTGGTTTGCGATCACTGGTGGTCATGTAGCAGACACCCATTGTGCGTGTGGTGTGGAGCCAGTAAAGGTCACTGACAGCTCCTTGGGGATCATGTCGCAAGATAAGTGCACCTGCCATTCTTGGATGAACACCCTCTAAAAAGTCAGATTCTGCAATACAATCAGTTAAAAGGTTTTCCTCTTTCCATATTGGCTGAGAAATTTACGTAAGTCATTTCATACCTATTTCTAAGAAAACATCTAATTTGATGAGGCAGTATTTTCTTTTAAACATTTCAAACAATGTAAAGGTAACAAATTACTGGTTAATAACAAGTTTTAAACTTTCTATTCAATCAGTTTACAAAGAAGTACTAATATTACTTTATCAGAGTACAATTTACATGCACAGCTACAATCCTTAAATTAGGATGGGACACAGAAACCCACTGAAAAATACAAGTTGTTGGCAAAATATCTATAAATTCAAAAGTTTTTTGGTCATAATCATAGACCTCTTACCCAAAAAATGGGTGGTGACAGCATGAGTGATATTACTACCAAGCTCAGGTGAAATGGCAGCACGGGCACAAAGTCTGGCGAACATGGTCCGGATCAGGTGCTCCCCACAACCTGTCGTGCTAACTCCTATACTTACACCGCTACCTAGCACAAAGCAATCCACGTTAGTCATGAGCATATTCAAGAGACATAATGTACAATACATAAAATACAGATGAATTTCAATGATTTGGAATGTAAGTGAGGCAAATTTCTTCATGAAAACACTTTTTATAAACAACTGCAAGATATTCAGAATTATATCAAAAGCTTTGAAAGCGTGAAAAGTAAATCGATAAAAAAAATCTGTTACAATCACATACAGGTTAAACAGGCATGGTGACAATAAACTCCCTTGCCACAAACCCATCTGCATCTGGAACTACTCACCCTCCTCTCATATTTACATACACACCTTTCTTAATAAATCTCCTCTGATTCAGGTATATATGCGAAACAAATCCATATATAAAAATGTACAATGAATAAAACTTTGTGTCAATAGCTGAAGCTCTATATACCATTAAATTTTATCCCTTATGTCTTCTTTTACAAAATGTTTAATTTTGCAATATAAATCCTATGTGCGTTACCACTATAGAAAGGCATCCTATAAATTACAATCATCATCAATAAGCGAGGTGAGGGAGCTGTGGTCTTACATATGTACCCTTTAATTTCATTCATTACTTAATTCTAATTTTCTTTTTACATATTATCAAACCATCTTTCCACTAAAAAAATAGCCTCCAAAGCAACATGAACAGCACACCACCAGCATAAACTTAAGCAGAAATTCAACAGAGGAAAATGAAAATAACAAGGTGATATAATCAGCCCCTGTTGACCTAGCAAGGACTTGGTATACACAACAGAAAGAATACATGGCCATACATACCATCACAATTGTTCTCAGCCCAACATCCACAACCATATACCGCAGCCTGTCCAACTCTCCCTGTGTGCTTGAGGAGAAGACCACCACTTGACACAGCACTAGCAACATGGCCAGAACTATCAACACACACGGCACCAACTGTATCTAAAAGTCCACCCTGAAAAATGACCATTTTATGTTAGCTACATGGAACTCATTTTATCTAACCTTATAAGAAAGAATAGGAGCAAATAGAAAAAGATAATGAAGAAAATGAAATGAAAAAACAAAAAGAAGACTGATCTAAATATTGGATAAGGGAGAAAGCCACCACTGGAAGTAATGAAGATAAGAGGCCATCTAACTACAAATGCATTATAAGAGAAGAGGTCTACAACAGTGTTAAACACAAATCACCTCCTAAAAATCAGAAGCGACTTCATAAGAGGATATAAAAGCCTAAGCAAGTAAAATGTCAAGGGGGATGTTACAAAACATTTTCTCTGGAATGTGTGAGAAAATGGATAAAATGAAGACATGCATATAGCACTGGAAATTCAATCGTCCGCATAACAGAAATGTAAAGTTTAAGATATGGGGACCCATGTGAGTAGAGCTCTATCCCCATATGTAAAAAAACAAAGTGGCACACCCACACACACATATAATCATGTAAGGAGGCATCATCCAACTTGAAAGACACACTTGGTCAAGATAATCCAATGATGGGCAACAAAAACTGTATCTGTGGTTAGAGGGTTATGTTGCAGGGAAGACACTAGCAATACACTTGTCAAAGTCAAAAAAGAAAAGGATGGAGAGACACGATCCAGTTATAGCTTTCAAGATCTTCAAACAATCTGACTTTATAGATAATGAGCAGATTTTTGAAATAATAAGGAAAGAATCAACTAGATGACATGACAAAGCTTCTAAAAGAAGTTTGGAAAGATGTGGCATGAGACTTCAATGTGTCACAGAAGTGGACGAATATATATAAGAGGATATGGCACATGCTGTCAATATAAATCTCAAGAAACTGTATACCTGAAAATGAGAGGAAATATAAAGGATCCCACAAGAGGGACTTCCTTCCTGTGTGCACAAACATGTAATCTTTATCTGTCTGTCTAACATGCAATTACAAAACCTACATATAGCAGGAAAAGCTGAAGTTCAGAGCAGTCTTGTGAGGTTGAACTGGAGGTGCACTGTGGGCTCTGGTAAATAACCAGAATTATTTACACGTTCAGTGTGAGGAATAATCTCGCATGATGGACTGCTTTTTACCCATAATGCACGGATGAGTTTTTTGTGTTAAAGCCAATATAGCGAATAATGCAGAAATTTAGAGATGGACAACTTTTATACAATAGTATAGCTGGAATTAGAAAGATCGAGGGAGTTTCAGGTGGGAACAGGCATCAGTACCTTTAGACAGACAGATAGATATATGCCACACAAAATTTTTTATTATTTTATTATACTTTGTCGCTGTCTCCCGCGTTTGCGAGGTAGCGCAAGGAAACAGACGAAAGAAATGGCCCAACCCCCCCCATACACATGTATATACATACGTCCACACACGCAAATATACATACCTACACAGCTTTCCATGGTTTACCCCAGACGCTTCACATGCCTTGATTCAATCCACTGACAGCACGTCAACCCCGGTATACCACATCGCTCCAATTCACTCTATTCCTTGCCCTCCTTTCACCCTCCTGCATGTTCAGGCCCCGATCACACAAAATCTTTTTCACTCCATCTTTCCACCTCCAATTTGGTCTCCCTCTTCTCCTAGTTCCCTCCACCTCCGACACATATATCCTCTTGGTCAATCTTTCCTCACTCATCCTCTCCATGTGCCCAAACCACTTCAAAACACCCTCTTCTGCTCTCTCAACCACGCTCTTTTTATTTCCACACATCTCTCTTACCCTTACGTTACTCACTCGATCAAACCACCTCACACCACACATTGTCCTCAAACATCTCATTTCCAGCACATCCATCCTCCTGCGCACAACTCTATCCATAGCCCACGCCTCGCAGCCATACAACATTGTTGGAACCACTATTCCTTCAAACATACCCATTTTTGCTTTCCGAGATAATGTTCTCGACTTCCACACATTCTTCAAGGCCCCCAGAATTTTCGCCCCCTCCCCCACCCTATGATCCACTTCCGCTTCCATGGTTCCATCCGCTGCCAGATCCACTCCCAGATATCTAAAACACTTCACTTCCTCCAGTTTTTCTCCATTCAAACTCACCTCCTGATTGACTTGACCCTCAACCCTACTGTACCTAATAACCTTGCTCTTATTCACATTTACTCTTAACTTTCTTCTTCCACACACTTTACCAAACTCAGTCACCAGCTTCTGCAGTTTCTCACATGAATCAACCACCAGCGCTGTATCATCAGCGAACAACAAATGACTCACTTCCCAAGCTCTCTCATCCCCAACAGACTTCATACTTGCCCCTCTTTCCAAAACTCTTGCATTTACCTCCCTAACAACCCCACACAAAATGTTCTACCTAAATCATCACATGGGAATTAAAAATATACATAGAAATTACTAATAAAGTATATCATTGACTTCTTACTCAATTTCCCATTGAAAAAAAATTACCCTATTAAAATTTTGTATAAAAAAAAATCATCACATGGTATTTCTAAACAAGGTAACTTCAGCTATTTTCGTTCCAGTAACAGAAAATAAAGAAAAATATAATATTTCAGTGTATTTATTATCATATTACTGAGTTAGGTGAAGTGAAATCCCTTGTCTTTCCATAAAAGTAACTAACTTAGTGGATCACACGGTAAGCAATAGTCTGCTTTGCAACTAGATTAAACTATCAGTCTCAAGGTATGAAATCAGCTCATTAACTTTGAATCTTTCGCATAACTCGAAAATTCCTTTTTCTTGTCTCCCAACATATCACTTGTCTCCCATCATATCACATAATACAACAGAACACATAAACAATCACATACAACAATACAAACATACAGGAAAAGTCTGAATGATTCCCTAATGGAACAGGGAAAGAAAAAGAAAAGTAACTGAATATTCAAGTGAATATAAAAAATGAAGAAAAAGGGATCAGGTGCATAAGTCCTAAATATATCATATCACTTTCAATAACATCTCTTATCAAATACAAATGTTTACCTTAAAGCCTGACAAATTTCTCCCTAATAATTCATAAAAACTTTCATCTGAATTTCTTTACCAACCTGCATTTCCTCCTCTTCCTCCGGTAACGCATACCTTCGTCTCTTGGCGCCACCCTCTTCCAGTCTTTGAATATTTCGTAAACTTTCCTCGTGTATTCGCTGAGATCTCTCTGGAAGAGACCAAGTGATATCAATAGCACCATTAAATTTATCATATAATAATACCAGCAGACCCTGAAACTTAAGTTTGGAAGATAGAACTACATAACTGAAGAAATATTAAGGTGTGGAAAGGTGAGTATGACAAGATCATCCCTTACAAAATGGTCAATGACTGAAAATCATCTGCATATCTACAAAATAAAGCTATGTTTAAATGCAGCATGACTTTTCATAAGCATCACCACATAATCTTTACTGATCATCCCGCACAGGGTGGTTACAGTACATGCAAAATGATCTTAAAACATTAACAAGTCATAACTAAACAACATTCACCATCAGTCCAAAATGAAAACCTGTAGCCAAAATATAACCCAAAGAAATACATATGAAGCAGTAGCCTTCACAATGTATATCATAAAACAAGATATTTACAAAAGGAAAGGTTCAGCTATTACATGCATACACATACACATGTACATGTTCATACTTGCTCGCCTTCATCCATTCCCAGTGCCACCCTTGTATCAGTGGGGTAGCACCAGGAAACAGACGAAAAAAGGCCACATCTGCTCACACTCATTCTCTAGCTATCATGTGTTTATGTGTATGTCTTCTTACCAGCAATCAGGTCACCAGGTTGACAAGTTTCCACATTATTTGAGGCTGCCCAGATCTGTGCTCCAGGACCTGCCAAGAAACTGGAAAGGAAAGGAAAATGATTATAAAAATAGTCAGAACTTGATAAACTGCAAGCACTGATCATGTGACCTTCTATAATTATACTGATAGTTATGCAAAAAAATGACAAAACAAAATTATTTAAAGCAAACTACTAAATTGTTGCCAATGAGACGGAGGACTCAAGCAGTAACAGCACCAGCCCCTCCAAAAACTTTGCTCTTCTAACAGATCTGACTTTTTCATTTCACGAATATTCATAATTTTTCCTAAGAACTCAGTTCTGTTAAAACACCTTACTTTCTATGAGATCCATCTTTTTAATGATGTTCTCCCTAATATGAGACTCATCTATCCAATGATGTTCTCCCTAACCTTTTTCACAACTCCAACAAAAGAACCTTCACTCATAATTCCATTTAAAAGGAGGAATCCATGCTTATGCAAATATCTTCATGCCTACTGCATGCTTAGTGGACTCTGAATCAAACTCCAAAGTCATTTGGTTTATGATTTATCTCCCAACAAAAATTTTCCTGTTTCATTATCTGATCTCTTAACTCTTCAAACTTTAAATCTTTCTTCAACTAACTAAATTCCTCTAATTACGAGACTTCAACAAACACAACAGGGAATGGATGAAGTGAACTCTTCCCATACAGATAGTGGGGCTGCTGCATCCTAAAATCTTCCATTTCTAATGATCAAAAGCATAACATTAGCTACCCTATCCATATCAAAGTTCATCACTCATAATTACATGAATCTGTTTTTTCACCATCAAACCCTCTACAAATTGGGAACAATCTAGCCCTGAATTGCTTCACTTGACTGCAGTCATGCAACTGTATCTTTATTACCTGCACTTTATTCGCCAGTTATCCCTTACAAATGCAAATACTGTCATTCCAACAGATCTGACTGGACTAACTTTCAACATTAATTTTCAAACTTTCCAAGATAGATTCTCTCTCCTCTAGTGATATACCCATCAGATGAGCATGAAGAAGCGTTTGTTGTCAGACTGGGAACGACATAACCTTACTTTCATTCAAATTAACCCTCATCTTTCTCCTTTTACACACACTCCCATACTCAAACAACAGCCTCTACAGTTTCTCATTCAAGTCTGAGTGGTGTCATCCTCAAACGGCTACTAACACTTCCAAGTACTCCCCACAGCACACTCTGAACACACTCCTCTCTCTAAGACCCCTCACACTTACCTCTCTCACTACCCCACCCATAAACAGAATGAACAGCCACTGTGAAATCATACCCCTGACACAAACCCAGCTTCAGCCAGGACCACTTGCTGTCGTTTCTACATGCATCATGCCTTACTCTCTTGCTGTTTCTAGCTGCTTTCTACCCACACCATATATTCGAAGCACCTTCCACAAGGCATCTGTATCAACCCCATCATACGCTCTCTCTAGATCCAAAAATCCATCTCTCTAAGCATTTCTCACAGACTTCAAAGTAAACACCTAGTACAAACATTTTCTACCACTCCTAAAGCCACACTGCTCCTCCCCAATCAATGCTTGTTAATGCCTCCATCCTCTCAATCACTCCTCTCCCAAACTACATATCTGGTACAAATAATACTATACATATGTAATTCAAGCATTCACCTTTGGAAACACTGTTTTATAAAATGGTACTATATAGGCATTCCACTAGCTCTCAGGCACCTCACCTTGAGCCATTTACACACTCAAAATCCTGACTAACCTATAAACAATGTTGTTATTCCTTTCTTGAGAAATTCAACAACAATACAATCCACTAAAGCAGCTTTTACCAAACTTCATCCTACACAAGGCTTTCACCACCCTTTTTTCATCACACCATTCATCATTATTCTCTCTCCATATACAGTAATTATCTGTTCTAATCAACTATGGTATACTCTTTATGGACCCTCTGGATCCCACCAAACCAAGTTTGCAATGTAACAGAAATTTCTGTAAGATCACATGACATAAATTTAATTCTGTCAGAAAAAGACCCATTGGACTGAGTAATCCAGTTGGAAAAAGACTGACTGGACTGATTCTGCAATTTAGTACAATAAGCCATTCATTCATGACCTCAGTCCAGAACGCTGGGCATCAAGAGAATAAAACAGTGTGCATCACCTTAGTGCATTTTTCTTTCTTTGCAAACATCCTGTGTTATCCGTGCACAAATACATATAGGTTTACAATGATATACAAGAACATTCCATTGAATGCTGATTTGCTATAGAGCTCTTGGTTTTTCTATAATCAAGAAAAACTGCAAATTCAAATAAACTGGTCAAATCCATCATTTCATTTACATTTGCTCAGCCACTGACAAACAGTGTATGTATGTAGAGCACTCTGAGCCAATCAGCACTTAGCTTCTTGCGTTTCTCACTTTACACATACATACATCCTTGATCTCTTGCTTCATTCATCACTTTAAAGAACATCTGTGAAATGTCTGGGAAACGGTCTACAAGTGATAAGCACACCAAAGCTGATGTGAAAATGGATGTACTCAAAGGTAAGAAATGATGCTGTCTGGAATGTATCTCCATATCATATATGTTTTAGTGACCCTACTGAAGGCTGCTTCATTGAAAACTCTTTTGCTATGAATGCATCTTGAGTATCCATGTATGGTGTAATACTATCTCTTGTAACTTTACACCAACGAAAATATATTAAGTAGAAATCTCATAGACAAAACAAGATCTAGCTTGGTCACTGAATGCTGCGAGATCATACGGTCAACACATAAACCCAGCACCCATGCCCTTATGCAACATTTTTGTTCTTTGTGTACAAAGGCCTGTCTTTTTTTATCAAATCAAAGTACATAATAGTGTTATCAGTGTTGCATATGCCAAGAGGTTTAGGAAACAGCAATGTTGAAAAGCTTAAAGTGACTGAGCACCACGACCATTTCATCTCATGCATATCATGAATGCTGCATTTCTGACCAGGAAGTGATTCAGGTGACTCCACATGACCCTGAAGCTATTTCCTTCTGATTCACAGTAGTCTTTGCAACATCGTAAACATCTCCAGCCTTGAAGGAAGAAGGTAGATTTCCATTACACTTGTAATATTTCATTTATCAAAGTCTCCTTCAAAATAAAAATTGGGATGGAACAGAATTTGCCTCGTGCACACTACTCTTTCTCCTAATTAGTCCCCTAAAATAGGTATTGACTGCACCTCTATGTCTTAAACACTCCATATCTGCTACCCTATCATCGAACACATTCAACAGTCCTTTAATATGTTTACTCAATACCCTCTTTAACTCTACTTTGCCTGTCTTTCCCTAGAATATATGTTATAATTTTGAATTTTCTATCATTCAAAATCTCTACTGGGAGTACCTATGGGGTAGGTGCGAACCTTCTGCCATGTATTCTTGAGTTCTTATGCTAACAAGAATATGTCAACAGACATATGATGTCTCATATACACTACCTGTTGTGGCAGGACTTAAAATGCAAGGACTTCACTAAATAAATGCAGTTCAACTGCTTCTGATTAGTTCTATGCTTTCAGGTCAACATAAAACAAAATATTTGATAAAAATCTTAAATCAAATTCACTGCACACTATATCATATGACTGAACAAACACAATATTCTACTACGAAGATTACAGCTAGATCGTTTAAGGAGAGAATATGGATGGTGAGTGATAGGAAAAAACCCTGATGGACATCTGTGTTGACAGAGTAAGAGCAGAGGTATCACTCATTCACTGACTATGCTGGAGTGACGAGCGGGAAAACTATGCATTTGAGAACAGAGAGGAGCAAAGGGGCAAAAAGTAATTTAGTAAGCAAAGCAGTGTGCAACACCCTGTTTAATGCTTTAAAGATATCAACAGTCATAAAAAACCCTTCACCAAAGTCCATACCATATTCATTAAACATTCTGTGCATTCATGCTTACACAAAGCAGTACAAGTCCCGTCAAGACCAGATAAAATATGCGTTTTGATTATCCACCTACACAGGGCAGGTTAAGGGTACAACACTCACCTCTAATGTTTTGCTTTCAATATCATACTAAAGGGTAAAATTCTAAATACCTTCATGATACTAAACCAAATGGCAGTAGTTACATCTGTACTGCAATTTCAACTTTTATAATTCTATCAAGGATGTTATGGGTGGTCTCAATTAATAGAAGGGTGGTTTCAATTAATAGAAAGGTGGTCTCAATTAATAGAAGGATGGTCTCAATTAATAGAAGGGTGGTCTCAATTAATAGAAGGGCAGTCTCAATTAATAGAAGGGTGGTCTCAATTAATAGAAGGGTGGTCTCAATTGATAGAAGGATGGTCTCAACTAATAGAAGGGCAGTCTCAATTAATAGAAGGGTGGTCTCAATCAATAGAAAAGATCCTTAAATGTCAGTACAGAATCAGCGGCAAGTTCAACTTTGTAGATCCTTTAATTCTGAGCACAAGTTCTGTTTAAGGGTATGTCCCTGAAGATAGTAGTTTTTAGTATGTTTGGGACTGAAATGTTAAGTTATTGTGTTTTCCAGGGGATAATTTATATGTGAAATAAGTCTTACTCTTGGTTACTTATGACGGCACATTAGAGTCCCTCATCCATTAACTGTTAGGTCTCTTATATTGTTGTTGCTATTATGTAGGGCCAAATGGCGAGTGCTACCACTGGCTGCTGTGACTTGTTGGGATATTTTATCAAGAACCACTTAAACTACAGGGCTACACCTTTGCATTTCTCAACCTAGGAGTAAGCTGGAAGTTTCAAATATTTGTTGGGACTGACTTAAGGTCCACTGTCAATAATAATGTTCAGGTTGTGAAAGTTAAGTTCTAATGATATCAAAGGTTTATTTGTTCTAATTTTAAGTTGATATGCATTACTGTGCTTTCCATTACAAAACTGTTACTCTTAAGTGTAACAGAATAGAAGAAAAGAAAAATAAAGATAAAGGAATGGATGAGAAGGGGAAGAAGAGAAATGTACTCTGAACTAGACTTTTTTTTGCATATCATTTTGCTGCCACCACTACAGCTAGGAGATACCTGTCTCATTACTAAAGTGAAAGAAAAAAATGATAATCGCACTTATGAAATGGTCTCACCTGGGAGGTACAAGGCCACCTGGTAAAGGCTGTGACTGTGCATCGAGAATCTGTCTGGCCAGCAGGACAGGGTTCCTTACACCTGGTACGGCTCCTACTGCACCGTGACGTAGCGTATGTCCATCCATTACACTTGCGTCACACTCTACTCCACCTGGCATTCACAATACTTAGGAATCACTTTCTTCATTAATCACATTTCTACTAGGAAACCTGAATAATGGGGAACTTTCTTAACACCATTTACACTTATCTTAATCATGACGAGGAACCATAATTGTTTTCTTTCTAATGTATATATCACACAACCCAGCATGCATCCCAATACACACGGGGAAAAAGGCAAAGAAGTTGAGGACTGGGCTTCTTAACAACGAACAGCATTAAGTTCAAGAAATAATGGTGGATGGCCCATTCAAACAGTACTTAATGGGAACAGACACTAGAACAAATTTTGCAAAAGGTGTTGATAATTAATGATTCTCAAACACATTTTAATGAACCAGAACAGTCTTTACAGATAACAATAAAGGAACAAAAAGGATGGTGCAAGAAGTATCAAGACAAGCACTACTCAGAGATGGTAAAGTTACAACAATGGTATAATTCCATTATATACACACACACACAGATATATATATATATATTTTTTTTGTATATACATGTGTATGTGGGTAGGTTGGGCCATTCTTTCGTCTGTTTCCTTGTGCTACCTGGCTAAAGCAGGAGACAGCAACTAAGTATAATAATAATTATAATAATAATAATAATAATAATAATAAATATATAAATATATATATATGGAGGGAGAGAGAGAGAGAGAGAGAGAGAGAGAGAGAGAGAGAGAGAGAGAGAGAGAGAGAGAGAGAGAGAGAGAGAGAAACAAAAAATTGAACCTAATGGGGATAGGAGGCCACGGAGATGCAGGTTCTTTGAGTGCATACAGAGATACCTTGACTATCATCCAAGATGCATTCCTGATCACAGACCATTAATCAAAATATCTGTTAAACAAGGAAATTGTAAAATGACTCCAACAGAGATGTGTCCAGACTATGATAATGCTTATAGGTGATACAGTATTAGATTGTGCACACAAAAAATGTATCAAATAAATTTCTAAATGATAATCAATTTTCAAAGATAATAACATCATAAAAACACCAAAAGTTATAGCACATTACTTACCAATGCATTTAGTCAGAGCAACATAAAATAACCACTGTCTGCATGCCTTAAAATCTGCATTTTCACATCTAAACTGATGGTTTTTCCTTGAATGCTAGTCCACATTTCCAACAATAACACCAGCAGGCCTATTTCCACACATTATGGGTTCATTGCAAACTTAGTAGGTAAAAATATGAGAAATAAACCTACAATGGTGCTGTAAACACAAATGTGAGGTGTCTCATCTTGCCTTTTAAACTGCAATTTCATATCTAATGTGTCAGTTTCTTTTAAATGCCCACATTACCAACATCAGTTGGCCTTTTTCTCAATACTTTGGTCTCTTGAGCACATAAAAGTGAACAAAAATAAAAAAAAATATATCTATCACACTGCAAAAAATATGGCCACTGGGAGTGTTCTAAAACTGGCAGCTCAAGGCAAATGATCTGCTGAATGCTGATCAAAACATGCTGTTCCTATTGGTTGAGTTTGCAGCCAAGAGAAAAAGAGACTGATTTGTGTTGCCTTTCTTAAGCGTGACTTTTGAACCACTAGGTAGATCATAATTTCTTTATTCTGTTAAGTGCCAAAAATTACTGAGAGAGCAATGCTAGGCACTGCAGCTTTAATCAAGGTATCTCTGTACAGAAAAACTTTTTGCATCAACCAGAGGGGTTGATACACCATTACTAGATCTTATCATTACACAAAGCAGCATGGAAATTGAAAATATAGGTACAGTGCACCTGGTAAAATAGATAATGTAATGCCTGAGTTTGATTCGGTGTTTAATGAGGACATAAAAATATCATGAGGAGAACCACACACAAAGAGGATATATAATCAAGGAACTAAACAGAGCTATACAATCAGCATTTCTTTAAAAACATGAATTGAGTAACAAAAGTTCTGAGGGCATATTACAGACCACTGTTACAAAAGATTCTGCAACATCTACAGGCAAGTTAGAACATGGGTACAGTTAGGTAAAAACAGAAGGGGAAGATTTGAAAAGAGACTCATAGTACAATAAAAGATGTCAAAAAGCAGAGCTTAGGGACATACCATGTAAGATAGAAGCAGTAAAACAGCTGGACAACAGTAAACAGGAATAAGAGAGCATGGAACGAATACAACAATATTAGGAAGAAGCAGAGAAACTTTGAAAGGAATAATGTGGACAAGACAGGGGATACTCCAAAACTTTTCCTTAAATTCAGAAAAAGTAAATTATTGGTTAAAAAGCATCTCATCAGGCTAAGAGATTCAAAGAAGAGTTGTAGAAGACAATGTAAAGATATGCATGGAAATAAACAAGTTCAAAAGCGTTTTCAGACTGAAAGACATTATTGCCCAATCATAAGCAAGATGGGATGGGAAAGAGGTCTTGGAAATTATTGATATAGCTAAAAAAAAAAAGGGGGGACGTAAGTAATAACTTCAGGGCCTTGACCCATACAGAGATTTTGTAGTTTCTCCTGTATGTTCTTAAGTGTGCACATACATATCACAGGCTGTCTGAATATTATGCAAAGAATTGCTTGAGGAGACGGAAGTGGAAAGAGAATGGAAGGGGGCAAATTCTGTTCCTACTGTTGAGAAATATTGGGAAACGACACAAAACTTAAGACCAGTCTCTCAGATGGGTGATGTCTATAACACTGAAAAAGACAATTAGATAGCAAATGGACAACAAATTGCATAGGATACTCAAAAAAAAGTACTTGACACTAAACCATGCAAGTTAGTAAATAAGCTTGATCTTCAGGCAAGAATAATGGGTAGACGACTTCAACAGATGTCAAAGGAACCTCCTCAAAATGGTTTGGAATCATTGGGTTCAGCCTAGGATCAATGCTCTTCTTGAGCCATGTAAATGACATGCTAGAAAGACTGGAAAAATATCTGAATATGTCTATGGATGATGCTAGAGTCAAGAGGGAAGTAAAGAAAAATGAGGACTGCTTTAACTTACAAGAGGGGACCTTGACAAACTCCAAATCTGGCATGATGAATGATTGGTGAAATTCAACCTAAGAAAATGCAAGGAATGGGGATGGGACAAACAAAAAGAACTCAATAAAAAAATCATCAAGCAGGAACTTTTTGACAGAGGGACTTGGGAGTCAAAACTGTACCTGACCTCTCCCCAAAACTCCAGCAAAAAGAGGGACTGTAAAAGGAAACAAACTGTCTTCTGGCATATACTAGAAATGCATTCAAGTAAATGGATATGGATATGTTTAAAAAACTATTCAAACATATAATAAGCCAAAACACAATGATTCTTATGTACTTAAAATCAGCACATTAAGGTAGCATAAGAGACAAAGGAGGGCAACAAAAAAGAAAAATCAAGCTAGAGAGAAGTCGTAGGACATAAATATCCACACCATGGGATAGGAAAGAGTAAGAGGTGACCTGATTACAACTTTCAATTTTCTAAACCTGTCTGATGACGATGAGTGAAAAATTCTTCAGAAGTTGCACTGATAGATCAATCAGACATCATAACAAGACACTAAAGAAGAAACTTGTTAGTAGAGAAGTAAAAAAGTAGAATACTTTTAGGATATCAGAGTACTGGATGAATGGAATAAGTCATGAAACTTCATGTGCTGATAGTATCAAAAATTTTACATAAAAAACTATATGACAGTAGAGAAAGTTTATGAAGGGGGCCCATAAGTGCAAAACTCCCCTTCCCATACTGTAAAAACAGACAGTTACAACCACGGAATGTAAGCAACCATACAATCTACAGGTCTTGTAAAAAGAAATGTTTAGGGTTGTGCAGAGGAGGGTGGAGGTGTTGGAAATGAGATGTTAGAGGACAATATGTGGTGTGAGGTGGTTTGATTGAGTAAGTAATGAAAGGGTACAAGCCTTTCACAAAGGCTCTATCTACAAAATTTAGCAGATATGAACAAAAAATTTGCAGTTTATGCATCCTATTGAATCTTTTGTACATTTTCTTGTATAAAATCAAGGTTTAATTAATATTCATCTGTTCCTGGCACTACCTCACTAAAGCAGAAAATGACATATAAGAATAAAAAAAAAAGTAGGAAATCCCCGTACATGCATAATTCTACATCCATGCCCAATTTTTGAAGCCAGGGTGTAATGAAACTCCAAATAGTAACTTGGAGAACTTAGAATGCATCATCCCAAAACCCAAGAAATTCACTGAATACTGCCAAAGCACTACTGTACTTAATGATGAGCCATCCATGTTAACTTGATTAACTTACCGTCAGCTGTTAGGGATGACCCAAATCCTGCATTGGTTCGAGGCGAGTCTTCCAGTACTTGTGTTGCTGTGCATACAGCATCTACAGCATTCCCACCCCCCCGAAGTACTTCTATGGCCTGGGCAATACCAAAAGGATTTCATAATATTCTCATCAAAAGAAAGTGTACACAGTGAATCTACAAGAGATAATTCACAGATCATATCAAACACTACTTCCATAATACAAGCAGTAGCCATATGATTTATCTTTTATTCAATACATACATAAATATAAAAAACTCCTTTACCAAGAAGAGACAAGCCTTAGAATCCAAGCATTTCTCAGCAGGTAGAAAAACACTTCTGCATATATTCAAAACATACTTGTACAGTTCTTCAATTTCTTAAGAAATGCTACTGGTTGGAAATGAATCCTTAAAAATGTGCAAACCATAAAATACTTTACCACCAAAGGATAGCAACATACCTGATTGCATGCTTCCTTCATTAATTTTTTATATTCGCCTTTGAGGGACGAGGAGTGACTCCCAGCGCCTGCAGGGAAAGTCTTATCAATATTTTATCCTAAACATAAAGACCTCACAAATAAAAGAAAGATAGTACAAACATGTAATTCTATATTTTACATTTCTGAGACATTAGGAGCTTATCTACAATGTGTCATCCAGTTACCAACAAAGAATTACGATTTCACACTGCAAGCTTTGCAAAGCATATTTTTTTCACAAAGTTACTAAAATGACTGAAAGGTAGAGACATGCTGACCTTAATCTGTTCTCTAGTAGACAAAAATAAATCTCATGTTAACCAAACACAGTCCAAGAGAAGCATATTTACTCATAATGAGAGTCAACCTATACATGCTTCAAATATCGTGGTAACAAACATTTTTTTTATGATCTTTGAAGTCTATTAACTTCGGTCATTAAAAGATCAAGGAAGCTATCAATGGATATAATATATTTCCAAGAGAACTCAAGTTAAACTCTCTACCCCAAATATTGTATGTTGCAAAAAACTCTACACTTCAAATCTATATGTAACTGCTCTTCCCACCTTAGCATGGGAGCAACAGGATCAAACAAACAAAGGCCTCATTCACACAAATCCATTCTTTAGCTGTTACGTATAATGTACCTAAACCAGAGCCCACCATCTACACCCTAGCCCCACACACTGATCATGGTTTCCATATTTCATACATAATTACCTAAGATCTGTTTATCAATAAATCTTAAAAATGCCAAAATCATCTTTAGCTAAACTCAGCATTCAAAAGGGGTTAAAATGAATAAAATTATCATAATTCTTAATTTCCTGTGCTCTAAAAAACTGTCTCAAAACAGATATCTTTATATCGCTTGAATCTGTCCTACGTAACCCAAGATGTAACTGTTTGCAACTATAACATAAATTTCAAAAACTTTATTACCCTGTACAGTACATGTAAGTACAATTTATGTACAGTGAACAGAGATGAAAAGCACATGAAAAAACAAGAATCCTTGCATTTTTGTTACATAAATAAACAAATCATAAGCTACAGAGTTTGCCTTTAATCCTGGTAAAAAAAAACTGAGAATAATTAAGAATCTAATGAATAAGAAATCTAATACATCTTTAGCTCATTTTTCTCCTTTCTGTCACCTGTTCCTAAAACTACATTGCATGTAGAGATATAGAGCACACTGTAAAAAGATATAAAAAATAAAATTCTGTACTGAATAAAATATCTGTATATTACAATCGCCACAAGGAATTATAATAGTACTCATAACAACAATTATAGTCAACAACAGTAAGTCTTGCACAGTGACAGTATCAAAACCTATGAGGTTACGAGGTGCTGCTACTATGGTTCGGGCTCAAAAGTTGGGAAAAGTTTTCTGAAGTATTCAAGCTCATCCCACCTCCTTGGGTAGACCTCATTATTACACTTTTAAGGGTGGAACAGAAGAGGAAGGCACTGACCAATTCCATCAGAGAAATATATTTTCAAATACAAACAAACACTTGAGGTGTGTTGGAGTTTTCGTTTCTCCAAGAATTTAAGAGCCTCACAACCTCAGAGAAACACCATGCTGCAGTTGGCCTCTCAAGGGTGAGGCACAAAAGTTTAAGAAGCAGCACTGGAGTCCACAAGTTATGTCAGTGAGTAAAAGGAACGGGCAATTGAGGGTAATAGCTCTGAAAGTAAATGGGATGACTGATGAGAGTAAAAGGAAGGAGATTATGGAGAAAAAGTCTGGATATGCTGAGGATTGGGGAAACCCAGATCCTTGGGCAGGGTGTATGGTGTATGGAGTGAAAATGGAAATGATGAATGTAAGTTACAAGATGGCACAGGAGGAGGTGGTATGAATGGGAATGAATGAAAATTATCATGGAAGAAGGAAAGAAGGATGTGCAATGGTGCTACCACCAAGAGTATGGAAGAGTGTTACAGAATATAGATGGAATTGATCAAGAATAGTGTGGGCAAAAGAAAAGATTGGAACTATGGAGTATGTATGGGTATGCATAAATGCACCTGTGAATAAGAAAACAGTGTGAGGTAAGGATGAAATGAAGCATTTCTATACTAATTTGAAAGACTGTATTAAACCATTTTGAGAAGGGGAGGAAGGTGGTTGTAATGGTTAATATGAATGCAAAGATGATGTGATGAAATTGGCAAGATATTTGGAAAATGGGGAGTGCCTAGAGTAAATGAGAATGGAAGTTATCTTGTGGATGTCTATGTTAAGAAGGGCAAGAAATTAAAACACACTAACATTTTTTTTCCGCGATTTCATGATATCTTGTTTTCTGGTTCTCACATATCAGCCATCTCCTGAGAATGTTTTTTTATATCAAAAGTGGTTTTTCAAGAAGTATTCTACTTCATAATAACACAGAGAGGGCTGTTGATGTACAATTGTTGAAAAAAAGGAAAGTTGCAAATCTTTCATAACCATAAAATACATCATTAGCGCTACTGCATTCTCTCGGTTATACTTAAACAAAATTTTTGGTATTTATCAATGCACAATTCTAGTTAATATGGTACAGCTTAAACAGAACATAAATTGAAGTTCACATACTTGTTTCATCTATCCTTCTTACTAAGCCATACATATACAGCTTGCATTAATTTAGACTGTAAATTAACAGTTTGATTTCAAACGACTATTCACACAAAAATGTCAAAAACTGCTTAACATATGTCCAGACCTTTTTTTCTTACTATTTCTGAACATTTGGATCCATACTTTGCGATTAACGTAAAAATATATCCTTACCACAAAGAAAAATCTGACATCTGCCAAAATCAATAACTACATTAGATTTAATTCTGAGAATTCAATCACTATTGTTCTTGGTCAGGGCCTATTTTAAGTATACAGTATCATGAATAATTTTTACATAAAATGGATGATTCCTTGATGTAGATCAATACTGCACATCTAAATGTTCTCTTTCCTTTTGTCTGGATATAATAATTGCAGTAGTATGACTGCTATGATTTTTTTTCCCTTACACCTCATTGTCAATCGCACTTCAGCTAGATATCATAAACAAAGGAATAAGGTCATTTGCATATAATCACCCTTAAATCTGATGCTGTTTATATTGTCAGCATATAAAGAAGCACAAAATTTTTAATGATAATTATAAAGTTCTAAATACGGTACCCCTTGAATATATAACTGAGAATACACATCTCACCTGAGCCGAATAATTATTTTCATTAACAAATAAATCAAAGCAATAGCAGTCACCAACACTGAAACTTAGTATAAAGAACTAAATGTCACAATCAACAAAATAAAATTATTTTTCATTTACGGACATCTTTTTATATTGCAATACTGTAAAGGTGTGCTTATCTTCTATTTGAATTTTCAATATAAAAATGATTTAAGGCAAACATAAGACAAACTCAGGTTTCAACTTGTTAGAATCCACTCCTATAATTTTCTGTAAAGCAGTGAACTATCAAACATACGGATAAAGTGTTATAAATATATAGCCTTCCAAAAACTGGATTTATGAATAGTAAAAGCAGAGCCTGGAACACCAGGACTAAAAGAACAAATCAGACACTTAATAATCCATCACTTGTTGCTACAACCAACAACCAGAGGCCATAGTCCCGTAAAAGCCACAAGGATGCAGTTCTGATATCCCAAGCTTGGCAAACAAAGAAGAACCACCAAAACACCTCCTACAACTAACATCTACAAGAAACACTACTTACTTGACATCTCAAACATTTCGACAAACTGTGCATCTGAACGACCATATACCCTAGAACTCATAAAACAAGACGAAAATTACCCAAAATTATGAATTACCCGCAGAACTGCTCACTTTAAAAAGCCTTTAAGATCATATTTCTCAAGCAGGGCCTAGTCTATGAAACGGCCCACTACTAGTGATCCCTGAACATCCACTTACCTTGCATAACATTTCCAGCAGGGGAAACTAACCATTAGAAACAGAACTCACGTCATACTGGAGGGGTAATCCTAAATTGATAGGCCTACCCTTCTTTTCACTCGCTTCTACCACAACACTACATCTCTAACCGGTCACACTACGGCACTCCACACACACAGGAGTGGTAAATAACCCACAATGGCCCTTAAAAACAGTAAGGCAGGTCCTTCTTTCACCCTGGTGTCGGGAAACAGGTAATTCGGGGGGACCCCCCAAAGTTGTAGGGCCATGCAGCCCTGGGGAGGCGAAGTGCCCAGGCACCCGCCAAATCCCGCCGCTTCATTTCCCGCTTCCAACACACACTTTACACTTACTCTGGGAGTCCTAACTCACCTACATGCACCGCCACCACCCCTGACATGACTGGTCAACTACGCCGCGAGCTGTGACATGAGGTAGATGAAGATTGGAAGGGAAAAGACGAGAAGGACGCAGAGCGATTTTTGTTTACATCGCGCTCCGTAAACAGAAGACGAGCGGAAGCGTCCTTCTTAAAACATTTTTTTTTCGGGCCTCTTCTATTTTCCGAAAGGCACTCCTCTAATCGGATCACTTGGGGGATTTTTTACGGTAATAATCGATTAAATTTGGGAGTTTTCTCTCGGTTTTGAGGTATCGTTTCTCTTATTGGGTGTATGGAGTGAGGGGAGTGAGCGAGAGAAGCGGCCTACACTAGAGTACCCGGCCTAGGACTGCGTGCATTGATCTCTTTGACTTACAAACATCAACACTGGAGCCATTACTTCTTCCTCTCCCCATTCTATCTTATACCTTCTGGCGTGTAGGAACATCTACAATAACGAAATATATTCTACTCGGGTTATCTAGTGGGTTTAGCCATAATAATACTATGGCAAGTTATAGATTCTGAAAATGTCTTGCAACCACCCACTCGTCGCATGCCATTAATGCCACAGCGATTAATATCAACTTTGAACTCGTTTGCGGTTGAATTAAAGCATGACATTCAGTTTTCATTGACAAGATTAATATTGCTCACGTCCTTATTAACTGGTAATGCCGTAGTTAAAAATAAGTTACTATGTGATCAAGCGGCATGGTGGGATGGGTTCCTAGTTCACTATTCTTCGTAAGATATTGTAAATGTACACGTTTCGAGAGGTCGCTAACTGCTACTCTCTGGCCAGGGTTCACATTCTTAGCTCATAACTCATAAATATACGCAAGTGTGGGAGGGGCAGTAGAGCGTTGGGGTCCCTTTCCCCCTCCCAAAACTGAAAATGCTCTATCGATTTCTTGAGGGTTCTTTTTTTTTGCCCCCAGAAGGTTTGAAAATTCCTTGGAATACTAGCGTCCATGCAGGCATTCCATGCCTCCAAAGTTGAATGGCATTCCTTATGTATAGCATTACACTGGAGGGATTCTAACCCGTATTTAAATTCAAATGATAATGCAACCGAAATGTTTCTTTAGTGTGATTCATTTCCTGGGTGTTTAGGGTCCCGGGATATGATTCACTTGGGTATTTCATCTCAGTAACGTTTTTCTCGTATGGTAGTAACATTTCTGATTAATGTGCGCTGGGGTCTGAGCTGTGGCATATTCATGACTCGTCCTCATATATTATGGAGAGTCTACTCTCGTATATTTCTTAGAGAAAGAGAAAAAAACACACCATGTCGTGAACTTCAGCGTCCTCTGCCATCCCGCATTTTCAATCAGTTGTCAGTCGTGGCCGAGAGTGTAACCATGTTCATTTTTCCCCCCATTTTTTCGTGTGCTAGGCCATGATACAAACATCCTATCATTCAACGGTATCATGAACAAATAAGTTACTCTATTTTCCTCCACGGGCTGATAGAAGGTTGAGAATAACTTTGAATCTAATAATGAATGAGGGTCATTCACCCCCCACCCACCCCCCCAGTGGGCCCCTGCCGTTGGAAGTTCGCCTGCTTCAGAAATCTTCAATAATGAATGAAATCTTTCGGGAAACAAGAGGATTAATTAGTGCTTTCATACACAACCACAGAGTACGAATGCACTCTCATTTATCAATTAAATGCTTTACTATGGATTTTCGCTCACACAGTTCCCTTTGGCAGCCATGTGTATTATAATGTGGCCACAGGACAAAATTCAGTGCATCTCGCGCACCAGACACACTCGTATACTCAAGTAATTTACAAAGGAATTTATCATCTAACTGAAGCATGGATAGTTATCAGAAGTACCACTGAGATTATTCTACTCCATTTACTACTTTGGCATTCATCAAACAAGATTAAGACTTGAACTTGACGCCTATACGAGGTAAAATGTCCAATGCAGTAGTCTGAAAGTTCAGGGAACGCAATATGACTGGAAAATCATAAGATGTGTGGTGGTGCAAAACTCTAATGAGTGAAAACTAAGTTTATTTTACGAGTTAGTGAAGTACAGTAGCAAAGGGGGGGAAGGGGAGGAAGTTATAGGTCTATTCCTGTGGATATGATGGTACATTATACTATCATCTTTAAGTATCATCACTTTACGTATAAATTACTGGCTGTCAAGAGTCCATGGTGTGTTAATGGCTTACATTGTGGTACATCACCTTCCAACCAGCATTTGCCTTATGGAGAGTGGAAATAAAAAAAGTATTACAGTTTGAGAAGAACATACGAAATTCACAGTCTCAAATCATTCATAATAATACGAAGAATAATTGATTTCGTACCCAAGCGAGAGTCACACACATCAGATAGGATACTGACCTACACAGAGGTGGAGGGTGGGTCATCTTGGATGGCAAGTGTGTACTTACGGCATTCAGTATTTTCTCGTGGGGGAATAAATATGAATGGTTCCCAGTGTTTTTTATACAGGGATTACTAAGGTCCTATAAACTCAACATATTTGAAAAGTTATTTTACATTTGAGAAGCCCCCTTTTATCTTTATGAAGTTACACACTGGTTTCGCCGCATGCCACGCATGTCAGACATTTTTGCTTCTTGCCAAGTGTCTCTTGTTTACTATTACACTACTGTCTAGGTGGAGCTTAATTCAACCCGTCTGCTAAGGTATAGAATCCTCCAACAGACAAAGGGTTTTCGTACGAGTACGTTAACGGAGTCAATATCTGTCTGTAATCAGGAGGATTCGAAGGTTATAGGGTTTGGTTTGGCTATGGTTGGAATCCATGATAACTTGAAAGACTGCCTTAGCTGGATGAGGTTCGGCTTCGGGCGACATATTCAGTGAACCTTAGGGCGCCACAAACCATCGTATATATATATATATATATATATATATATATATATATATATATATATATATATATATATATATATCCTATGAGTCCACGGGAAAAATGAAACACGAAAAGTTCCATTTTTCCCGTGGACTCATAGGAATATCTTGATCACGCGCAAAATTGTGATCCTTTCCAACACACACACACATATATATATATATATATATATATATATATATATATTGAAAGACTGCCTTAGCTGGATGAGGTTCGGCTTCGGGCGACATATTCAGTGAACCTTAGGGCGCCACAAACCATCGTATATATATATATATATATATATATATATATATATATATATATATATATATATATATATGAGACTTCCGATTTCGTTTCTTAATGGTTGAAAAATGTTACAAAAATCCAGAGGATTTTACATGGTTTGCTTTGGGTTTCGTGTATGGTTATGTCGTCCGCTATCATATCTTCCAGGGAGTAACATAACATCTATGTGCATGTTTATTTATCTTTAATGCAGCTGTTCTCTTGTTTTCCTGATCATATGTCATTAAATACAACCTGTCACTCTCTCAGAGCTACGTTATGGTGTGTTGCTTACGTAAAAAACACCTATGCTTGTATTTCTCGGTTGTGTATGTTCGTGGTGGATGAGGAACAGGGGTGTGTTGCTAGGACCTCCCAGGACGGGGTACTGCTAGGACGCTGAGACCTCCAGGACGGGGTACTGCTAGGACGTTAAGACCTCCAGGACGGGTACTGCTAGGACGCTGGGACCTCCAGAAAGGGTACTGCTAGGACGCTGGGATCTCCAGGACTGGGGTACTGCTAGGACGTCCTACTATCTAAACCACTCAAACTTCCCCCCCCAGATATTTCACGTTCGTTATCACACTCCAAACCAACCTGTCTTACCCCTGTGAAACCTAATCCCCTTCTGTCTTTTCACATTAATAACACACAACCTTCTCCACACACACACACACTACCTCATACTTTAACCACCAGCTTCTACAGGTTCTCACTCGAGTCGCCTCCAAATTTGTGTCACTTCGTAAACAGCAACTGATGTTTACCCCGCCCCCCCTAGCCTTACCCCTATTCCAAGCATACGCTAATCTTTCATGCCAAAGGCACAGCAAACTTTCACACTCGCTCCCATGAAGAAGTGAGACCAGACACCACGCCAGCTGCCCCTCTCATCAGCATCTTCACATCCAAACGTCTCTCCTTTGCACGCCTATCAATAAATACATACGCTTTTAATACTAACTCTACCCTCCAGTCACCCACGTAGGCATACACCTTTTTTTAAACCAGATATTTCCCATCACTATTTTTTTTAAAGCACAAACTGACATCTGTTCACCATTTTCAGCTACACTTGAACCTAAATGTCCACTAATTATACTGTCCATTCTCACATTAACGGCTCTTTCATGCAAATTTCTGAGCGCAAACTCGATGCCTTGATCCAAATGACTGACGCATTTCGTCAGCTTCACCTTTCAAAACACCTCAGCTCTCTTCGTCACTTCTCTCACTGATAACCACATACCCTCCATCATCCACTTTCAGTTCACCCACATCAGTATGGAAACAACTCACTCTCTTTTCCATTCTTTAACACAGTGCTACAACTCCTTCAAGTGCCACCCCCCCCCCCCCACCCCATTTTCTTTGCTCTTGCCCTCACCCAGACTATGCTCCATAGATATTTTTGTAATTCTTCCCCTTGGACTGTGTTTCATTCAGAGCCAGAGCATCCAGGTTCACCTCCATCAACATACCACTTATCTCTCCCTTCTTCTCATCCTAGTTACATCAGGCACACTCCGACAACCCAGTCTGATCCTTCGAGAAAGATGAACGCGCTTCACTTGGCTCCTTTATCTCTTCCTAGTTCCAGACATCCTCGCAACACGCAGGAAATGCGAGGTTACTGCCATTTCTCCTCGAAGCTCATGGATACACACAAAGTAGCCCCGACGGTCCATGAAAAAGTACGGAAACCGGTGGATGTGTTGGAACGAAGTGTGTGCTGGAATGGTTTGGACATTTTGAGTGGATGGCTAAGAGGATGTACACGTAGAGAGAGAGTGTGTAAGGAAGAAGGAAAAAAAAAGGGGGGGAGGGGCCTGGTGCCAAGTAGGAGGTGGAGAGATGGAGTGAGAGATGCTTTGAAGGTTTGGTGTCTGGACGTGCAGGAGGGTGTGAAGCGTGAATGGGATAAATGGAACTGGAGCGATGTGGTATACAGGGGGCGACGTGATCTGTGGGCTGAAACAGGGCATATGAAGAGGTCAGGGAAATTACGGAAAGATTTGTGGGGCCTGCTTGTGAGGAAAGGGGCACTGCTCCCGCTGCAATATACAATGACAACTGTAAAGTGGCACTACCTCCATAAGGCGGGAAACACGGATATATGTGTGTGTGTGTGTGTGTGTGTGTGTGATTACGTACATGTTAGGAAGACCTTCAGTCATTACACCAAGCGGAAGTAAATCGAGAGTTTGTTATTCGATTCAAACCAGACAAACAGTGGCCATCTTTATGTATTTTGAACTGCAAGAAGTCGACTTAACTTCGCCTCCCCCCCCAATTGATATGTACCATAACCGACCGATATTCTATTTTCTTTCTGGGCTTGTGCCACGCCCAGGTAATA
The DNA here is from genome assembly GCF_036320965.1 of Panulirus ornatus. NCBI lineage: Eukaryota > Metazoa > Arthropoda > Malacostraca > Decapoda > Palinuridae > Panulirus > Panulirus ornatus. The sequence goes on along the minus strand of NC_092262.1, from coordinate 7,948,715 downwards.
CTATAAATCGATGAGGGATGGGGAAAGTAATCCCCGTGTGTGTGTGTGTGTGTGTGTGTGTACCAACGGCGAGGATGGGAGACACACACAGGAATCTCCCGTAATTTCTGCGCCTCAGTCAGCGACCCCCGCCCGGAGGGAGGAGGAGGAGGAGGAGGTTGGGTAGTAGTAGGGGTGTTGCCAACACGAATCCCTCTGGAACCTTCTCTCTCTCTCTCAACATAATTCAAATCAAGTTTTTTTTTCTCACTCTCTCTCTCTCACTCTCTTATCAGATTCAAAATAGCTAACGGTCCGCCATCATGCTGCCAAAAGTCGGGTTCGTTTTCTTTTGTTTATACCACCTGATTCAATATGGCGGGCGGTGTGTTGTTGCTTTTAGAAACATTAGCATTTAACGGAGCGAGCGTTAATCAGGGTCAGAAGACCAGGCCATCGTACCTAAAGGGTCGTACCGTCATCCTGAAGGCACTAGTAGTTCAGAAATCCAACTCATGTGTCCACAATTACGCCACACTTGTGGAAACTTGCGTCTACACAATGCGTATCGTAGTAATATATGGGCGTCACACATACCCCTATTTGAGACTTGCAGTTTCATTGACCTAACCATCATATGGGCTCACGCGAGGTATATAACTAATTTATATACTTGCTATACTTTATAATTATTGGATCCCTTGAGTATAACGAGTTCAATCTTTCGACCGCAACGACTTAAGGGTGTACAACAACTTACTCCGTCGAGTACGATAGTTTGAATTCGGTATCCACTCCGTCGACGCACCACAACCTCTTTGGTGTAGCATCACCTCCCTTATTTTTCCCCAGTTCGCAAGAGCTGGGGGACCTCGAGACTCACCAGTGGAGACGAGTCCTCGTCAGCAGTGGGTCAGGCAAGGGCACATCCGGAAACTTTGACTTTAAAACGCTTGGCTTGGAAGGCGCGGGAGAAGCCTTCGGGGTACTGTAATATGTACTCCCCGCTGGGAGGGGGACATGTCGCTCCTCCCCTCGAGTTGGTACAGCCAGCCTACCCTGTGTTGAAGACATAGGAAGCGGCGGAGCCCCCAGTACTCTCCTCTGGAACTCGCTAAAACCCTCACTCGCTATTTATCTTGTCAATTTTAACACCTTTCGTACCGTGTTGGGTCGCTAGTGCTCGAGGAGTGGGTGGGTGGGTCTGCGTCTCGTGTGTGTGTGTGTGTTCAGGCCTCACCAATTAGACCAGCACGAAAGGTGCAGACCTTGGCAAAGGGTGGTTTGGTATTCGCTCTGACACTTCAAAGATGAGGTCAAAGGTCAGGTCGTCATGTTCAAGGGTCGTACCGTCGTGTTCAAGGGTCGTGCCGTCGTGCTCGAGTCGTACCGTCGTGTTCAAGGGTCGTATCATCGTGTTCAACAGTCGTACCGTCGTGCTCAAGGGTCGTACCGCCGTGTTCAAGGGTCGTAACGTCGTTGCTCAAGGGTCGTATCATCGTGTTCAACAGTCGTACCGTCGTGCTCAAGGGTCGTACCGCCGTGTTCAATGGTCGTACCGTCGTGCTCAAGGATCGTACCGTCGTGTTCAATGGTCTTACCATCGTGCTCAAGGGTCGTACCGCCGTGCTCAATGGTTGTACCGTCGTTGCTCAGTGGTCGTGCCTTCGTTGCTCAAAGGTCGTACCGTCGTTGCTCAAGGGTCGTACCGTCGTTGCTCAAGGGTCGCACCGTCGTGTTCAATGGTTAACACACATCTACCTAGGCTACCATTCGTACCTCCATCTACCTCTAACCCCCATACAGTTGAACCCATCACCCTGTTCCATCTCTATACCTAACCCATACACCTCATTCTCTATGTCTCACGTCCTCCATCACCATATAGAGCAACTCCCTCCCTCTCTCTCTCTCTCTCTAAATCAATCTTAAACTAAGCTCTCGCTCGCTTCCATGTCTATGGCTTCCTCCCTCAACTCCTTTAAACCCTGAGCATCGCTGGGGGGTGGGGGTCAAACCCCGAACCCCCTCTGTCCTGACAGCGCCTGAGTCGTTCCCTCAACCTCCCATGTTCAATCATTCACACAACACACTCCTCTCCCTTCACCGCTTTTCCCTACCTACCTGCTTCCCAGCCAGCCAGCCTACCTACCCACACCTCTCTCTCTCTCTCTCTCTCTCTCTCTCTCTCTCTCTCTCCAGCACTAGTAAGGTATGTAAGAGTAAAGTGAATGACCCCCCCCCACCCCCGCAAAAATAAATAAATAAATAAATAAATACATGAGAAAATCATTTAGAAAAAATATCAAATACTGAAGAAAAAAAGATACATCGGATGTAAACATTTTTCGAGATTCAAAAATTCTGTAAATCACAAAAGAGTTGTTGGCAAGGTCAAGAGAGGCTGATGGTAGAAAAAAATTTACATTGAAAAAAAATAGAAAATTTACACTGAAAAAAAAAACCCTGAAGGATTCCACAAAAAACGACTGAAGGGGTATTGTAAAAACTATGAGGATCCTGAAAAAAAAGGGAGGCATGTAGTTTAAATTCTGATGGCTACTGTAAATGAAAACAATTTAAGTAATGTCACATTGTAAACATCTCCACAATATTACTACAGTAATAGAAATGTAGTAACCCTGTAGGATATAAATTCATTGCTGTATTTCTACTTGTATCTTTTTGTCATCAATACGATTTTTGTTTTTGGCTCAAAAGAAAACCAGACGTGTTTTTGTAGGTCGTAATCCTATGTGTGTATGGAGACTGATATACAAAGAACGTCTTGTGGTGCCTAACAGACAGACAGAGACAGACAATGCCACAGACACAATGCACCCTGGCTTATAATGTCTGTATCCTTCCTTACCCTGTCAAACTTTCGAAATCTTCAAGTCTTTCCTGTGACCCTATGACCGATGACCTGGCCCAAAAAAAGGTATGTTTCCCTCTATCTTTAAGAATCACTGGAGTTTCCAAACATTTATCAAGTTGCTGCTCGACACATCAAAATGTTTTGGTAGGGACTTTCTCAAGTGTGTACAACCTTAAGAAATAATGTCATATGAAAGACAAATCATCAAACATGAAATTTACTTCAGGCACAGAATTGACATGTCAATAAACTCTATACCGCAAGTTTATATCACAACATCGGGGGTCAAAGACGCCTCATCCTCGTATGTACGCCACCTCATATTTATCTCTGTTATTGTTTTCATCTCTTGACGATTGCCAGTGTGTGTGTGTGTGTGTGTGTGTGTGTGTGTCTTGTTGCCCAGGTCGATACTCGTAGGGCAGGTGTTCTGGCCCGGCGTGGCAGATGTGTGCATGCAAGATTCCCAAGCGAGGCGCAACCTCTGACATTGCTAAATAGCGTCACACACACACACACACACACACACACACACAGACTCCTCCATTCATGAAGACTGTGCCTTGCGAACACAGCTGGAGATCAGGGTGGTGGTGATGGTGGTGGTGGCTTCTTCTTCTTCTTCTTCGTTCACACCGGAGGCATGAGATCGAAGCCCGGCGCGGACTGGGAGGCGCGGGCGTGGCGGGCGTGGGGGCGCTTGGGCGTGAGACAAGGCGCGGACCCAGCCCAGTACTCCAGCAAAGTCTCCCAATCCACGTCGCGAGTCTGAGAAAGACAAAATGTCAAAGATGAGGAAGCCTCCAAGACTCCAAAGACGTCTTCCACTGATCGCCTCTCGTTCAACAAACGTTCAAAGACGCCTTCCACTGATCGCCTCTCGTTCAACAAACGTTCAAAGACGCCTTCCACTGATCGCCTCTCGTTCAACAAACGTTCAATGACGCCTTCCACTGATCGCCTCTCGTTCAACAAACGTTCAATGACGCCTTCCACTGATCGCCTCTCGTTCAACAAACGTTCAAAGACGTCTTCCACTGATCGCCTCTCGTTCAACAAACGTTCAAACTGCGCGTCGTGAACATTGGCTGAACTTCCGGTGGTGAACGGCAAGTCCAGGTCATTCGTGACTTCTTGAAGTTTTAAGTCACTTGAGTATTAGTTTCGTGACTGAAGTTGCCTCCTTCGGGATCTACTAAAGTTGGCTCCTTCGGCATCTACTGAAGTTGCATCCTTCGGGATCTACTGAAGTTGCCTCCTTCGGGATCTACTAAAGTTGGCTCCTTCGGCATCTACTGAAGTTGCATCCTTCGGGATCTACTGAAGTTGCCTCCTTCGGGATCTACTGAAGTTGGCTCCTTCGGCATCTACTGAAGTTGGCTCCTTCGGGATCTACTGAAGTTGCCTCCTTCGGGATCTACTGAAGTTGCCTCCTTCGGGATCTACTGAAGTTGCCTCCTTCGGGATCTACTAAAGTTGGCTCCTTCGGGATCTACTGAAGTTGCATCCTTCGGGATCTACTGAAGTTGGCTCCTTCGGGATCTACTGAATATATATATATATATATATATATATATATATATATATATATATATATATATATATATATATATATATATATATTCTTTTTTTATGCTATTCGCCATTTCCCGTGTTAGCGAGGTAGCGTTAAGAACAGAGGACTGGGCCTTTGAGGGAATATCCTCACCTGGCCCCCTTCTCTGTTCCTTCTTTTGGAAAATTAAAAAAAAAAAAAAAACGAGGGGAGGATTTCCAGCCCCCCGCTCCCTTCCCTTTTAGTCGCCTTCTACGACACGCAGGGAATACGTGGGAAGTATTCTTTCCCCTATCCCCAGGGATAATATATATATATATATATATATATATATATATATATATATATATATATATATATATATATATATATATATATATATATATTCCTGAGTCCACGGGGAAAATGAAACACGAAAAGTTCCCAAGTGCACTTTCGTGTAATAATCACATCATCAGGGGAGACACAAGAGAGGAATATAGCAGTCAGTTGATATACATCGAAGAGACGTAGCTAGGACGCCATTTGGTAAACATGCGATTGTCCAAGACAGAGAACGAGCGTATCATAATCTTATCATGTGGACCAGAAGGTGGATTGTTTACAAATCTTATCAACAATAAAGTTATCCAATTTGTAAAGACCATCACTAATATTAAGATCATTATTCTTTGTGTATTTAATAAGAGAAGATTCAATGCTATTTCTCGTGGTACTGGAGTTATTCATAACTGATATGACTTTTATTTCTCTCTTGTGTCTTTCCTGATGATGTGATTATTACACGAAAGTGCACCTGGGAACTTATTGCGTTTCATTTTCCCCGTGGACTCTTAGGGTAAACTTGATCATGCGCAAAACTGTGATCCTTTCCAATATATATGTATATATATATATATATATATATATATATATATATATATATATATATATATATATATATATATATATATATATATATATTGGGGCCTTTGTTGTCTTTTCCTAGCGCTACCTCGCACACATGAGGGGGGAGGGGGATGGTATTCCATGTGTGGCGAGGTGGCGATGGGAATGAATAAAGGCAGACAGTGTGAATTGTGTGCATGGGTATATATGTATGTGTCTGTGTGTGTATATATATATGTGTACATTGAGATGTATAGGTATGTATACTTGCGTGTGTGGACGTGTATGTATATACATGTGTATGGGGGTGAGTTGGGCCATTTCTTTCGTCTGTTTCCTTGCGCTACCTCGCAAACGCGGGAGACAGCGACGAAGCAAAATAAAAAATAATATATATATAGATAGATAGATAGATAGATATAGATAGATAGATAGATATAGATAGATAGATAGACAGATAGATAGATATAGATAGACATAAATAGATATATATCACCGCACATAGACCGTTTCAACAGACTCGGACTAAAAGCTGGGCCACCACTGGGGTGCGAACCAGGGAGAGCCAGAGTAGGCAACATTGCCTCGCTGACACGAACCCCTACCTTACATACGTTTTGGCTTCCATAACATACAACCCACACAGTCATCATCACGTGGACTTTATAAATTCATTATAAATCCCCACGGCTAAATCAGGTGATAAAAATACATCTGAAATCACAAAATTTCTCGTAGTTTTTCGTCAAGTCAAATTTGCAGACTGGGGTCAGACATGTTTAGGGCGGAACCGTTAGTTTGACAATGGACGGTAGTCTGTTCGTCTGCAAGTAACAATTAGGGTTTTGCACTACCCACAGGCAAAGCGGCTCACCAACGAAACGCCATGTTGCTCTCCTATGCACGACCAGGGCATAGAAGAAAGAAAGAAAGAAAGAAAAAAAAAAAGGGGGGTCACATGAGCAAAGAAATCTTTTAACAGGACGAGTTTTTTTTTTTTTTTGCCCAGCAGCAGCTATGGCACACCAAGCTGGACAAGGAATGGTTGAGGTGACAGGCCATACATCTTGTTCAAAAGGGCGCCCCTGCCACCACGTCAGCCACTCACATAATTACTACCATTATGCAACGCGACGCCATCTCACAAAACCTACTTTGACAACGAGGGAATTCTCATGAAACTTTATCCCACTTCTACTTCGCCACGTTACAGATCAAATAATATACATAAAATAAAAAATTCACAGAACTTACGGTGATTAAAATACTTAAAAAAAAAAACCTTTCAAATCAACTTCATCTTTAGCAAATTCTAATAATTCTGGGATTTGTCATACACATCATTTAAAGAAAGAAATAAAAAATCGTATTTTGCTATGTACGATTAGAAGAGTCGTATGCATCGAACACACCAGCTACGATTATAAATTCCCACATGTTCAGTGGTATAATGACTATGTGATACCACTTGGGCCATAATTCCCTCATCGGTAGCTTGATCATACTATTAAATACTACGAGGTCGACTTAAAACCCTGAGCGGTGGTGGTGTGGGCCACGCTGGGCGAGACCATGAAAACCTCAGCCAAACCTCCTCCCGCGCGCGCGCGCTGTGTGGTTGGCAACACGTGGTCGGAACATACATTAATACCATATATTCGTAGTATATCAAACGAATTTTTGGGTTATTTTCTCTCTCACTGTCTCTCCACCTAGTCGTATATATATAAACTTGAAGTGAGGAAGTTCCCGACATGGTGCGCTGTGGGATGGCCAGTGGCGCTGGGTCTCGTAGCGACATTTCAAGTCCAACCGACGCGCTAATGTAGGGGTGTATGGATGAATGGCGGAGTGGGGGGGAGAAATGGGGGGTGGAAATGGGGGAGTGAAGAAGGTTGCCAGCTGCTGGTTGTACCTTCAATAGTATACTGTATCACACGCTCCCCGCCCCCCTCTCTAAACTCCCCATACCCCCCCACTAGTACAGTACTACACACACACACACACACCTCCTCCCTGCCTCCCATGCCAACCTAACGCTCACTCCCTAGTTAGGTTTCAGCGTGGGTTTTCGTAGGTCAATATTTAGGGAATAAATGGGACTGGCGTTAAATAAATGCCATTCATAGTTTGAAAACTAATATGCTAAACAGATGCACGTTCTCCTAACACACAGAGTAGTGCTCTGAAATGCGTTTTCCCAAGACGAACGTTAATGCTATATGTTTAACCACAGATGTTGCTACAACGTACGTATTTCTAACGTACGTGTCACTAAACAAGATTCGTTAATGCGAATTTGATTTAATCGTTTCGCCCGGGCAAAAGCAAGGCGGATAAAGAAATACTACGAAAATGTATTCGTTTTAAACTTAGCTGTTGCTGCTGAGTGTATTACAGGCTATAACGAAAAACCGTAATTATAACGAAAAATTAGTTGAACATGGAAGCTGAATGACATTATAGAAGTATCGAAGGAGGAATAGGAACGGAAAAAAATAGAGGGTAACGCTATAAGGATACAGGGAGACTTAGACAGGAAGGAACAGAGAAACATGGGAGAAAAAACGGGATGGAAAATGGGCAGCCGGAGGGAGAAGGGAAGGCTAACTCGCCGGGAGGAAAGATGCCTTGCAGCCCCCCCGGTGGTGGTGATGCCGGGGTTAGACCAGGTCCACCATGTCACACGTCACGATTCCCGTACAGCGTACAACGAAGACGGTATGAAGACGTGAGGTAAAATGACGGAGAAGAAGGTAGTGAATTATAGAGGCCAAATGGAGGCGGGTGGGGCGACAGATGGATCAGACGACAGGAAATAACCCAAGGTACAGGAATATGTGGGTGCAGGATGAGGGAAATCATACACTGGCAGAGAGGAAACACAAAAAAAGGAAAAAGGAAATAACAGGAACGAAGGCAATGTGGTGTTGGTTTAAGCGACAGGAAGCGCGTACTAAGACGAGGATGGTAAAGACGTAGAGAAAACACGTACGTACGAGGGAGATGGTGTCATGAGGGAGAAATGTACGGAAAGAAGATGATGAAGGAAGAAGATGATGAAAGAAGAAGAAGATGAAGGAAGGACCAGTTTACGGAGGTTGCTGCCTCGCCTCCAACCCCGGTAGTGGGGTCGTGAATGGTGGGGAGGTGGGTCGTGAAGGGAAGGAGGGAGGGATGTGGAGGTGTGGGTAAGACGATAGAAATGGTCCCAGCGACTTGCATAGCCGCTTCCTTCCTTTGCTTACGACGGCAGACGCACGGTGCGCTCGTGCAACGTCGCAATCTCTACAAACCCTCCTGATGTACGACGCTCTTGCTTCACAACCCGGCTTCCCGACACTGAAGTTCCCTAACACCAATATGGTCTTACAACACTCCACAACTTTACGTTGATGTAAAGTTAAAGTTTCGCAACGCTTCTCCGCACAAATTCAAAACTCGACAGCTTAAATTCACAATCTGGTAATGACACATCACAACACTGCAATACAATATTTCGCACAACACTACATATATATATATATATATATATATATATATATATATATATATATATATATATATATATAAAACATCTCTTCACAATTCTTCCCACAATGACGTAACTTCCCACTACAGGAGTTTTACAACCCCTACAACTCAATACTTCAGTTTCACAACACTACAAGTTATCGAAGCTTTCTCGATCTAGCGAAATGACATATAATGCTTTAACTTTTACTGTGACAATATAAAAACTTAAACAGTAACTAAATTAAATCAATACACCATAACATTCTACAGAAAATTTCGTTTTGAAACTTAAAAATATCACGAAAACGAAAGGCGTCAGAAATGAATCTACTAAAAAGGCATTCATTCGTAACCTTAACTTTAAATTATTAGTATAGATATAAATAATCTAATTTGTTATACATGGGATGTCGACCGGGGCTTAGGGAAACAGACTATGGTCCTCATGGCTTCCTCTTACCTATTTTTGTGCATTTCCTTCCGCCTCCAGGTATACAGCAGATGGCCAGACAAGAAATTATAATTCATGTGTGTCTAGTGAGTGTAGTTTCAGGTAAGTGTATATCCGTTGGAGTGGATTCTTGTGTATGTTTGGTGAGTGTAGTTTCAGGTAAGTGTATATCCGTTGGAGTGGATTCTTGTGTATGTTTGGTGAGTGTAGTTTCAGGTAAGTGTATATCCGTTGGAGTGGATTCTTGTGTATGTTTGGTGAGTGTAGTTTCAGGTAAGTGTATATCCGTTGGAGTGGATTCTTGTGTATGTTTGGTGAGTGTAGTTTCAGGTAAGTGTATATCCGTTGGAGTGGATTCTAAGACATTATTTAACGCTTGTCGATTAATAACAGCACGAATTTCTCTGTTCTGTTTACTGACGAGGTGAGGGACAGGGAATATGCTGGAGTGAAAGGCGTTTACACGGTGTGTCATAATATGCTTTTAGTGGGATGTCTCATGTTCAAAAAATTGTCGATTATGATGAGGCACGCTTGCACTGGGATATATATATATATATATATATATATATATATATATATATATATATATATATATATATATATATATATATCATCCCTGGGGATAGGGGAGAAAGAATACTTCCCACGTATTCCCTGCGTGTCGTAGAAGGCGACTAAAAAGGGAGGGAGCGGGGGGCTGGAAATCCTCCTCTCTCGTTTTCAATTGTCCAAAAGGAACAGAGAAGGTGGCCAAGTGAGGATAATCCCTCTTAGGCTCAGTCCCCTGTTCTTAACGCTACCTTGCTAACGCGGGAAATAGCGATATATATATATATATATATATATATATATATATATATATATATATATATATATATATATATATATATATATATATATATATATATATATATTCGCCAAATTCTTTTAATAAAGATCTTGTTGCGAGAGCCGCTAACGAGACGCATTTCCAGGGTACAGAGTTGCGTAACGCTGGACCCCGAACCCGTGGCTCGGGCGGGTCTGTTAAAACTCATAGATCAAGTTGGTCTCTGCTAGAAGCTGCAGGTCGGCCAGGCATGTTAGCAATGTGAGGGTACACAGTGTGGTCCGAGAGAAAACAGCTTGGGAGTGGCGGGGTCTCTCTTGCTGGCAGATGCAGTTCGACCTGACGTACGTCTATCCCAAACTGCACAATTAGTTCGGTCGACCTAACGTGAAATTCGAGGCTCAGACAGCACAGAGGGTAAAGGTCATTATGTCACCTGGGATTTAGGGTTATCTGTCCTCTGGGTCACAAGAAACGTTCAACGTCAAGTTAAATATGACTATAATCGAATCTTTTTAACACTACAGAGCACTGAATATAATTATCATCAAACCATCTGCACTGTGTCCCGTAGGAGTCATTATTATCAAAACTAATATGGAAGATTAAATCCACAATTACATTAACAAAAGCAGGTATTTATGGCGGTAATATAATATACACGACCTTCCTTGCTAACTTAGATTTCTGGACACGACCTTTCTTAACTTTAAATGAAATTTCAGATCTTTAAGGTTTTCGATTCTTTTTTTAATAAATGAATTAATCTTTTTCTTTCCTTTATGAATACAGGAATATTCTCAAGACTTACGACTGCTCTTCAATTGATTAAATCTTTTTCCATGACTTAGTGAAGTCATTCCCAATTTTCCATACCACAGTTGTCCAAGTTCGAAATAGATTTCCATATCAACATTTTTCCGTTTTCTACACCATGATGACCATAATATTATTCTCAAACGAAAACCTGTGAACAAATGTTATTCAAATATATCCCGAGATTAAATAAGAATTCCATAACGCATATCACTCATTTTAGTTCAGTTATCAGTAAATCAGACACATCCTTCGTATGTAAAGGGAAAGGTTGCATATTTGAATAACTCTCGTTTTCATAACCTTATATCAATCCCCACCTCAAATCCGTTTGCAGAAATTCCAATCTGAATTCGAGCAGTTGAAGATTTGACGAAAATATTAACGGGGAGAGAGAGAATCGCAGAATTTCTATCCCTCTTCGAATATTCGGTAAAGGATAATATTCGGGCAAATACAATCTCTTTCAGCATTGCGACAAGAGAACAGCCAGGACCATTCACAGATGTAAGACCTGGTGGTCTGCTCGTACACGTAGATGCCACCATTAAGCAATCGTAGTAAAAAAATGACCACAGGAAATTCTATGGCAATATATACGAAATTACCAGCTTTCTTTTCCCCTGTTTGATTGGATAGTGTCTGATACAGCCATTTTTCCGACTTCGACCGTGAACTAGATTGTATATTGCAATCCCTTGTGTAGAATCGTGTCAAGTGGCAACTACGTAAACGAAAAATGGTGTGTTTTTGAAGAGAAATGATATTGAAAAGCTTACATTTGGCTGCTCTCTGTGTGTGAATGTTGGCCAGGGAGTCAAAGAGGTATATGAACAAAAAAAAAAAAAAATAGGGGGTTTACTTGACGTGTGTTTCTGGAAGCTACAGGAGCAGGTTCAATGGAGGCGATGCGAGAAGTCAGTTTTTGCAAGGCGACGGTAATACTGTTCGTGAGGTCCCAGTCCCGGTATCCCACCAGTGGGACCCACACGCGAAACCTTGCCCGATATCAAAAACCTTCCGTCCGACGATAATAATATTTGCAACTGAACCAACACCTGTTGCTGATCCTTTTCTACTCTCGCCAGGTTCTAAGTGAATTCAAGGCACGTCGGTTCGTCTATGGTTTAGAGAGATGCTATACGTTCGTCCATGAGAGAGAGAGAGAGAGAGAGAGAGAGAGAGAGAGAGAGAGAGAGAGAGAGAGAGAGAGAGAGAGAGAGAGAGAGAGAGAGAGGGATGGTAGGGTAGGTGTGTAGGTCGGTAAGAGCGTGGTACTCACCGCCAGGGGCCAGAACCTGATCATAGCTTCCACCAGCGACCGCTCTGCACCCCACCCAGCCACGTACCGCCACCCAACCATCTCCTCGGCCACCTCTCCCGTCTCCAGCGGCTCTGGATCCTCTGGAACATTCTCGCGCCTTCCTACGCCAAGTCCCTCACGTCTCCCTTCACCCGGCTTCCCCAGTGGGTTCCCTCCGTGGTCAGCAACATTCCCAGTGGTTCGATGTCTGTCGTCTTCCGATCCAGTTTGGCTGAGGTCTGCTGGTTCGTGCCGGGCGTCCGTGGCTTCGTCAACACCTCCCGAGGAGCGGCCGCTTCTGGCGAGCCCAGGCCAGATCACGAGGGGCTTCGCAGAACCGAGTTTCTCGGTAAGGTCGTGTCGGCGGAGGAGGAGAGGGTCTGCAGGAGGGAGGAGGGCTGGTGGTTGGTAGTCCCCGTGGATGCTGTTGACACACACCCACCGCTGGCTCCCGCCCACCGCCCGACGCCCAGCCGACATCCACCTGTGGAGCGAGAAACACACTACTCACTTAGATTGCCGCCCCAACGCTACGTTTATTTACAATCGTAAAAAAAAAGATGGGAATTTTTTGTTGGCAGGACTGAATGGGTAGGCTTTTGTTTTGGATGTTATTTTTTGTTTGTGTGTAGCGCACAAGGGAAGGATGCCCGTGTTTGTATGTGTGTTTTACTATATCTGTTAGTCCTTTGTTTAATGTCTTTGTGTAATTACTTGTTTGCGAAGGGGGGGGGGGGGAGATGTTTGATATTCTAGGGGCAACGTCTCTCAACCTCTCTATTCTGTCGCATAGCATGAAAAAAAAAATATGTCAAAGATGAATAGATTCGTCATTCCATCCCCTGCTATGACCATATACCCACTACTATACGAATATGTCTTCCCAATCGAAGGTTTCCAAGGATAGTCTGTTTGCTTGGCTCCCATCAGAGAGCTGGTCAACATGGGACGTATTTATACCGAACGAGCCACAGTCATGTTTTCCCTCTTGGGTTTAAGTCCTTGGCTGTCAGCCTCCGTGCAGACAGCCCAGCTTCCTTACTCGAGGTTAAAGCTTTAGTTGGCCATAATGGGTTCCTCTGCCACATATCTGTAAGTCCTCGAGCGACCCAAACACCGAAAGAACACGGATAATCTCGCTTCAACCTACGTGGTAAACATTGTCCTCAACACTTCTTTCTCCATCATTTTCTTTTTCTCTAAAGATAATTTTGGCATCATAATTATTTACGTGTGTAGATGTCTCATTACGTCGTGTTGTTCAGGTATGGCCGCCACATTAACTAGTTCTTTACAGTCCGATAATCGTCAAACTTGTCCAGGGAAGTGATTTCGTAGCCTGGCCCCCCCATGTCATTCTGTCCCATACCTTCATCCCTTTACGGCTACTAGCACTTCGCTTTCGTTCTCCATGTATCTGACCTGTTGCTGGAACCTCTTTAGGTCCATATATAAATTTAGTAATCCTCCGAACCAACCCTTTATTTCTATCTTAAGAATGAGGCCATCTCGCCCGACGGTAAATAATAAACTGAATCTTTCTCGGAAGTAATTGAAACTGGTCACAAACAGTAGAGGACCCCATGACTGATCCTTGAGGAACGCCAGACGAACTCGGGGTGAATAGGCATCTCTTGACATGTTCCCTTTTGCTCCCTTACACTGAGGGTCATTTTCGACCACCGGAGGGTTATACCTTATGTGTGTGTGTGTGTGTGTGTGTGAGAGAGAGAGAGAGAGAGAGAGAGAGAGAGAGAGAGAGAGAGAGAGAGAGAGAGAGAGAGAGAGAGAGAGAGAGAGAGACACGGCAGCCATTTCTTGTCCACGTTCGTCCGTGACTCCTTCCTTCCCTCGCCCGGGCTTCCTGTGGTTCCCTTGGCTGGTCAGGGTTTCAGGGAACTGGTCAACACACCAACCATCCCTCTCCTCCTCACCTCACCTCACCTCCTCCTGCTCCCACGAGAGATAATAGTGGCTGATCATGTCTCCTTGATCCTCCTCGCCTCCCACTTTGGACACTTCAATGATCACCTCTCGCTCATATTAATACATACGTCCCCAGCTAATCCCTCACCATTTTTCCAGGATTTTCAAGGATTACCTCCCGCTCATCCTAATACATACGTCCCCAGCTAATCCCTCACCATTTCCCCTGGATTTTCAAGGATCACCTCCCGCAAAATGGCGCCAAAATCCTGTCTCTTCGTGAATGCATGACAAAGAGTCCCAGATGCGTTTTCTACTTGTGGTCGAACATGACTCACGACCCATTTTTCTTGAGCTTCTTTTCCACGTACTTGAAGATCATCACTGGTGACGACCAAGGATGTAATCTACATGTCTGTTCCTCACATGTCTGTCTGTTCCTCACATGTCTGTCTGTTCCTCACATGTCTGTCTGTTCCTCACATGTCTGTCTGTTCCTCACATGTCTGTCTGTTCCTCGCATGTCTGTCTGTTCCTCGCATGTCTGTCTGTTCCTCGCATGTCTGTCTGTTCCTCACATGTCTGTCTGTTCCTCACATGTCTGTCTGTTCCTCACATGTCTGTCCCTCTTTGTGATGTGTTACAGCGCTGACTCCAAGATCTCTCTCTGTCGTGAGGTTAATTACGTATTTCTCTCCCATTTTACGACGGCCAGAATCTGGTCTGCTGTCACCCTTTTACATCTTGGTTTATTTTCCGAGTTTTGAGGATCAATTTCCATCATCTACTTGTATGATCTATGCTCCATTTTCCTGGGTCACGAAGCAGAACCCCCCCGGTGCATCGTCATTCGTGAGTTGGGCCAATATCATGAAACACAATGAAGTAAGACTCGATCGAAATATCCTAAAGGTATTCTACACAGATTAGAAATACTAGTGGTCCCCAACACCGCGCCCTGCGGAACCCCATTTCTTACTGTCAATCAACCCTGAGAGGGCGGTTCTTACATCAGTTCTCCGGTGTGTAGCAGGTAAGTAGTAACCTTCCACTCCATCTAACAAACCCTCCCCGTTAATCTATCAGCAGAAAGCCTTCTGGCAGACCGAATTACACAGTTCATCCTACCTCGAGGGGAAAAAAAACGTAATGATTTCTTTCTTATAGAAACCCTTTAAAGATTTGTTACGCTTATACTTTTTCTGAATCCCTTCTGTTGTTAGTATCTGATTACATATGTAGTAGTCTGTACACCACAATGGCCACACTGTCAGCCCTTCAAGCCACATTATTTTCCCCGTGTGATTTTTCTCGACCTCTTCCTTACTACAATTGTTGTTATCGTACTTCAAGGGAAGTCATCGTACTCACTAGGGTAAGTCGTCATTGGGGTAATGGGTTAGGGGCTGTCTAGTGTCTGTGTGGACCTCTTCATAACTACAAGTTATCGTACTCAAGGGAAGTCATCGTACTCAGTGGGGTAAGTCGTCATTGGGGTAATGGATAAAGGGCTGGCTAGTGTCTATGTGGACTACATCAGCGCACGAACACGCCAAACGCCGCACTGGAGACTAAATAAACAAGTAACTTATAAAACTGAACGAATCAATACTTGTAAATATAAACGAACTATACTTGATACCTACCATTACGGAATGTTACCTAACATGGCTACCTCTGTTCCCCCATGAATGCCACACACACACACACACACACACACACGGACAGTCGAATTATGTAACCCTGCCATGACTGAGGTGGGAGTAAACATGTGTACGTAGCGCCCTGGCCTCTCAGGTACACAAGTGATGGAGCCCCCACTGCCGCCGCACACCCGTAACACCTTCCCTGGGGCTCCACACACACACACACACACACACACACACACACAGTGGAGTGTGTCTCTTTAATGACCCCCTCCCCCCTCTTACCTACACATCACGCTACCGTACGAACACTACAGCCTTCCCCAACACTTCCAGCTCGTGCATAAGAAAGAATATAAGCCATTTTTCCCCTCCATAAACAAAGAGTTCAAATTTAAACTCAAGTATGCGGACAATATGACGAGGAACCCGACGAGCAGAGAGGGAGAGTAAATCACGGAGCATACGGGGCAAAAAAAGAAGAAAAAAAAAAAAAAAACCCTTCCAGATTCTGTCTTGGGGCCCGCTCGGGGTGGACTCTGGTTCCACAGTTCCTACGGGATAACTATTGACACATGACAACGCTGCCGAGTCGTATGCTTCCATACATGACTGCCAAAAATAAACTCTGAGGTCCTGCTAATTATTCTAAGACGATATAATATGGAGGAAATCATTTAAAAAAAATTACACATTCCTATTAATCCGGGTCATCAAAGATCTTCATATCGAAAGACAAAAGGTTAATTGTCGTCTTTCAATCGGAGTCAATCAACACAACACAGTGGTGTACGAAGGCGCCATATTTATAGACGAAGTGACCAATCTGAATTTGTCTATAGGGAACGTAACATCGCCAAACATCTCTCGCAACCATGTCAAAATCACCATAAAATGTACTAAATCAAATATTTATCCAAACCTATCCAGGCGCAAACTAAAGAGATGGGTACAAATCCATTTTTTTTTTTGAGAGGGGTCTGTCTTATTACGAAAAAAAATTCGTTGGCGCTTCTTAAGTGTGACTACTGTAGGCCAACAGGACAAGAACCATTTCCTGCCTTACAGAAACGACTGAGAAGCAACAGAGCGACGCAAACAGTAGTGATTACCGCACAAATTTGAGGCTTCCCTTGGTTCTGGGAGGAGGAAATGTGGCAAAAGTTCTCTCCAGTATATGGATCTGGGATCGCCACACTTCATATTTGGCTTCAGGTTACTCTTTCAGATTTCTGAAGACTCTAACTATTTTACGATATCAGTAATCTTCCTCAGTCGATCTTTCTACTTCTAATGGTTAAATAAGCTATACTCAGAATTTAGAATTAAATAAACTATTCTCAAAATAAGGTGACCCCTATTAGAGAGCCATACACTCCCATACAATGCACTGCCTTGTGAGAGCTGGACGAAAGAACATGGGAAGAAATGGAAAAAAATAATAATACTGAAGGCTTGCCAAAACATGGGACTCGGAGACAGAGGAGAGGCAGTGTCGCTGTCAGTATATACAAGGAGTAAAACATGAAAGAATTAGAAATGAGTTCCAGGAAGGGAGAATATTACACATATCTACCACAACTCAGTTTCCCGCCTTCTGTAACTTCGTGCGGGAGACGGTAGCCCGTCCCTTTTATATATGTATATATGAATATTATACTGAAGATCTTATCCTCTTCCCATAAATATCCAGCACAATTAAAACAGAAAAAACCATCGACTATATTCAATAAATGACGTAATGCAGAAACGCTGAAACCAAAGCTATTGTTCACGGACCGCCTTGATATGTGTTGCCATCACCTTTTTTTTTTTCTTTTCTTTTACGACATGAATTAAATCTATTTTACCCTGTCCATTCACACATGATTAATAAGATACATTTATCGTTTTCTGGTACAAAATCTACACTGTATTACTTAAACTGGTGCGTATATTCTTTGAAAAGCTTATGATTTTTAAGGGTAATTTGGGTATTGGCAACTGTCCACCTTCGCCATCAGATCCACTCATACAAATCTATGCACATTTTATACCCCAAATGGCCATATTGCCTCTAATGGTACATAGAACTCTATCATTCGTCTTACTCTACATATATCTACGAAAGAGATTAATTGCCAAATTAGACACTATTCGAGAAGTATTAGTCTTCCGAATCCACGTGAAGTTTAAGGAACTCGTAATACGTTAGCGAAACTCGTAATACGTGAGCAAGAAAAGAATGTCCTCCCACCCCTTCACGTCTTTTTTCACTACATGCATTAATAATGTGGATTTCTTGCCCCTCTCCCCCCCCCCCCCCCCGGTGCGCCGTCGTAAAAATGTCGATATCATGTTCTAATTAAGCCATTAAACTGTCGGGTTTGGTAATGCGAGGGCAAGTTCTTAAATGGCCAGCGTTCTCGCCCGTCATTTCCATGGGTTTAATAGAAGACTACCTCAGGAAATAATTATATGTATATATATATATATATATATATATATATATATATATATATATATATATATATATATATATATATATATGTATTATACTTTGTCGCTGTCTCCCGCGTTAGCGAGGTAGCGCATGAAAACAGACGAAAGAATGGCCCAACCCACCCACATACACATGTATATACATACACATCCACACTAGCACATATACATACCCATACATTTCAACGTATACATATATATATATAAGTACACAAACATATATACACATATATACACATATATATATATATATATATATATATATATATATATATATATATATATATATATATTATCCCTGGGGATAGGGGAGAAAGAATACTTCCCACGTATTCCCTGCGTGTCGTAGAAGGCGACTAAAAGGGGAGGGAGCGGGGGGCTGGAAATCCTCCCCTCTCGTTTTTTTTTTTTTTTTTTTTTTCCAAAAGAAGGAACAGAGAAGGGGGCCAGGTGAGGATATTCCCTCAAAGGCCCAGTCCTCTGTTCTTAACGCTACCTCGCTATCGCGGGAAATAGCGAATAGTATGAAAAAAAAAAAAAAAAATATATATATATATATATATATATATATATATATATATATATATATATATATATATACATTCTTTCTTTCTTTTAAACTATTCGCCATTTCCCGCGTTAGCGAGGTAGCGTTAAGAACAGAGGACTGGGCCTTTTTTGGAATATCCTCACCTGGCCCCCTTCTCTGTTCCTTCTTTTGGAAAATTTAAAAAAAAAAAAACGAGAGGGGAGGATTTCCAGCCCCCCGCTCCCTCCCCTTTTAGTCGCCTTCTACGACACGCAGGGAATACGTGGGAAGTATTCTTAATCCCCTATCCCCACGGATACCCTGGGGCACGATGGTGTACGACTACCCTGGGGCACGATGGTGTACGACTACCCTGGGGCACAGCAGTGTGGGCTTTCTCAATACGACGACCTGGCCTCTGATCCGACCTTATTGAGGGAGGAGTCAGGTCAAATAACATGGCCATCGTAACCATGTGTCGGAACGCTGTCGTAGCTTCAAAGGTCGTACCTTCGTTCTCAAGGGTCGTACCTTCGTTCTCAAAGGGTCATACGTTCGTTCTCAAAGGGTCGTACCTTTCTCAAGGGGCTGTACCTTCGTTCTCAAAGGGTCGTAGCTTCGTCCTCAAGGGTCGTACCTTCATCAAGAGTCGTATCTTCGTTCTCAGAGGATCGTTCCTTCGTTCTCAAAGGGTCGTACCTTCGTCCTCAAGGGTCGTAACATCGTTCTCAGTGCTCGTACCTTCGTTCTCATGAGGGTCGTTCCTTCGTTGTCAAGGGTCGTACCTTCGTTCTCAAGGGTCTGTACCTTCGTTCTCAGAGGGTCGTTCCTTCGTTGTCAAAGGGTCGCACCTTCGTTCTCATGGGTCGTAGCTTCGTTCTCAGAGGGTCGTTCCTTCGTTGTCAAAGGTCGTGCCTTCGTTTTCAAAGGGTCGTAGCTTCGTTCTCATGGGTCGTAGCTTCGTTCTCAGAGGGTCGTTCCTTCGTTTTCAAAGGGTCGTAGCTTCGTTCTCATGGGTCGTTCCTTCGTTCTCAGAGGGTCGTGCCTTCGCTCTCATGGGTCGTTCCTTCGTTCTCAAAGGGTCGTGCCTTCGTTTTCAAAGGGTCGTACCTTCGTTCTCAAATAGTCGTACCGTCGTGTTTAAGGAGACGCAAGTTCAGGGCTTCTAAGGTCGTCGAGGAATATCATATATACTCAATATTCGCCCTTGTTTTCCACTACGTCATTGTCCATCAGAAAACGTGAGCAACGTATTATTGTCGCCCTGAGGGACGCCCGTTTTCTATTCTTATGTAAACCCTATACCGGGGGCAGGTTTCGGTCCCCCCCGGACCCGTCGAACTGAAGCTTCGAACGCGCGTCTCGAAGCGACTCGTATGTTCGCCCTTAACTTGTTTTCCACTACGTCATCGTCCGTCAGAAAACGTTAGGAACGTACCATTGTCGTCCTGAGGGACGCCCGTTTTCTGTTATGTAAATCGTATTCCGGGGGCAGGTTTCGGTCCCCCCCGGACCCGTCGAACTGAAGCTTCGAACTCGCGTCTCGAAGCGATTCGTATGGAGCCATGGCCGACGCCTCACACGTACATCGCCTGTCATATATAGGGTAAGTCTCCAACCTCCACACGCACGACCTACCTGTAGAAGGTGGGGAAGACCTCCATGTCGTCCTCCAGCGTGATGATGAAGCTCGCCCTCGGCTTGAGGATGAGGGTGGCCCTTAAAGCCGACTCGTACAAGCGCGACACATGGAGACCCAGGCAGTCCGATGCACGACCCGTGGCCTCCAGCTGTACCCCGTGGCTTTCACACACCTGCCGGTCGTCATGATAGCTGTAAGGGATTGGGGTAGAGGGGGGGGGGTCGTACCGTCGTGCTTAAGGGTCGTAACGTTGTGCACAACGGTCGTACCGTTGTGTTCGAGGGTCGTACCGTTGTGCGCGCAAGGGTCGTGTCATCGTGTTCAAGGGTCGTACCGTTGTGTTCAAGGATCGTACCGTCGTGCTCAAGGGTCGTAACGTTGTGCTCAACGGTCGTACCGTCGTGCTCAAGGGTCGTACCGTTGTGCGCGCAAGGGTCGTGTCATTGTGTTCAACGGTCATACCGTCGTGCGCAACGGTCGTACCATTGTGCTCAACGGTCGTACCGTCGAGCACAAAGGTCGTACCGTCGTGCTCAAGTCGTACCGTCGTGCTCGAGGGTCGTACCGTCGTGTTCAAGGGTCGTACTGTCGTGTTCAAAGGGATCAGAGAGACCACGACGATTTTCCTAACGTACGTCAAACCGAGCCATGGAGCGACACCTCGAGGGCCATGGTGGAGTGTGGAGGCGGAGGATGAGGGAACCACAACCACCTCCTCCACCACCTCCACACTCCACCACATACTCCTCGTCCTTCACACTCTACCACCTCCACACTCCACCACATCCTCCTCCTCCTTCACACTCCACCACCTCCTCCACCTCCTTTACACTCCACCACATCCTCCTCCTCCTTCACACTCCACCACCTCCTCCACCTCCACACTCCACCACATCCTCCTCCTCCTTCACACTCCACCACCTCCTCCTCCTCCTCCTTCACACTCCACCACCTCCTCCTCCTCCTCCTCCTTCACACTCCACCACCTCCTCCACCTCCACACTCTACCATCTCCTCCACCTCCACACTCTACCATCTCCTCCTCCTCCTCCTTCACACTCCACCACCTCCTCCACCTCCACCGACAGGTGCATGTGGACACCAAGCCACTCCTCCTGCTCCATCATCCCATCTTCTGCCAAACATTACAGTGGCCGAGAACAACACGCCATATTGTTGACGTCATGCGATGCAACATGGCGCTTAAACTCACCATTGTCAGAACCCATTTTTTTCCCCCATATGAATTATTTCCTTTCCGCCATTATATTTCACTGTTTATTTCTTACGCCAGCCATACCATATTTCACCTCCATCTTCCCCTCCCTCTCCTTTGCCCTCAATCATAACATCTGATCCTGATAGAGTCAAATATATAGAGGTCATAACATCTGATCCTGATATATAGAGTTCATAACATCTGATCCTGATAGAGTCAAATATATAGAGTTCATAACATCTGATCCTGATATATAGAGTTCATAACATCTGATCCTGATATATAGAGTTCATAACATCTGATCCTGATATATAGAGTTCATAACATCTGATCCTGATATATAGAGTTCATAACATCTGATCCTGATATATAGAGTTCATAACATCTGATCCTGATATATAGAGTTCATAACATCTGATCCTGATATATAGAGTTCATAACATCTGATCCTGATAGAGTCAAATATATAGAGTTCATAACATCTGATCCTGATATATAGAGTTCATAACATCTGATCCTGATATATAGAGTTCATAACATCTGATCCTGATATATAGAGTTCATAACATCTGATCCTGATATATAGAGTTCATAACATCTGATCCTGATAGAGTCAAATATATAGAGGTCATAACATCTGATCCTGATATATAGAGTTCATAACATCTGATCCTGATAGAGTCAAATATATAGAGGTCATAACATCTGATCCTGATATATAGAGTTCATAACATCTGATCCTGATATATAGAGTTCATAACATCTGATCCTGATAGAGTCAAATATATAGAGGTCATAACATCTGATCCTGATAGAGTCAAATATATAGAGATTCCGATCTTAAACCATTTCCTCTGCTCAGTGTAATGGTGTCTATACACAGCGTAGGGTTGTTTACTGCCGTGAACCATCTAATTGTCGTAAGTTGTTCCAATACGAGTGGATAAAGTTGCCTATTATATCAAGAGCGAGTGATTACTATACGAGGTGGAAGTGGAGTGTGGAAAGTCTATGGTGAACTCCCGCCTTAAACAAAGCCAATGGTAGAGATCCATTGAACACAATCTTTGAACACGAGGGCAGAACCATTGAACGCGACGGTACCATTGAGCTCATGGCTCGTACCGTCGTGCTCGAGGGTCGTACCGTCGTGCTCAAGGGTCGTATCGTCGTGCTCAAGGGTCGTACCGTCGTGCTCGAGGGTCGTATCGTCGTGCTCAAGGGTCGTATCGTCGTGCTCAAAGGTCGCACCGTCGTGCTCAAGGGTCGTACCGTCGTGCTCGAGGGTCGTACCGTCGTGCTCGAGGGTCGTACCGTCGTGCTCAAGGGTCGTATCGTCGTGCTCAAGGGTCGTACCGTCGTGCTCGAGGGTCGTACCGTCGTGCTCAAGGGTCGTATCGTCGTGCTCAAGGGTCGTACCGTCGTGCTCGAGGGTCGTATCGTCGTGCTCAAGGGTCGTATCGTCGTGCTCAAAGGTCGCACCGTCGTGCTCAAGGGTCGTACCGTCGTGCTCGAGGGTCGTACCGTCGTGCTCAAGGGTCGTATCGTCGTGCTCAAGGGTCGTACCGTCGTGCTCGAGGGTCGTATCGTCGTGCTCAAGGGTCGTACCGTCGTGCTCAAGGGTCGTATCGTCGTGCTCAAGGGTCGTACCGTCGTGCTCAAGGGTCGCACCGTCATGCTCATGGGTCGTACCGTCGTGCTCGAGGGTCGTACCGTCGTGCTCAAGGGTCGTATCGTCGTGCTCAAGGGTCGTACCGTCGTGCTCGAGGGTCGTATCGTCGTGCTCAAGGGTCGCACCGTCATGCTCATGGGTCGTACCGTCGTGCTCGAGGGTCGTACCGTCGTGCTCAAGGGTCGTATCGTCGTGCTCATGGGTCGTACCGTCGTGCTCGAGTTGTACCGTCGTGCTCAAGGGTCGTACCATCGTGCTCAAGGGTCGTACCATCTTAATGAACCCAGGGACCTGATATCAGAAATTTCTTTGAAAAAAAAAAAAATTTATTTCCACAATTGGAATCCTTACATTCAGTCAACAGATCTTAAATCTACTACGGTTTTGCGAGACTGGGCGACCTGAGCGTAGAACCAGTTTGGGTACGGAGGCAGCGAGGAGGAAAACGAAGCAACAGCGAGGAACTCTCAGGTTCTCCCTTCTCCTCAACCAGTTCCTGAGACGTTTTCGAGCACAATGAAATTCTTGGCTCCTGCTCCCCGTTTTCTTTGCTGCCATTTACCCCCTTCGCCGCCGTATAGAAAACCTAACCCCGTCGCAAATCAAGTCGCAATCACCTCACCGTTAACAAAGTTCATTTTCTTTTGAGATTGAAACCTTTTTTTTTTTTTTCACATTTTTTGAACAACAAAAAACGGGTGTACAGAGACGTACATGGGAGACTTAAGCATATTTTAGTAAGCTCATACGACGGCTCGTTAGTAACTACGAGGAACGAAGAGGGTCAAAGTTAACAAAGTCCATTTTCTCTTGAGAATGAAGTTTTCTTTTTTTTTTTCACAATTTTGAACAACAAAAAACGGATGTACATAAGCCTACATGGGAGACTTAAGCATACCTTGGTAAGTTCGTGCGATGGCTCGTTGGTGAATACGACGATGGAGACATTCTTTCCACCAGCAGCAGCCGCCAGGGACACCAGTAACCTGAAGGTAGCGTACACATCTGAGGTCACCACGGCTGTTTGGGTCATGTCACGTGACCTCTAACCACCACCCCCCCAACCCCCCTGCCTCACGTGACCTTCGTTAATCATGTATCGCGTGACCAGCTCTGTTTGCATGACCTTATGGTAGCATAAGATTGATCAAAGATTTAACATCCTAATATCTGAGATAGAGGGTTCCAAAGGCAAATACGCACGCGCGCACACACACACACACACACACACACACACACACACACACACACACATAAACACCCACACACAACACACACACACAGACACACACACACACACACACACACGTACATAAACACCCACACACAACACACACACCCACACACACACGCACATAAACACCCACACACACACGCACATAAACACCCACACACAACACACACACACACACACACAGGGAGGGCATCTCACCTGTGTAGAGCGTCAGGTCTGGTGGCCAGAGCGAGCGTCACTACGTCGGTCAGGTCTGGTGTTGTTGTCCCCTTGACCTGAAGAATGGTCACACATCTTCATTACTCTGTGCTCCAGCCAGGATCATCATATTACATATAACACATCTTACTATTACATTACCTTCCTTCATTATGCATAATTACAATGATAAAACTTCAAAATCGACTCAGGAATACCTCTCCATTGTTTATATAATATATATATATATATATATTATCCCTGGGGATAGGGGTGAAAGAATACTTCCCACGTATTCCCTGCGTGTCGTAGAAGGCGACTAAAAGGGGAGGGAGCGGAGGGCTGGAAATCCTCCCCTCTCATTATTTTTTTTTAAATTTTCCAAAAGAAGGAACAGAGAAGGGGGCCAGGTGAGGATATTCCCTCAAAGGCCCAGTCCTCTGTAATTAACGCTACCTCGCTAACGCGGGAAATGGCGAATAGTTTGAAAAAAAAATAAAATATATATATATATATATATATATATATATATATATATATATATATATATATATATATATATATATATATATATATATATATCTTCTTATTGAGTAAATATAATATGATAAATGAAATAAAATACATCAAAGAAATACCTTATTTTCATATATATATATATATATATATATATATATATATATATATATATATATATATATATATATATATCTTTTTTTTTTATTTATTTTGCTATGTCGCTGTCTCCCGCGTTAGCGAGGTAGCGCAAGGAAACAGACGAAAGAATGGCCCAACCCACCCACATACACATGTATATACACGTCCACACACGCACATATACATACCTATACATCTCAACGTATACATATATATATATATATATATATATATATATATATATATATATATATATATATATATACACAGACATATACATATATACACATGTACATAATTCATAGTCTGCCCTTATTCATTCCCATCGCCACCTCGCCACACATGGAATAACATCCCCCTCCCCCCTCATGTGTGCGAGGTAGCACTAGGAAAAGACAACAAAGGCCCCATTCGTTCACACTCAGTCGCTAGCTTTCATGTATAATGCACCGAAACCACAGCTCCCTTTCCACATCCAGGCCCCACACAACTTTCCATGGTTTACCCCAGACGCTTCACATGCCCTGGTTCATATATATATATATATATATATATATATATATATATATATATATATATATATATATATATAATGTTGGATGAAGGCCTGCGTGTCGTAGAAGGCGACTAAAAGGGGAGGGAGCGGGGGGCTGGAAATCCTCCCCTCTCGTTTTTAATTTTCCAAAAGAAGGAAGAGAGAAGGGGGCCAAGTGAGGATTTCACTCAAAGGCTCTGTCCTGTGTTCTAAACGCTAACTTGCGAACGCAGGAAATGGCGAATAGTATGAAAAAAATATACATATACATATTACCGACTTTGTCTTGAATTAAAGTTCATATATATATATATATATATATATATATATATATATATATATATATATATATATATATATATATATATATATATATATTCGACCACTATTGAATGAGAGACAAAAGCTACTGAAAAAATTCCTAAATAAAATTCAACGTTCAAAATAAATAAACCGTAAAATTCAAGAGAACATTGGCAACCCAACCTGCATCCCGAAGGGCGGGCGTCTGCTGGCGGGACGAGCCGGGGCGGGAGGGAGGGAGACGAGACATGGAGGGAAAGTACATGACCAACGACGAGAGAAAGATGGAGGGAGGGAGGGAGGGAGGGGAGGGAGGGTGGACGGTGGGTGGAGGGAGGGGAGGGAGGGGGAGTGAGGGGTCGACGGTGGGGAGGGAGGGAGGGTGAGGGGCAGACGGTGGAGGGAGGGAAGGAGGGAGGGAGGGTGAGGGGCAGACGGTGGAGGGAGGGAAGGAGGGAGGGAGGGTGAGGGGCAGACGGTGGAGGGAGGGAGGGGGAGTGAGGGGTCGACGGTGGGGAGGGAGGGAGGGAGGGTGAGGGGCAGACGGTGGGGAGGGAGGGAGGGAGGGTGAGGGGTGGACGGTGGAGGGAGGGAGGGAGGCTGTGCTGACCCCCCCCCCCCATTGTGTGGGCCGGGGACACTTACAATAGTGTATAAAGTAGCGCTCAACACAACCTCCCCTCCCTCCCTTCCTCCCTCCCTCCCTCCCTCACTCCCTCCAGGCTAACAATAGCGTGAAAGTGCTGCCGGAGGAGGGGGGAGGGAGGGAGGGAGGGGGGGTGAGTTCTACATGGAGACTAGGGGGGTTGGGGGGTCTACAAGGAGGCAGGGGGATTCTACAGGGAGGCAGGGGGATTCTACAGGGAGGCAGGGGGATTCTACAGGGGGTTGGGGGTCTACATGGAGGTAGAGGAATTCTACAGGGAGGCAGGGGGATTCTACAGGGAGGCAGGGGGATTCTACAGGGAGGCAGGGGGATTCTACAGGGGGTTGGGGGTCTACATGGAGGTAGGGGAATTCTACAGGGAGGCAGGGGGATTCTACAGGGAGGCAGGGAGATTCTACAGGGGGTTGGGGGGTCTACATGGAGGTAGGGGAATTCTACAGGGAGGCAGGGGAATTCTACAGGGAGGCAGGGGGATTCTACAGGGAGGCAGGGAGATTCTACAGGGGGTTGGGGGTCTACATGGAGGTAGGGGAATTCTACAGGGAGGCAGGGGGATTCTACAGGGGGTTGGGGGTCTACATGGAGGTAGGGGAATTCTACAGGGAGGCAGGGGGATTCTACAGGGAGGCAGGGGGATTCTACAGGGAGGCAGGGGGATTCAACAGGGAGGCAGGGGGATTCTACAGGGGGTCGGGGGGTCTACATGGAGGTAGGGGAATTCTACAGGGAGGCAGGGGGATTCTACAGGGAGGCAGGGGGATTCTACAGGGGTTTGGGGGTCTACATGGAGGTAGGGGAATTCTACAGGGAGGCAGGGGGATTCTACAAGGAGGCAGGGGGATTCTACAGGGGGTTGGGGGTCTACATGGAGGTAGGGGAATTCTACAGGGAGGCAGGGGGATTCTACAGGGGGTTGGGGGGTCTACATGGAGGTAGGGGAATTCTACAGGGAGGCAGGGTGATTCTACAGGGAGGCAGGGGGATTCTACAGGGGGTTGGGGGTCTACAGGGAGGCAGGAGAATTCTACAGGGAGGCAGGGGGATTCTACAGGGAGGCAGGGGGATTCTACAGGGGGTTGGGGGGTCTACATGGAGGTAGAGGAATTCTACAGGGAGGCAGGGGGATTCTACAGGGGGTTGGGGGTCTACAGGGAGGCAGGGGGATTCTACAGGGAGGCAGGGGGATTCTACAGGGAGGCAGGGGGATTCTACAGGGGGTTGGGGGGTCTATAGGGAGGCAGGGGGTCTACAGGGAGGCAGGGGGATTCTACAGGGAGGCAGGGGGATTCTACAGGGAGGCAGGGGGATTCTACAGGGGGTTGGGGGTCTACAGGGAGGCAGGGGGGTCTACAGGGAGGCAGGGGGATTCTACAGGGGGTTGGGGGGTCTACATGGAGGTAGAGGAATTCTACAGGGAGGCAGGGGGATTCTACAGGGGGTTGGGGGTCTACAGGGAGGCAGGGGGATTCTACAGGGAGGCAGGGGGATTCTACAGGGAGGCAGGGGGATTCTACAGGGGGTTGGGGGGTCTATAGGGAGGCAGGGGGGTCTACAGGGAGGCAGGGGGATTCTACAGGGAGGCAGGGGGATTCTACAGGGAGGCAGGGGGATTCTACAGGGGGTTGGGGGTCTACAGGGAGGCAGGGGGGTCTACAGGGAGGCAGGGGGATTCTACAGGGGGTTGGGGGGGTCTACATGGAGGTAGAGGAATTCTACAGGGAGGCAGGGGGATTCTACAGGGTGAGAATAGGGCACTGTATAGAGGGGGGAGGGTGTTTTACAAGATGAAGACTGCTACATGGATAACGGTACGACCCTTGAGCACGACGGTACACGACCCTTGAGCACGACTGTACGACCCTTGAGCACGACGGTACACGACCCTTGAGCACGACGGTACACGACCCTTGAGCACGACTGTACGACCCTTGAGCACGACGGTACACGACCCTTGAGCACGACGGTACGACCCTTGAGCACGACGATACGACCCTTGAGCACGACTGTACGACCCTTGAGCACGACTGTACGACCCTTGAGCCCGACGGTACGATCCTTGAACACGACGGTACACGACCCTTCAGCACGATGGTATGACCCGTGACCACGACGGTACGACCCTTGAGCACGACGGTACGACCCTTGAGCACGACGGTACGACCCTTGAGCACGACGGTACGACCCTTGAACACGACGGTACGATCCTTGAACACGACGGTACACGACCCTTCAGCACGATGGTATGACCCGTGACCACGACGGTACGACCCTTGAGCACGACGGTACGACCCTTGAGCACGACGGTACGACCCTTCGTGTGGCAGTTACCCTAGAGAGCACTCACGCCTCTACCACACACACACACACACACACACGCACACACCACTCGGTCATACCCACCGTGAACGCTGGCGCAGACTCCTGGCCAGGCCAGGGTTCGATTCCCGTGGTAGGGGGGCAAGAACACCACTCGCCATAGCCATCATAGAGGCTACACAGCTCCACCCGCGCGGCCCATCTTGTGTCGTCCTCGCTGGCCGGGCGTGGGGCCCCCGCGCACCACGGGGTATCTGAGGGTAAAAGAGACATGAGTGCCTATAGCATAGTCGGGTCAGGACAACAACTACAGATTTGTATATGAAGGTAGTTCATGCAATATATATTATATATATATATATATATATATATATATATATATATATATATATATATATATATATATATATTCCTATGAGTCCACGGGGAAAATGAAACACGAAAAGTTCCCAAGTGCACTTTCGTGTAATAATCACATCATCAGGGGAGACACAAGAGAGAAATATAAAAGTCAGTTGATATACATCGAAGAGACGAAGCTAGGACGCCATTTGGTAAAAATGTGATTATATATATATATATATATATATATATATATATATATATATATATATATATATATATATATATATATACTCTAGCCTAAGCCAGGTACCCAGTTTATCGACCAACCCCTCAAGGTGGATGAACAGCTGGATTAACTGTGGACCGACTGTCGTAAACAGGATTCGAACCTATGCGCTCGACCCTGGGCGGCCCGCGAATGCGCCACGGTCCCTTGCTCACCCTTTGAGCACGACGGTGACACTCACGACCCTTAATCAGGGGTCAGGTCAGGTCAGGTCACTGTACCTAACGATCGTCAACACTTTGTTCTCAAACGGTCGTAACGTCGTGGTCAGCTGGTTCAGGGGAAAACAAGACAGACCTCTCTCTGATCAGCAACATGTAAACACACCGACACCAACACACATTAAGCCCCGCCCCCCCAACACCTCCATACGTCCCCCCCATCTTTAGAGGGGGAGGGGGGGGTCCCCACAAGGGGGGGAGCCTCATTTGCATACATGACCTTCTCGACCGCTGAATATATGCGTAAGGCCGACGCCTCAGCAAGGGTATGGGAGGGTAGGAATTCCATTGACACTTCACTTTGGACGAAAAACATGTCTATGTATGGATAGACCTGGGGAAGCCATCTTGTGTGGCTGTAATAATAATAATACTAATAATAATAACTACACCCACACACACACACACACACACACACACACACACACACATATATATATATATATATATATATATATATATATATATATATATATATATATATATATATATATATTCTTTTTTTTATACATATTCGCATTTCCTGTGTTAGCGAGGTAGCGTCAAGAACACATGTATATACATAAACGCCAATACACGCACACATACAGACACAGACATATACATACATACACATATACATATCCATACTTGCTGCCTTCATCTATTCCCGTCGCCACCCCGCCACAGATGAAATAGCATCCACCCCCAACCCCCTCCAGCGAGGCAGCGCCAGGAACAGACAACAAAGGCCATATTCGTTTACACACACCCAGTCTCTAGCTGTCATGTAATAATGCACCGAAACCTAATTACCACTTATATTCTCCAACACTTATCTCCACCACTGCCATGTTCTCCACCACAGTCAACACCAACTTACCTGGTACCCTGGGCAAGTACAATTCCAAATGGAGCTTTCGCCTGGTCCCGGGAGGCAAGACACCGCCCACTTGTCCTAAGGTGGACCCGCCCACCACGCCCACCCACGCCCACGCCACCCTACTCATGGTAGGTGACCAAGGTATGGTGACCCCGAGGTCACTCAGCCATGACCTGATGCTTGGGTCGACCTCGAAAGCCTAAAAAAGGAAAACAAAAATTTATAAAGTATAAATTACTTGTTCAATTATGCCCATGAACTACCAAGGGTCATTAAAGTCGACTAATTAGGGCAGTTTTTATGACCATATATAAATTAAGAACTTACAATTCTCCCTCATACGTTCATAAAAATCATAGCACTGTATTCACAGACATTTTTTTGATCCTTTTAAGAAATGTTATAAAACAAAATTTATGTTAAGTGTAAAATTAACAAATTAACTTTATGTTAAGGTACTAATTAATACTAAAAAAAAATCTTGGGTATCGCAATTTTTCTTTTAAAAGACCACTAAAATCTTTTAGGCAAGGGAGTACGACCCTTGAACACGACGGTACGACCCTTGAACACGACGGTACGACCCTTGAACACGACGGTACGACCCTTGGATATGATGACATGGCCTTTGACCTGGCCCTTAATTAAGGGGCAGGCCATTCATCATTACCCACAGGTCGTACTGTCGTGTTCTTAAGAAGGTCATAACACGAGTAAATTTCAATAGCCACACATCACCAGGGAAAGGCAATATAAAATCAAAGAAAAAAAAATATTACAAAATTACTTCTAATCGAGCAAGAGAAATACGAAATATATCCCAACAAAAAATATATATGTGAAGCAGAAGTCTGGTACAGATGTCTATATCAAATTCTAAATTCGAGCATTCAAAAGCAGTACATATCATACAAGGATGAATACTGAAAGAAAAAAAAAATGTAATTCTTAGATTTTTCAATTAATTCAGTTACCAAATTAATATATAGAAATATATATAAAGGCTTTAGAAGAGTTAAATATTATAGGAGATTTGTGACGGGTCTCACCGTGCCAGCAATGAGGACCAGACGCCCATGTTGGAAGGAGGCCATGAGGGCGCGCAGCGGGCGCGCGCTGGCGTGGGAGGCCACAAGGTACCGGCGGAGGGCGCGCCCGGTCGTGGGATGTACCACCACCACGATCACAACCCCAGCAGGAGTGCGCAGGTCCGCGCTCCTGTACAGCTCTACCTGCAGGAGGAGGGTCGGGTGTGAGGGGGAGGAGGGATGTGAGTGAGGGAGGAGGAAGCTGGCCTCCCTCACACTACACCTCATCACCATTCACCTGATATGTTCCGTAATATATATATATATATATATATATATATATATATATATATATATATATATATATATATATATTTTTTTTTTTTTCTCTCTTATCACATCAGTACAATGTACAGTACACTGAACACCCCCTCCTCATAACTCATAATCACCCTAGAGCTCCTTCCTCATAACTCATAATGCATTATCAATAACCAATACAAGACATAAAACTTTTTACCTAAAAAAAAAAAATAATAGAAAATGCCATCTTAAGTTATATGATACAATGAAAAATTAAACAAAAAAGGTCATGAAAACATTCAATGCCAAAAAAAAAAAAAAAAAAAAGGAATTTGAGATCATCGTGGATCATAATATACCGACCGGGACGCCGTTGAGGTAGGCCATGGCTGCGTGGCTGGCCATCTCCACCATAGCGACGATCTTGTGGCTCGGGGGAGGGCGTCCGTCGAACAGGAATTTCACCACCTTCTGTATATCTGCCGAGAAACATGGCCTAGCTCAAGCATCTTCAAGTTACCCTCATGTCAACGGAAGTACCTCCACAACAACTTTATGCCAAAATAAAGTATTCTAGCACAAGAGAAATAAGCATTAATGAACACTGTGTATATACATCGGTGCGTTCAATAGCTGGATGGGGTATAAATCCATTAACCACAAGAGTATATATATGACCCTTGCTCACCACGACGTGACCTTTGACCATACTCTTAAGAGTCAGTGTAAAGGTCACACACACACACACACACACACACACCCTCATCATAACATCGAATGATCCACACACACACAAAAAAAAAGAAAACAAGAGAAATAATCCATACCAGCTTCTTCCTTCCTGGGATCAGCGTTGGCCAACTTATTGGTGCACATCTCGCTGTCTATATGGAGGCTCGAGCGACCGCGGGCGTCCGTAGACGCGCCCCGGAGCTGTGACCTGTAGACGAGGGACTGTGGTCATTACTGGATGGTCGTACTGACATTATAAACTGACTGGTTGGTTAATTAGGCTACAACGGTCATTACTGCAGAGGTTAGAATCACCTCTCGAATATACTTGAAGATATTGCATCCTGAAATACAATGTTTTTGTGCTATTGTAAATATATATATATATATATATATATATATATATATATATATATATATATATATATATATATATATATATATATATATCTTTCTTTTTTCTTTTAAACTATTCGCCATTTCCCGCGTTAGCGAGGTAGCGTTCAGAACAGAGGACTGGGCCTTTAAGGGAATATCCTCACCTGGCCCCCTTCTCTGTTCCTTCTTTTGGAAAATTAAACAAAATAAAAACGAGAGGGGAGGATTTCCAGCCCGCCGCTCCTCCCCTTTTAGTCGCCTTCTACGACACGCAGGGAATACGTGGGAAGTATTCTTTCTCCTCTATCCCCAGGGATGCGATATATATATATATATATATATATATATATATATATATATATATATATATATATATATATATATATATATATTACATTTAACGAGCTTAAAATGAGATTAAAATCATTAAAAGAAGAATTCAAACCACCGGATCAATTGCATGTATTGATACAGGTAATCCTAATGTGAATGTATGATGCGCGTGTGACTGAGGTAAAAATAATAACACGATTCATATTGGAAATGAGATAGATCGAGGCCGTAAACTCCAGTGTCATGCGAACTACCACCACCATGAGCACGACGTAACGATCATTGAGCATGATGGTGCGACCCTTAGGGTTTGACGTCCTAGACTTTGACCTGAGCCAAAAAGTTGAACTTAGAAAACTGCAAAAACGGGCCTAACCTACCACAGTCGTGCGCTAACCAAAATTTTTTACCCTAAATAATGCAGAATCAGGTGTTTTTTTTTTTCACAAATATCTCTTAAAAATATGACTTTGTAAACTCACCTTTGGTTCCTCCTGTTCATAAAGCAATATTATTCCATGAAACTATATATATATATATATATATATATATATTGGATGATGCGATTAGTACACGAAAGTGCACTTGGGAACTTATCGTGTTTCATTTTCCCCGTGGACTCATATATATATATATATATATATATATATATATATATATATATATATATATATATATATATATATATATATACGTAAATAGTGCATATGAACGCGCACTACCCTATAACACCCTAACCTCCAACGCCCAGAAGGTTACAGGAAGATGAACTATAATAATTTGTCATCATAGTTTTCAGTTCTGATTTCATTCTCGATATCAAGTGAAGTTGCCAGCTCTGTGATACACAGTAATTTTTTTGGGGGGCTCCTTATTGGGTACACCTACGTCATGGCTTACTTGGTAGTCCGGAAAAATCTTAATATGAATAATAAAACTGTCTTCGTAAACCATAATGTCAAAGTGATTCCAATTCCCAGAATGGAAGTCGTGGGGGCTGGCGCGGGGCGATACAATTGTTGTTACCTTACGTGAGAGGGGCGTAGCCTATATTACCTTGGCCCTCCCTGATTGCCTCAGATTACAAAACTGGTGACCTCTACCTGATTTTCAAATGGGTTATAACTTAAGTTATGTACAACAGGTGGGAGATCTTTAATCTACAGTAGGTTTAATGGTAAAAAAATGACGTCTTTGGGTTATATTTTGCCTCTGCCATATATATATATATATATATATATATATATATATATATATATATATATATATATGGACGTGTATGTATATACATGTGTATGTGGGTGGGTTGGGCCAATCTTTCGTCTGTTTCCTTGCGCTACCTCGCTAACGCTGGAGACAGCGACAAAGCAAAATAAATAAATAATAAATATATATATATGCACTTACATTCAAAATGTACTGAGAGGGGAATCTAATACCAGGAACAAAATATACACTCTTGTCATAAAACATTAATAAAAAAAAAAAAATCCAGAAACTATTTTCACGAATAAAAAACACAAAAATGGCCCAACATACTTAAACAAACTATTACAGTTAAGGGTTGACGTTCCAATATATATGCAGTCAAGTGCACAGCCAACGATCACATATATGGGATGGGCCATATCGGTACAGAAAGAATGTTCATGGTTAATGATTTTGAACACCAGAGGGATAGTAAATTTCTCCGATGACGACCTTATGGAACATGCCATCGAAAAAGCTTAAATTTCAAGCAAAAGACGAAAAAAAAAATAAACCATTTATGTATACGTACCTAAGTGAGGGTCTAGGAGATGCTGGCGTATCCCGCAGACTCTGCACAATGGGGTGTGGGGTAGCCGGGTGCCTTACGCCCACTCCGCCCATGCCGCCCACGCACAACATCCACCACCACGCCCACATCACTAAGTCCGGCGATCACACTGGAGGCATAAACCCGCTAGCGAGTTTCTTTTTTTTTTTCCGTGAATAGTTTACGTAACAGTTTGATAACAATGATCTATCAATAGTGTGTTTTCTGCAATTGTTTCACATTTTCCCTAAGGTAAAGTTCGTGTACGACTTGACGTATAACCTTTGACATAACCCTTTACGGTTAGGTCAAAGGTCAGGTCATTAGAGCCATGGGTCATGCCATCGTATCCAAATGGGTTAAATATTAATATATTCGCGACCCCGTCTTGTTCCCTCCAGCTGACACCGACCACCCAGGACTTGCAAGTTAGCCTATTACCCTCCCACACAACCTCCTGCGGAACAATGGAAGCCCCCTCTATCGTTAGGGTCTTTATTTCAGCCCCCAAGAATCACAAGTAATAATCTAGTTCTGTCATTCACTGTACCATGGGATTCCGCCATTGTCTAATGCACACCAATTGTCTTGCAATGTCACATGAACATCTGTCAGGAAATTCCACACTCTCCACGCAACTTATCCTGCAATCTTCTTCACTACACACACATATTTAGGATCAATATCTGCAACACGCGCTGCTAGCACCTACCCAAGGTTCTGGTCCATAAAAAGGACAAGAATAAATGATTGCTGGGAGCCTCCACGGGAATTAAAACAGTAGGCCAACCTCAGACCAGCCATTCGGCATCCAACGTCCACGTAACCTAACCCTCCCCCACCTCCACCGCCTTCTCCAGGAAACTCAGATATAAAATAATTTGTTCCACTTCCCGCCATTTTCCTCATATCAGAGCGAAATTATAGCGCGGAAAAGATAACAAGCAATTGTTCCTTCTTATAAAATGTTGCATTATTTGTCATTCAGGAGTAGCATATATAGTATTGTTTTGTTTATAGCTAGGCACTTATAAATTCCCGTTTTTTTCATTTGTTTACCAAATTTTAAATGCCAGTTTGACACAGTTTTTACACTTTAATGTCTTTTCCATTATTTCTAGACTGATAAAGTAACTGTAAGCAAACACAAATTAAAGTCACTGAATAATTACAACATTGTTTGTAATGCTAAACACGAGTAGAAGATACGAGAAAGAAAACTTTATTGATTTATATTCTGATCACATTTGAAAGTCAGGAAATAGAAATATTCTCTTGAAAAGCAATTCAGATGTTTCCTTCCAGTTTTAATCGTCCAACCCTTAAGGATGGGCTAGTTAAAGCAGACTCTAATACAAAAAGCAGAATACCTATTACACATAAATGACAGTGACGAATTGGAACAGGTTACGACCATTTATAAAGGTTAATGACCATTCTGATACGAAATTGCCATTTAGAAGATCCGGTCGCCATACAGGAAGTCCTGTAACCATTCAGAAAAAAATTTTTTTTTTTACCCAATGGAAATTTCACTTATCACTTCTGAAATATCAAATATTAATCAGTAAAATCAGGCACGAAGGGAACTGTTGTTCAGCATCAGGAGAAAATGGGCATTAAGTAAAAATTAATTACCATTAGTATCAGATGCGATAAAGCTAATTATAAATGATGGTGGTAGCTTAAATAATTACTGGTGGAAGGTTAGTTAGGTAAATGGTAATGGAAGGTTACATAAATACGGGTGGAAAGTCAATTAGATACTTGCCGGTGCAAATCAATTAGATACACAAGGGTGGAAGCCTAATTAGGTAATTACTAGTGGAAGCTTAGTTGAATGTTAGTTTTGGTAGATAAATACAAGCAGAAACTAGGGGATGCTTTGTCAGATAAATATGGAAGCCTAACATTAAAAAACAGTAATGGAAGACCAGATGACGTAAGCTTTTAGTCTGTGCAGAAAAGTTGAATGACTTTACAAATGTATAGACTACATATCTAATTGGACCGAGTACAAATACGAATTGTACATTTAGATTCTTTCGTCTGTAAGTCATCTAACAGTTGTTTTAAACGTATATAGAAACGGTAACTTTGCAGGACACTGTAGAACTCAGTAAAATCTTGCCAGGTATAGGTAGCCTAGGATTCTTCATGTCTACAAGTGTCC
This sequence comes from Panulirus ornatus, assembly GCF_036320965.1. Taxonomy (NCBI): domain Eukaryota; kingdom Metazoa; phylum Arthropoda; class Malacostraca; order Decapoda; family Palinuridae; genus Panulirus; species Panulirus ornatus. Next base: position 7,911,013 of record NC_092262.1, on the reverse strand, counting down.
AGAGAATAGAACAAGGTTGGGACAGGCATGTATGTAGTGGAGGTAATATAAACATGCATCAGAATATGGTTTTCCAATGTTTATTTCCTCGTCGTATTTCTTCAGCAGCGATGTCTAGGTTCCAAGGGCATCTCTCAAATGTCCAATAACATACGGTGTTCAGCATCACTTGACCTGAAACTCCTATAGATAATTTCCTTTTCTGTATCATTTAACTGTAAATGACCGGCACTGCATTACTACCTTAAGTTTAATGGCCGTTGCAGACGTTATCAAAGAACTGACTTCAGAAATAAACCTCCAGCTCTTAAAATCATATGAAATAAATAGACAATATAGTCTTCTGGGCCTCCTGTTTACGAAATGTAATAGGTGAGTTTATTGGGAACTGTAGGTGGTTATAGACAAGGGTTACAAGTTGAAGGAGGGCTTCCATAGCCTACTTCACACTTCGACGATGCGACTCCGGGAGCGAGCTATGCCGGGGCGTGGCTACAGGGACCATTCCTGACATATTTCCATGGCTACGAGATTGGCTACGCCGCCCGAGGGCACCATGGTGTTTTGCAGCCCACCACACAGGAGCCTGGTGTTGGCCTTCCGTTTACTGGGTGTATAAATAAACATTTAACACCTTGATCATGGCGCTACGATGCTTGAGGTCCACGGTACGACCCTCGACTACGAAGGTACTATCCTATGGGTATGATGGTAAAGTCTCTGACATGTCCCAAAAGGAAATGGTCAAAGCTCCGACCATCATACCCAGGGGTCTGTACTGTTGTCCTCAAGTGTCGTAACGTAGTCCTCATAACTTAGTCTAGTGCTATAAATTAGTCTAGTTTCCTATCTATGAAGGTAAATGCAAAGAATAAATTCTCTAAAAGAAGTTTAGACAGTAATAAATATCAATTATCTAGAGAGTGAGTTAGCTGCTAATTCTAAAGAGACATATCCTCTACATTTCTAACATGGTGAACAATACTGGAATTCCTACGGAAATTCACAATACTTTTCAGAACTGACAAATGGTACACAAAGGTAATAAGCTGAAATAGATGTTTCAATTAAACAGTCAACTCAACTGTATGAATATCGTTTGGTGTAAAGATATGGTAATAACAGATGCAAGAAAGGTGATTTTCAGGTTCAAGAATATATAAAAATATCCTTGGAGAGGATGAATATAGTAGCACCAGCAAGGCTTATGGGAAACCTAGAGAGAAACAGAGAGGAGGAATTGTGTTTATGTGATATATGAGACCGCAGTGTTGTCATATAAAATGGGCGGTGAGAAAATATATTGAGAAAAGCTAAAGCGATGTAGAATAAACTTAGTCACTGTAGTGCGTGTAGGTTAAGACCGAAAACTTACCAGTAATTAACAAGAATTCGAGGATAACGAGTTAATTAATCAAACCAGTGAACATTTTGTACCTTTCTGGGAGGTAATTGATGGGGGAGACCTTGAGGGTATGGATGTAAAGGTTTGTGTTGCACTTCCGGTGATGACACGGGCTGAAGAGGCTAGGATCGAACTCCCACCTCACCAGCACCTCCTGCACGGCACCTAGGTCCTCCTCCATCACCAGGACCCAGCCTCGGGACTGTCCATGGTTTAGCAGGATCCGCTCCCTACAGTACGATATAGATTCCATTACTTAATTCCTTTCTTAAACAAGTAATCCATTTCATTCACACAGACAACTCAAAGCTGCATGCCTGCATTTTCTTTTTTGTTTGATTCGCTACATCTTGTCTTACAAGCTCTCTGATATGGACAAAATTTTCCCAGTGATGATGTAGTAGTAGTAGTAGTAGTAGTAGTAGTAGTAGTAGTAGTAGTAGTAGGGGTGGGGAACTTAATCTAGTTACCCCAAAGCCTTTAAAACCCTAATTTTCCTTCTAACACTTCTCACAACCCTCCCTTTTCCTTTTAAAAACTTTCTAAGTCCACGATCTATCATCGTGTACAAACCTGGTATCATCGTACCATGTCTATACTGTTGGGTAATGAACACATCTATATTGAGAAAATATACCACAAAACGACCAAGAATCATTGAGGCTCACCCTGGGATGTTGGTGGTGAGGGAGGAGTTCTGGCCCTTAAGTGTGAGGTACAGGTAACCCTCGACCGCATCCTCAGCCACTTGAGGGTGGGCAAAGTTGAACCAGACGAGGTACGGTGTAACTGAAGGAAATAAAAAAAAAATTACAATTATCCCATTTCAACTTACAAAATCATATTATCAAATTATTGGAATAACTATAAATCACACTAATACACTGATGACATAAAGTTCTAAAAATATAGCTGATATGAGTCTTCCTGTCATCTTTATTGAATAGGTATTTCTTAAGAGCTACGTTAGTTTTACTAGTGGCAGAGGGAGTGGTTACCTGAGTAGGGAGGATCGCCCGAAGTGATCAGGTGGAGCGGAACGCGATCCTTTCCTTGGCTCAGGAACTCCTCAGCCCTCATGCCCAGGTACCCACACTGTGTGTTGGGCTCCCCGCACGAGATACACATACCCTGAAGGATCAAGAATTACTGCCTCAGGGTCACACGTAAGACATAGATCTTTAATTCTACCTGCAGAACTGTTCAATTATGACATTAGATTTTAGTCTAGGTTACTATATTCAACTCCTTTTTCTTCTCACGTTGGCATATAAGTATTCATCGGAGCACTGGTGTCCGAGAAAGCAGTCGGGACATGTAAGGGAAGCCAAGAATAAGTCCACCGCACGCAGTCTGCTGCATTTCTCGAGGATTTTCATACCACTGGTGTTTCCCGTCGAAGATTCTTCGTTTTCTGTAGCGCGTCTTGTGCACCCGGGCTGCTGACCGCCACCGTTGGGGTAGAAATCAACGGTGCCACATCCCTGCGAGTAGCCATGGCCTGTGGGGATACAATGGGTCGTGCTTGGTAAAACACGAGACATTGTGAATCATGGCTGATATTCAAATTCAGTGGATAAACATCACCTTGTTTCGCTCAGCAGTTTTTTAAGAGGGGTTGGAATATTTCGTATGAACTCTATATCACTGAATTCGTCCACATTTTTTTAATATCTTAATATGATCGGGAATATATGTCAGTGTGTCATCTACATGTCTTAATTCTAAACGTCACTGTGACGCTAACTCAATATGGAAATATCACAGAACCTAAGGGGAAACTAGTCTTACATAATAATTCACACACAACCACCTTCTTTCTTCAAAATGGCGGGAAAATAAATAAACCAACCGTCAGTATTGGTATGGACGACATCAACAAACGAGGCGTCATTCTCGTCCAGGCGCACCAAGGGCGGCAACCCTTCGAAGTACAACGCCGAAGGTGATAGTCCCGTGATGCGACCCGCGCCAGCCACCCGCTCTCCAACGTACGCTGCAACACAGGTTTGACAGGGATCGTAAAGCTACCTTCTTGGAGGAGCGAATACCTCAATTTCCGGTTTATTTATATTAATTTATTTTACTTTGTCGCTGTCTCCCGCGTTAGCGAGGTAGCGCAATGAAACAGACGAAAGAATGGCCCAACCCACCCACATACACATGTATATACATACACGTCCACACACGCAAATATACCTGACCCCAGAGACTAGGCCGGTACACCCAGTCGTAAATTTGTCCTCGGTGTGTTTATATTGATATATCATCTACATACTAATAGACATCCAATGCACGTTCGTATTAAGCTGATTAATAAGCTTCACAGTACACACGATATTACAGTCCTAAGGATGTCATGTAATTGGCAAGAAGCAGACTTGCAGGTAGATTTAGACTCACCAGCAACATGGGCCCCGAGGGCGTAGCCAATGATGTGCACGGAGCTGGGCGAAAGGTTGAAAGTGGCCACCTATGTTGTTGAGGAGGTACGCGGTTTGAAGACCAACCAACCTAGCATTCGCCACCGCCTGTAGAAAGGGCGATAACTTCGAACAGTTGTGTACAAAATTATGGTAATTGAGCATCATCTTTAAGTATGGTTTTTGTCTTTGACCTGACCTTCATCACACCCTTGGGTCGTAAAGTCGTACCCAAGGGTCGTTATGTCGTTCTCAAGAGGGTGATAGTCTGTCCTCCTGAAATCTGTAGTCGGTATGATCATTTAGGTATGATATTTACCCCTGACCTTTTAGTTCAGCCTAAAGGTCACGTAATGCCTTAAGTGCCTGAGGCTCGAACTGTCGTACTTAAGTAACAGCCTATCCGCTATACATCTCATACACAATCCTAATTGTTGCGTGATCTGCTAAACTACCCTTGTGTTTCTCTGCACTAGCCTGTTGCTATGAGCGGGGGTTCGTGACAAAATGTAATTTGTTAATATACCAGCTAGGGGAGCCGCAGTGGTAATCTACAGTTAATGAAAAAGAATAAGGCTAACCCAGCGAGATTGGGATAACTTTCATTCTACGATGATACGGTAATTGTGGTAAGGGTTATGTACATGGAAAATAAATGAGGCTGAAGTAACATTAAGTAGAAATTAACGGAAACCTATGAAAACCTCACCTAACTTCTAATAGTGTGCAAAATTTCCCTTACATTTCAGTTTTCAGGCCCTGTATGTATTAACGACTAATCTACAGACATAGCAATGAACTCCTCCCCACCCACCACTTCCTCTACTGGTCCATAAGAAGATTATCTGTCGGGGAATAGCACCCATGGCCTAAATTCCTTATCTCCCCAGATGGAAACAGGGTAGTAAAGCAGTTGGCTCCCACCACCCACCATTCCCTTAGGCATATGGCCACTGCCCGTGGCAGCTTGGAGGCATGAAGTATTATAACGGATTACCTGTGTATAAAGGGCTTGGCAGCCGCCCTCCCAGTTGACGACAATGATGTTGTAGTCACCGTACTGCTGCAGCGCCTCCGTCAGCTCCTGTGGAAGATATGTTGTTACCACAGCACTCACAGAGAGGGCAGCTCGCTGCACCCCCAAGTTTCTTATCCACGAGCACATCTTAGTTAATCTAAAGGTGTAATTAACGGTAATGTAACCTCTTGATTGCACGAACCACAGAATTTCTCTATTTACTTGGGATAATTCATAAACCTAATACAATTCTCTTTGGATAATTCATAAATCTAATACAATTCTCTTTTTTGATGATAATCATACGGTGAAAAAATGGAGGCAGACAACACTAAAACTATTTCCCTTTTGACTTACCACGACCCATGGAACCTGGGCGTCCTCCCGGTAGCCATGGATGATGACTTTGGTTGGCTTGGTGGCGTCCAGCGGCGACAAGGTTAGCGACTGCTTGCTGAACGGGTCAAGGCGGACGATCCGGCTCGTCTCCTGTTAAGTTAGGAAATACCACAGGTTACAGGGTCAACACGAATACTGTTTGCTTACTAGACTGGAGGCAGGTATTCGTAGAAATGATAACAAGACAGGGAAAACAAAATAAGGATTGATAACACAAAGGAAATGGTGTCGTACGCACATAATTGTTGATGCTACATGTACGAAGATAAAGTCTTCAAATATGTTGCATAAGTTACCGACATTATTAATCTTTAATATACTTCACTGCATCACTTTGAAATTTCAGGTTAAAGTGTTCAGAAGAACCCGGAAGCATTCATTGCGTTAATCCATGAAGATATTCACCTACCTGAAGTACCCATTGAACTAACCTTTTTGAGCGAGACCTTACGACCCTAGAGCACGACGGCACGACACGTCGTTATCTTTGACGCTAAAGACCAAAGATTACTCCCACCACACCCTAGGGTCATGGCGTCGTTCATATCATTGTACTAAAGCGTCAATTTGTTATAGAGCTTAATTACGCACGGATCAAAGAAATCTGATTGGGAAGATGTAGACGAAGGAAATGCTATGCCAAAGTTACTGTCCATATCTCTTCAACAGTGCCTAGAGACTGTTATCTTATATCTTTACTCTCCGTTTATCTGATATACCAAGTCTAATCATACTTTAACTTCCAGAGGTAAGGATGCCAATGGTCCAGGGAACTAGAGAGTTTAATTAACAAATTATCTCGGTGTTATCAACGCTGTTCTTAAAGTTTGTCAAAGTTATCACCACCAGCCTCTTCAATATGCCTATCGTAAAAACTTCAGCTGGAGATATTTTTACTCTGTAATGTTTCTCTCGAACTGTTTCTGTTTCCTCTGTGAGTGTGTATATGCCTTATGTAATAATAATAATAATAATAATAATAATAATAATAATCATTATTATCATTATAATCAGTGTCAGTTACAGTAAGTCAAAATGATTGCAGCGAAAGGTTGAAAACAAAGAAATTAGATATATACATCACATAATGTGCCACAGATAAATAGTTACTCTGGACACATACACTAGGAGTAGGTAAAGGTTCATACATAACATACTGGTTATCGAAGATGTTCACAAAAGTTAAGGATGAGGCTATTCTTGTGGTCGGGTGGTATACGAGTGTTGGAATAGCGACGTTCTGTATGCAAATTTGCTGTTTGTGGTAACCTCTATGCCTGGCGTAGTGTAAGTGTGTGTGTGTGAAGAGAGACCATCAACTCCTGAGTGAGTGCGAGAGAAGACCTTATCTGTCCGTGCTGGGGTGTGCATGAAGAAGGTGGTGTTGACCACCGTCGGGTCCTGTGGCCAGAGGTTGACGGGTCGTAGGAGGGGATCCCACCAGCTGTCGTCCAGCACCAGGCATCCTACCTCACCGTAGCACCGTTCCTCACTACCTGTGCACACAACACATCTGTATATATAAATACTCTATCGACCATGCTCCCGTTTGCCTTATATCAACAATAATAGCATTATTTCAGCCAATGGCGTTATTTTATACGTAAAATCGAAGTCTAAGTTTCCTACAAACTGTTATATCTACATTATCCTTGTTCATCTTATCTCTGCTTCTGATATACTCCATTCATACCAATTTACGCTCAATTTACCCTAAAAATGCGTCTTAGTTCCACTGCCTCAACACAGTTCTTGCTACACTTCCTGTTGTCATACGCATTCTTGTCACACACACCATATGGACAGCCTCATACGTGCATTTCCCATATTACTACATGCAAAGAATTTTTTCCTTCAGGCGATAAAACTTTCATAAGCTATAATAAACGCTGGTATCTAAAAAATTAGGTTTTCAGGACGGAGCGATATTTTGCCCACTATTTATTCATTATATAATTATAGCCTATGTCAAAATGCAAATGGTATACTTCCATAAAGTTACATTACGATTAAACGTGTCAGCTTGCAGAATAGGCAAAATATTTGAGCCAAAAACCTTAAACCTAAAGCACCATGCTATGACTCTTGGGTATGATGGCGTATATAGCCTTTGAACTGACCCTTAAAGTTCAAGTCAAAGGCTGTGCCGTTGTGGTCAAGGGTCGTAACGTCATACACAAGATGTTAAACATTAAAGGGGTCGTCTTAGGGTAGTTATTCAGTTATTACCCGTGAGGAAGACCACTTTATTATATAACGAAACGTAGCTCAACCGACGCCAACCTATCCTTCCATCAAGAAGTTTGTAAAATTAGAAAGCCAAGTTGGATGATGTAAATGAGATAATGCATTCTTATTTAGGTGGTCTACTTTCATTTGTTTAAGTGTGGACAAGGTTAAAAGTTCGTTTCACTATATCAAGCAGGCTCTCACAATATATCTATGTTTATCAGACATTTGTATCTGAAAGTCGGATAACAGACGGATACCTCTTCTTCCTGTCGATAAAATTAGAGAAAAAACCTGGAAACTTTTTCGTATGAACAACCTCTACTACCCTAACCAGAGTACGACCCGCCGCCTGTAACCACAGTAAGGTAGTTAATGCCTAACGATTCGTGCATTGCCAGACATTTCTGAATGATATACTTATATTGGCAGCAGTTAAGCTCGATTTTCAGACAACACAAGGAAACAGATTTAAACTATGGTTCTAACTTATTTCTGATTTCTACTTTTCATCTAGTCTTCATTTTTGATGTTCATCTCCATAACTTCAGGTTTCAGTTTATCTTTCTGTGACCGTCTACTGTCCACCATTTCCCATTGTCTGAGACAAGCTACATGTGGATGAAGAAAAATCTGTCTTTTACAAAGCAAATACGTTGAACCGATTTATTAAGAATTAATGTATCCATACCAGTAAATGATGTGTGAAACGCTTGTTTCTCTATGCTATTACCAAGCCAAAACATCGTTCCAAAACATCTGTTTGAATTACTTATAATGAAACCTTGTGGTCGAATACGACAGGCCTTTGTCTTCAGCTAAAGATACATACACTCAAAGAAATCAATTTACACTTACCTCTTAAGGTCTTATCGCCTTCAGAAGCTACCAGAGTCGCTCCCAAAATCAAAAGGAAAATGTTAAACATCTTCGATAACCAAAATAATCAGAACTCTCTCTCCTCTTCGTACACCCAGCGATAGGTATACCAAACTCAGTCTATTTTCCTCTCCGTACACCCTAAGAGATATATGTACCAAAAAGCTCAACTTTCTTTTTTGCTTTAACGATAAATATTTTCCTGTGTGGAGGATGTGAAAGCGAGCGCCCTCGGACGTCTGTCTCGAGGTGTGCGATCCTATGATCTGGCTGCTCTAGCGGCAAACACTTACCCTCCTTCAGATAAAAGCATTTTTCTTGCAGGCTGCAACGATAGCTGTCGTCGTCATAGTCTAACTATTTATAAACATGAGTCAATACACAAGACAGAAACAGTGCAAGTCTTTTTTTTTTTCTTCTTTTCTCGTCGTAGTCTTCCTGTTTATAAACATAGTCAATACACAAGACAGAAATTGCAACTTTTTTTTTTTTCTTGCTTAACCCCCTGAGCGGTAATCATAACTAACTGGCAGTAAGATCCTCAACCATGACGGTAATCCAGCTGTACAATTCTCGAGAAGGGATTCTTCATTAGTATTTGGCAGAAAACAATCCTCAAGTATGATAACTTAGCCTTTGATCCGATCCTTGTTAGGCATGTCATCATGTAAGTTCGAGATAGCATTCGGTTTGCTGGGGTCCCAGGTTGGAGTTTTAAGGACCCCTTTTTAATAGACTTAACTTAGATGATTTTATAAACAAGTCGAACACACTCCATTTCAACTTCACTTTGCCATATCCATGAAAATACAAATGAAGTACCTAAACTTTGTCATATCCATGAAAATACAACTGAAATACCTAAACTTTGTCATATCCATGAAAATACAACTGAAGTACCTAAACTTTGCCATATCCATGAAAATACAACTGAATTACCTAAACAGATTATTGCAAACAATCTATTAAAGCTGCCGCAACGAGTCTTGCAAGTGTTCCTCAGACATCTTGTATTGCTCCTTTGACCAAGATCATCAGCGGTGTCATGGATGGAGGTTGCAGTGAGCTTGCAGGTGCTCTATCTTAGTGTGTCCTCCTGTCTGACATTGAATTGGAACTGTTCTCCTCATTTCTTTTTTAACAGCTACTACCTGATCCTTTTTTAAAAGGCAGGGTATTCCAACTCCTCCAAAAATAAAATATTTTTCTTTATTTCCCTGTCTCATTTAGCTCACTTTTCTGTTTTTATATTATTCAGAGCTGTGCTTTGGTGAAAACTTTTTATCCATGACTGGAGCCATAAAAGAAAAATCAGCATTGGCCTTTGCTATTAGTTTTCTTTCCTTTTCCTTTAGGTGCATTTTGTAAGAATTTGTAAAAACTTTGCAAGTCTGAACATTATGAATTGAATGTTATAAACTATGCTTTGTTTTCCCTTTCACTTAATAGATGATCTGGTATCTAATGCATCTATCAGAAAATCATAATATATACCTGACCTTGGGTTATCTACACAAAACATGGCTTTATAATAAGACCAACACAAATATAACATTTGGTATGAGGTTTTAAAGTCCTCAAGTAAACTACCTCCATGATCTTCCTTCATAACATACACAATGCCCTATTTGCAGTGAAATACAGATTCCAAACGTACCTGATCCTTGACAGGAATAATTCATGCCACAGAAGTTACATCATGATACAGTAAGAGTTGGCAATCTCAAAAATCCACCTCACTGATACTGTTACTATTCCTCCAGTTTGATCACACTGTCAAAAAAGATAAAGTGCACATAAAAGTAGGAATAAAGAGCTACAAGATTAAAATTCTCTCAACACTTTTTCTTCACTGGCCCATTCCATTCTCATCCATCCACTGTACTGTGAAAGAGCCTCTTACAATAGTAGTAAAAAAAATCTATACTGTTGGGCACCATTTTGTATACCTGAGGCTACAGTACTGAATTCTACAAGATATATGTGCTAGACATAACAAATGGGATATCAGACAGAACATGCAGGTGAATAATGAGAAAGATAGATAAATTGACATAAACCTGAAACATATGTGCTGTTAATACAGAACCTTTGTAACTGCAGATCCTTATTAGAATCCTTTCTATTAAGCCCTATGGTCCCACAATAAGCTGACTATAAAGCAATAAAAAAATCTTTATGCCATATCTGTCTTTGCCAAATACATACATGTTATACAACTGAACTTCCCATCATTCAGCACTCTTGAATTATACCATTAGCAATATCAATCCGTTCTTCCTAATTGGCATGTAAACTAATGTAATTAGTAACCCAAAATCCAATAATTTCATAATGCCCATGGGGGACTCCTATAGCCAATGAAATGTGTAATCATATATCATTCTTGAGTGGTTGTGCTAACATAGATGGTTTACAGACATATCAAGATGCAGGGGTGAAGACATAATGTTCCATACACACTATGAGTAATGATGGGACACAAAAACAGTAATGCCTCAACTAAAGTACTGAATTTTATTAAAGGAAAACAAAAAGTCCTGGACACACCGACAGGGAAATAAGACAAACATGATAATGTGGGTAGTTTATTGTTTTGCTGGGTGGTCACTACCTGGCTATCACAGTTCAACTGATGCCTCGCCACCACCACCCTGGATGCAGCCCCCTCACCCAACACAGCTGCTGTGTCTCCTTGTATTGATGGTCCCATGTGGTATGTTCCACCACCCAACATGGGCTCCTTAGATGCACACCCCAAAGCATCAATTCACAGAATACAACTATGAATCCCACACCCACCTCCCTCCCTCCCATAAACCTAGGTAAATATATTTCAAACTGAATGTGTGTATAAAATCATATATATATATATATATACATATTCATATATATATAAAGAGCCTCAGGACCAATTCCATGAAAGAGTCCTACAGCGCAAGGCTGCACTACATCAAGTAGCAGGGGAATGCAGACTCCTTTGGAGTGAAAAGTTCTATGACGAAACTGTATTCCCAATGACATGCTCGCCAAAGATGACTTTTCTCTCAAGTTGTAACCTCAAGCAGGTAGAGTCTGTTAACATCTGTTTTATATATACATATATATATACATATACATACATACATACATATATATATATATATATATATATATATATATATATATATATATATATATATATATATATATATATATGTGTGTGTGTGTGTGTGTGCATCATCAATTCTAGGATGTCCCTACACAACTCCAAATTTGCCTTACATTATGGCTGACCACCACCATCACCACACGGCTACACACAGTTGTACCAGTTAAAAAATTTTCTTTACTTAAATACATTATAGCATGATTTAAACTTCATAAAATCACTACTTTTCAATGTACAGTACTACAGCACTAAGAACTTATATTAACTGCTCACTTACTGCAATATTTATGGTTATCACATATGCCCACCTTCTCTTACAATATACAGCAATAAATAACACCATCGACAGTAAGCAGCAGTGCCTATGTATTCTTAAGAAATAAATACTTTCATAATATAAATAGCATATAATCTTATGGATAAATGAATGTCTTTTATAAATAACAAGATCAACTAATGGAAAGTAAAGCCTTATGGAATCCAACAGGATTACAGTTGTGCATGTTAACCTCACCAAGTATTTTGTGGCAAGTTTGTTCAAAATTATGATGAAGTTGTGTGTATGTATGAAACTGTTCTACTCCTAATGCAAACCTAAATGTAAATCATACATTTTCAAAGCTGGAAAGTTTAATGTACAATTCTACTCTCACTAAAATGAAGTTGCAGAATTATCATATGTGAATGCTTATTCTAAAAAATATGCTCTGCATTTTTAAATGTACCTTCCTAAAGACTTTCATATTCAAAATGACTTTGGATAACTGTTACAAGAATAATATAATATTCTCATGCACAATTAAAAAGAGATCAATTACATTTGTCATTGTGAGGTAAACAAACAACATTAATTTAAATTGATGTAAACCGAGAATCAACTTCAATCATACCTCAACTAGAATAGTAAGAGGTATTGTAAAATGTCAACATAAGTACCCTGTGATGACAGTGTTTTTCTATGTTCCACAATAAAGGGAAGGAATCATGTAATATGGAACTGTAACAGTACACTGCAATCAGGTACTCACAGTGTATATGTGTAACTTACATGAAACTGCTTATCTATAAGATATCAAGTCATTTATGATTGTTAGATGAAACGGATATGCAGTTAGTGAATGTATCATGATGATGATTTACTAACTATTTGAGATGATCTAAGTGCATCTTTATAACAATATGAGTGCTAGTGTTAGACCAAGTGCCTGGGTGAAGTAATGGCTTAATCCTAGGTAACATAAATTTATGAATTAATTAATGTCTACGGGGAAAAATTGAACCTGAACTTAACACTGAGGGGTGTGCAGACATCTATGAGGCTATGAAAATATGTATTATTTCAATGATATATTTCTCTAGTGATAGTATAAAGGGATGGGCACCATCAAGTCTCATACTGAAAAAACTCTCCCTCATCAAAAGCTATCATTGAAAAGTTGTGGGGTATCACCTAAAGTACTTACAAAAAGCTGCTTGCAAAAATACATTTTCCATGAAAAGGACACATACTCTCAACCCACATCTCATTCACATGAGACTAGTGGGTGACTGGTTCTTCATACATCTTGAGCTAAAACAGAGAATATGCACTGAAATGGGTCCTGAGTCAATCTATAGATCTTGGAAGTCCTCCTGAGAAAGGCCATTAATGTTCTAATACCAAGGTAAAATCTCTAACAACACTTATTGGCCTGGGTTGGGGGAGAGGGGAGAGTGAAATAATGAAGTGATCATGAAAAGTGATGATAATGAATCCAATGATATTTATTCCTATTCTAGGCAGTAGTTCTGTGCAGATAATATCAGAAATATCCTTAGAAACTCTTTTGACACCGCCAACTGCTTACACGGTTCAAAACTTCTTTATACTTTCAATACACTGCTTTCTAGTATTCTCTGTGAATGATCTGATATGAAAAAAGGCAGGTAACATTCTTTATTAAGGAATTATTATCTCTCTTTGCCTCATTCTTTCTCCCCTTTATTTCTGTGTGTGTGTGTGTGTGTGTGTGTGTGTGTGTGTGTGTGTGTAAGATTATCATTTGTGTGGTAAAGGGAGAGTTTCACACTTGCACTGTCCATCTCTTAACCTTGTATATACATACTATATCTTTCCTCCTATGCATGTATGCACACACATACATCTCAGCCTAAGCCAGGTGCTCATTTACTGACCAACCCCAAGGAAAGGATGAACAGCTGGATTGACTGTGACCAACTGCTTCATCCAGGATTTGAACCCATGCAGGATTGTTCCTGGGCAGGCCTGTACTGAGTAACAATCAGTAACACTAACTGCTACACCATGGGGCCTGTGTGTGTGTGTGTGTGTGTGTGTGTGTGTGTGTGTGGAGAGTTTTACATTAGTGTTGCTCCATCTCTTAACCTTGTACTGTCAGTGACTGTATGGTATACATTCTTTACTTGTATGTGGGTATTCACACACAAATACACACCCCAACCTAAGCCCGGCACCCATTTACTGACAAACCTCAAGGAAAGGATGAATAGCTGGGAAGACTATGGACTGACTGTCGTGCCCAGGATTCGAACCCATTTGGCCTGTGATGACACATGTGTATGTATGTGTGTAATTAACTCAACTTTTTGTTGCTTAATAATTTTGTAAAATGAGGTGGCTGTCAATCTGTCAGAGCAACCCCAAGTCTTTTACACACATGATGAATACTCATTGATTAACATGAAAAAGTAAAATCCACTCCTCACTTTTGTTTGGATCAGGATCAATGTGATTTTGATACTATCTCAAAACATACAAATTCAGTTTAAAAAGCATGGTATCACTTCATTTAGTACACACACCATTTCTACATTTTTGTTGAAAACTTAAAAAGCATCACCTATGAGGGTCGGTGGTCAGGAACTGACAATCTAAATCATACTGGCAAGTACATTGTAAGAGCAATTTCCTAACATGTTGTGATATGAGTAAAGTTACAAGTCACAAAAAAGAGAGGTTACACGCCTTTCAAACATCTGAAAAAATTGATGATCTAATCAAATCAATAAACCTGTATATAAGTGGGTAGGTATGTCGTATCACTAAGGATGAACACATCCTTTGCAAGAAAGTGGTATCTAATCATCTTAAGGTAAAAATATATATAAATGACAACAATAACAAGCAATCTACAAATCCTCCCTATAAAGCAGCTCTGGGTGAGGAAGGCCACCTAATCTGTGAAGGTCTGGCTGACATTAACATCAGCACACCATGTCATTCATACCACCTGCCTACAACAATCCTGTCCAGTTTCTAGCATCAACACATTGGGTGCAGCTCCTAGAAATGTTCAGTCACACCTATTATAGTGCTATATATAAACATTATTATTATCATTAATATCATTATTATTATTATTATAATGTGCATGTGTGTGTGTGTGTGTGTGTGTGTGTGTGTGTGTGTGTGTGTATTACTGGACTTCACCTTCATGAGGTTACACTGACTGAAAAGTCACCTTTGATGAGGCTGTATCATTGGGAGTACATTTACATCAAAGAACTTCTCATTCTAAAGGAGTCTACATTTCCCAGCTAATGGAAGAAGCAAAGCCCTGGGATGCAGGAGCCTTTACAGAGATCCTGGGGTAATAATGAATAAAAATCAATACATACATAGATAAGCACACACACACATATACATTCATATATATATATATATATATATATATATATATATATATTTGTGACATTACTGGACTCTGTCTGCAAGAGATTACACTGCCAGTGAAGTCACCTTTGGCAAGGCTGAATAACTTAGAGTGGGTCTCGTCAAAGAACTTCTTACTCCAAAGGCGTCATTTCCCTGCAACTGGAAATAGCTGACTTGGGCTGCAGTAGCCTTTTGAAAGGTCGTGGGTAACACCAGGACTCTCATAAAAACTGGGGTAACTAAAAATATATGGTGACTAAGTTTGGTAAAGTGTGTGAAAGAAGAAAGTTAAGAGTAAATGTGAATAAGAGCAAGGTTATTAGGTACAGTAGGGTTGAGGGTCGTCAATTCGGAGGTAAGTTTGAATGGAGAAAAACTGGAGGAAGTAAAGTGTTTTAGATATCTGGGAGTGGATCTGGCAGCGGATGGAACCATGGAAGCGGAAGTGGATCATAGGGTGGGGGAGGGGGCGAAAATTCTGGGGTCCTTGAAGAATGTGTGGAAGTCGAGAACATTATCTCGGAAAGCAAAAATGGGTATGTTTGAAGGAATAGTGGTTCCAACAATGTTGTATGGTTGCGAGGCGTGGGCTATGGATAGAGTTGTGCGCAGGAGGATGGATGCGCTGGAAATAAGATGTCTGAGGACAATGTGGTGTGAGGTGGTTTGATCGAGTAAGTAACGTAAGGGTAAGAGAGATGTGTGGAAATTAAAAGAGCGTGGTTGAGAGAGCAGAAGAGGGTGTTTTGAAATGGTTTGGGTACATGGAGAGAATGAGTGAGGAAAGATTGACCAAGAGGATATATGTGTCGGAGGTGGAGGGAACGAGGAGAAGAGGGAGACCAAATTGGAGGTGGAAAGATGGAGTGAAAAAGATTTTGTGTGATCGGGGCCTGAACATGCAGGAGGGTGAAAGGAGGGCAAGGAATAGAGTGAATTGGAGCGATGTGGTATACCGGGGTTGACGTGCTGTCAGTGGATTGAATCAAGGCATGTGAAGCGTCTGGGGTAAACCATGAAAAGCTGTGTAGGTATGTATATTTGCGTGTGTGGACGTATGTATATACATGTGTATGAGGGGGGGGGGGTTGGGCCATTTCTTTCGTCTGTTTCCTTGCGCTACCTCGCAAACGCGGGAGACAGCGACAAAGTATAATAAAAAAAAAAAAAAAAAATATATATATATATATATATATATATATATATATATATATTTTTAATTTTCCAAAAGAAGGAACAGAGAAGAGGTCCAGGTGAGGATAATCCCTCAAAGGCCCAGTCCTCTGTTCTTAACGCTACCTCGCTATCGCGGGAAATAGCGAATAGTATGAAAAAAAAAAAAATACATATATATATATATATATATATATATATATATATATACATATATATAAATATAAGTTAAACCAGGGTATTTGAAGCTCCAGGGTAAACCATGGAAAGGTCTGTTGACCCTGATTGTGAATACAGAGCCATGGTTTTGGTGCATTCCACATTACAGTTAGAGACTGGATGTGGCCTTTCCTCATCTGTTCCTGATGTTACCTCACAAATGCAGGAAGTGACTATCATGTACAAAAAAAAAAGAAAAAGAAAAAAGAAAAATACACATGTATCAACTGTGCCTGCTTGAGGTTAATCTGCAAGTAAACAGTTGCCTTTGGTGAGGCTTTATCAATGGACATACAGTCTCCTCAAAATACTTTTCAATGCAAGGGAGTCTATGATTCTAAGCAACTGGAAGTAATGCAGCTTTGGAGATGCAGGAGCTTCTGGAAAGTAGTCTTCATCTACACCAAGGCCCATTCTTGGAAATGAGTTCTAGGGTAAACATAAATACAGTATAAACAAATGAAATATACCTCTTTCTTTCATACTTACGATTTCTGAAGACAGAGACAGTGCCAGGAACAAGAAGAGTAGCCTCATTTACCCACATCCACTCATTAGCTGTCATGTATAATACACCAAAACCAAAGCCCCCTATTCAAAATCAGGCACCACAGATCTTTCTGTGGATTCCCAACTCTCCCTGCCTGAGGTGAAAAGTCACATTTGGCAAAGTGTATATCTGTTAGTTGATGAAAAAGAGTAGTCTAATCAAGAACTTATTACTTCAAAGGAGTCCATCCTATCTCTACTGCTGAGTGTAGTTTCACCTGCATGGAGGTTAAAACCATATATGAAAAGTCATCTCCACTGAAGTTGTCTCATTCAGCACTTTCTGTACCAAAAGAGTCCATCTCTGTCCCATCAAAAGCAACCCTGAAATTGCAAGGGCCCCATAAAAGGGTCCTAGGGTTGTATAATCAGTCAATCATATTTTCTTTCACATATGTTAGATATTTCCCAAGTGAGAGAGACCGTATCAAATACAGATGGCTGAGCCTTAAAGAAAAAAATCCTTGCTTGGCTCCTTCCACTGTTCCTTCTTTTGTAAAGTGATTAAGGAGGAGAGGATTTGTAGCTTTCAGCTCAATCTTTTCATAATTACTCTAGGACCTCTTTGTTTTAGGACAATGATGTTACCTAAGACCCTTTTCCCTGAGGTTCCTGAAACTCTAAGGCTGTATTACACAAAGTAACATGGAGAAAATGGATTTTTAAGTGAAAAGTTTTTTATCCCTCTCCTTCACATCTTTATCCAAAGTCTTTCTCTCTTCCAAATTTTTTCTCTATTTCCTAAGTTAATAAGGAACATGTTCTATCTTTTTTTTCCAATTCAGTTTTGAAATGTGTACTGATAATAAAGGCAACACAGTGAATACAAAAGTAATCGTAAAAAATAAAAAATTCCCTTTTATGCAGATTACATTGTAAAAGACACTAGAAACAACAAATAAAACTACCTTGATAAAGAAATGCATTAATCATATTAGTTTATCATTTTTGATAGGGCACCATTTATCACTTCCATTATCCAGTAACGCTGCTGTCAACCTTTACATACCTGCTGGTCTTTTCAACTGTCATGTCAACTAGATCATTACTGTATCAAGGAAATTGTAGAAATACAGCTACATATTCTGATGTTCATTATCTACATAAATGACTATCAATAACAGCAAAAGTAAATAGTACATTGGTCCAACCTACAGCATCAGCTGGACTATCTGAGGCAGAGCTGGTATTATATTCATTTGATATCTGTATAGTTGTCAAAATTATATTCATCACAGCATATTAAAGGAGAAAAATAGAAAAGCAAACAGAAATAAGCCAGACACTTGCATCTCGTATGGGAGACACCTCACCATACTGTTGTCTGATGCTAATAAGTGCTTGTTGTGCCACCTAATGAGAGAAAAGACATCTACTATGATTTCACCTACTGGGAATGATAGAAAACATATCTGGAAACCCATATGAGTGATCCTGGGATAATAATTTTCTAAATGCAAGTGACTATGGTTAACTTGGGATAATACATTTTTGCATAAAGACTAAGCCCAAGCATACTTGGGAAATAAGGGAAGTGGTTAATGAAACTATATTCTTTTTCATCAACTGATGATAACACAGTCCCACCAAAGGTGACTTTTCAAACACAGTGTAACCTCAATAAGACAGAGTCTGGTAACGCCTATATATATCTATGTTATATCTATAACTACCCCAGGACCTCTTTCTAAAGGCTCCTGCAGCCCATGGCTGCATTACTTCCAATAGCAGGGAACTATGGACTGCTTTGGTGCGATAAGTTCTTTGATGAGACTGAATTCCCAACAACCCAACCACTTTGCAGTGTAACCTTAAGCAGGCAGTCCAGTAATACTTCACCTATATATACACTGATATTCATAATTATCCCAGGCTCTTATTCAAAGAGAGTTCTGGTTTTCCTTAGAACATCTATCCAGATGCTCCTGCACTATTTCCAGTGAAAAATGTGGATTCCACTGAAGTGATTAATTCTTTGACAAGCCTGTACACATAGTGATACAGTCTTGCCAGAGTTAAGTTGGAGTCCTTGGGGTGAGAAGGTCCTCAATATTATTGCACTCTTTCTGTCCACTGATGATGATACAGTCTAAATGAATGTGACACCTCACTCATAATATTGCCAATAGCTGGTTTTTCATATTCATTCATAGTTTCCCAAATGCAGAAGTAGAGCCACGAACAGAAGAAGAATGGCATCATCTGCTCACATTCACTTTCTTGCTGGTGTCCCCTCATCTTATATGCTCTGGTTCAGCCCACTGATAACATATCACTACATTTCAATTTGCTCTCTCACTCTATACATATTTACATACTTAATCGCCGTTTCCCATGTTAGCGAGGTAGCACCAGGAACAGATGAAGAAAAGCCACATTCACTCACATCCATTTTCTAGCTGTCATGTTGTGTAATGCATATAGGGGAGAAAGAATGCTTCCCACGTATTCCCTGCGTGTCGTAGAAGGTGACTAAAAGGGAAGGGAGTGGGGGGCTGGAAATCCTCCCCCTCTTGTTTTTTTCCCCAAAGAAGGAACAGAGAAGGGGGCCAGATGAGGATATTCCCTCAAAGGCCCAGTCCTCTGTTCTTAACGCTACCTCACCAACACAGGAAATGGCGAATAAAATGAAAAGAAAAGAAATATATGTATATATATATATATATATACATATTTTCTTTTTCTTTTTCTTTCAAACTATTCGCCATTTCCCGCATTAGCGAGGTAGCGTTAAGAACAGAGGACTGGGCCTTGAGGGAATACCCTCACCTGGCCCAATTCTCTGTTCCTTCTTTTGGAAAACTAAAAAAAAAACGAGAGGGGAGGTTTCCAGCCAGCCGCTCCCTCCCCTTTTAGTCGCCTTCTACGACACGCAGGGAATACGTGGGAAGTATTCTTTCTCCCCTATCCCCAGGGATATCAATAAACGCCCACATACAAACATATACATACCTATACATCTCAACATATACTTACACAGACATACACATATGTACACATGTACATATTCATACTTGCTGCCTTCATCCATTGCTGTCACCATAACGCCATACACGAAATAGCACCCGCACCCCAAACCCCCTTCCAAAAGAAGGAAGAGAGAAGTGGCCAAGTGAGGATATTCCCTTTAAGCTCAGTCCTCTGTTCTTAACGTTACCTCACTAATGCAGGAAATGGTGAATATGTATGAAAGAAAGATATATGTGTATGTGTCTGTGTGTGTGTATATATAAATGTACATGTTCTATCCCTGAGGACAGAGAAAGAATACTTCCCATGTATTCCCTGTGTGTTATAGAAGGTGACTAGAAGGGGTGGGAGTGAGAGGCTGGAAATCCTCCCCTCCTGTTTTTACTTTTTCAAAAGAAGGGGCCAAGGGAGGATTTTCCCCCACTAAGGCTCAGCATCTGTTCTTGACACTACCTCGCTAATGCAGGAAATGGTAAATAAGTAGTGCGAGGTAGTGTGAAGAACAGATGAAGAAAGGCAACATCTACTCATATCCATTCTCTAGCTGTCATGTGTAATGCACCGAAACCACAGCACCCTATTCACAACTTAGCCCTACACATCTTTTCATGCTTTACCCTGGAAGTTTCACATGCTCCGGTTCAGTCCACTGACAGTACGTCAATATATATGTGTGTGTGTGTGTGTGCGTATATATATATATATAAAATGGAAGTGTGTCAAACATATCAATGGGTATATTTAATCATGCTTTATGGTTTCATATAAGTTTATCAATATATGGTGAACATGGAGGTGGTCATGATGTAGGTCAGGATATTTGTAATGGCAAGAATTGGCTGTTTAAGGCCATATAATCTAAAAAGTATCATGTACCATCCAGGTGAGTGGTGGAGCTCAGCTAACACACCGTGATCACAGCACTACATATTCTATACATATGTACATGCAACGCATTAGTGCTGACACCAACACCAATTCTGATCCTTAGTTGAAGTCCTCCAAACATAATGTCTCACCGGTTGTGAAATGGAGCGGAGAATACTTAAATTTCCGAGTGGATCAAAATAGGTGCTCTTGTCAAACAAGTCATCCC
Organism: Panulirus ornatus; assembly: GCF_036320965.1. Classification (NCBI taxonomy): domain Eukaryota; kingdom Metazoa; phylum Arthropoda; class Malacostraca; order Decapoda; family Palinuridae; genus Panulirus; species Panulirus ornatus. Next base: position 7,889,826 of record NC_092262.1, on the reverse strand, counting down.
TTAAAATTGTACAATGAACCTTGCCTTGAGGAGGCAAAAGCAAGGGTCTATAATTTAAGGAGCTATTCATTATTAATGCTTTAAATATATGAATGACTGAAGTGTGTCTTCACTCCGTAAACACAACACTGGTAAGACATAAGGTACTTCATTTACAAAAAACTTCTTTAATATAAAATGCACAGGTCTGATTACTGAAAATGGCTTGGAAATTTACAGGGATCTGAACATGCCATCTATTATCAGTATGAAAAGTACAAAATATTTAAAAACAGGCAATCAATATAATGTTTATAAACATATTACAAAGTATAGCACTCTAAACACGGAAACAATGTACTTGTGAGAACAATTTGTAACACTGCTTTACATGTGACAAGACACAGGAAAATCATTCCTACACTCGACTTCAGTAACAGGAAATTTTACTTCCCATTGAGGTGAGCTGAGGTTGTATGACCACCTGGCCTAATCATGATGGATTTGTACCACAGTCACTGGAGCTAAGCATTGGCAGACACACAACAGCTACCAGTCTGTACAAAGAAAATGTTGCCCTATACCTTCTTCTGTATCATTAGCCTGATCACTGATATAACAACTGAACTAGTCCCTCTACTAGTATTTCCTTAGAACTCCTCACTGCTAATAGCTTGAGTTTCATTATGAAAAAAAGCGCTGAAAATTTTAAGTATCCAACAATTAGCACCGGAATTTCAACCAACCAGTCACCTCTATCTATCTGTAAGGGTCATCTCGCTAGACTCCATGAGCCAAAACTGGTGCTGGCAAATATTGGCCTACTAGAATTCATAACTAACCGAAAGTGTGGCAGTCTTGCAGTTATTACAAATACTGTACATAACAAAGCAAGCAATAAGGTTCTAGTAATATCAAAACATCTGCTTTGCTGTGATATCAAAATCTTATATATATATATTATATATGTTTATATATATATCATTTTAGACTATGTATGGTCATAAATCACTGCAAATTAGAGATTAATTAACAATCTACTGCCATAAAAGGTATAGTACAATCCAAAAGCAGGCTTGGCTACAGCATTCTTAGCTAAGCTAAAATTGTTTAATCAGGACAGCTTAGAGTATATAACTAGGCTAGGAACATGGTTTCAATGCAGAAGCATCACCAGTTTCTTCAATAATTTAATATCATATACAACAGTCAACTGCATATTCCTTTACAAGGTAAGAGACACAAGTCCAAAGAAGTTTATCAGCATATTATACTGAAGTCATGCACACCTGATTCTAATAGTATGGATTCCTATTCAGCTTTTCTACAAAATCAGTTTTACTGTGCATCTGAAGCTAGGTCCAATGCGTTCATTATAAATTCAAAGCATTCGATACAAGTTGTTAAGAGAAGATTTCCTGGATTTTCTAGAATGAACAGTATATTAGTTTCAATACTGCCTTACAACTTTTGTACTTAGGAGCACATACATTTTGTTAACATGGCTATTTTAAGCTAAAACCTATACTGCGTTTGTCCTTAATGTTCATTTTTGAATGGTTATCTTTGTAATTTCTTTGTCAACATTAACTGCAGTCTGCCTTTGTCATATTTACAAAACAATCGCCTGTACAGAATTGGACTAAAGATGTCCAAAATCTTGACAAAACATAAAGAGGGGTATGGATTATGACCATACCCTTTTTTGACAGTATATTGGGCACACATGCTTAAGCACATTTCGCCAATTACACAATGTATATATCAAATGTTTTGGAGGACACTGAGGAGACTATAACTTGCAAACTGCAGATAAAAGCTTACTCTTGATTTGTGATTTGAACATTTATGTGTACAAGGGGTTATATTTCTATGGCACAATTATGATGATCTTGTCAAATAAGATGTTCATTTGTGATTAAAGCTACAGCATGAAAAAATTTTACAATTATTATTTGTTTAAATATGATAAAACATTGCTCAAGAAAAACATCAACTTGAATGCAAATCATCATAAACAGATGATCACTGTGTGTTGATTTATGGGGCTAAAATAAAAATTATAACCCAATCACAAGGCTATAATACTAAAGCAGCTTCAAACTGAGGTAATACAACATATTTATCACAACTAACCACAATATACTAAATGGAGTAACAGTTAAAGCTAGTTTGGATTTCCTTTAATGTGCTGCAACTAATCAGTAGTAACAGTTCAAATGACACAATGTACTACCATAATGAGAATGAAAGAATAACATTAAATCAGTATTAATATATAATTCATCAAACTGAGAACTCTATCACAAGCTGTGGATGAAAATCCTCTTCATAAGTTAATGGAAATGGTAATTATATTACTAACATCAATCTAGACCACTAATTTATCAACAATTAAGTTAATTCTGTACACTAAGAGGAAGTTTACAAACAAATTAAAAATTTGTATGTCTACGAACTAAAGGTACACAAAATTTTCTTTTGATCTTTTAAAATGAGAGCTGATGAGGTAAACAATGTATGATTAATACATTAAAAATGACACTGGTCATACAAGTGACAACTAAGTTATCACAATGCCTGTGAACTTAGTAGCTGGCTACTGGTATTATTAACATATGCCTATGTAACTGCCTGGTCACACAACCATACATAACTGCTGCTGCTGAGATGAAGTACAAACATTCCTGCTGTCAGTAAATTCTTGGGCACTGGAGCCACTACATGGTCTTCTATCCAGTTCCTGAAGACCCTGAGGTGGTCAAAGCCTCAGAGTTAACAGCAACTTCTGTTGGCTCTGGTTTTGATCCCCAAGCAGGTCTTGGTTCATACTGTTCTGTGGTGATACGGACCTCATCGCTATGGGTGGAGTCTGACGACTGTGTTGTCAGCTCACTGTCCTCACTATCAGAATCAAAGCTACCATTTTCCATAGCAGCTAGTGGAGCCCTTTGAGGAGGTTCATTCAAAGAACACAAATCTGACTGCTGTAAAGTGGAAGTGAGTAGAGGAATGGAAGGTAATGAACCTTGAATGCTACTACTGCTTATGGACAAACTGAGACCTGTGTCCTCCTGACTGGTACTGTCCACTGAGGAGCTCAGTAATGAATCTCTGTCACCCTCAGGATGTGAGGTGCTTGGGCTTGGTGAAAGACTGCCACTTCCCTTCCCACAAACACCCTCATCAAGAAAGCCACTATCAGTTAAGTCACTAGAACTAAGAGAATCAGAATCCTTTTCATTCTTTTGACTCTCTGGGAGGTTGCTTTTATATAAAGTTGTGCTACTTTGTGTTACCAACTTTTGTCGCTGGGACTCTAACGAAGTGGTACTGATGTTGACAGCATCTATAAAGACATCATCACTATCACCATCTGATTTTAATCTGACAACATGACCGGATAATTGATGTGGCCGGATCTGATCTTCTGGAAGACCAACTGATTTGCATGTTACAGATTTACTTAGCTCACACTTTGCTTCTTTATCACCAGATTTTTCCACGACTAACGGACATGAATTTTCATCTATGCTGAAGCCTCTTTCTACCCTAATTGGAGATGAAATAACAATCTTTGGCCCTGATGAAGCACTTGTATTGGTGAAACTGGTGGCAATACTAGTAACTTTCTCTTGGTCAGCGGGCAAGCTACAAGGACCAGTTGGTTCAGCCACCCGAGTAACAGTGAAGCGGCCACCAATACTGAACCTATTAGGCCGCACAGTTGTCTGCTTTTGTGGCTGACTAAGATCTCCTGCGGACATACTTCTTCCTGACTGAGAGACTGGAACTGAAGTGCACATAACTGTAGTTTGGCTTGTGCTTGTAATTAATTCTGGTGAACTTTTAGCCGATTCTTGTACTCTGAAAACTCTGAACCGATTCTTTAAAGGACTGGGTACTGGACTGGGAGATGGACTAGCACTTGGACTGGGAGAAGGACTTGGAAGTGGACTTGGTGCTGGACTTGTATACTTTTGCTTCTCTTCTTCTCGGTATGGTCCTTCAATTTTTTCTACAACTGGTGTCTTAGTGGGTGTAGTCTCACAAGTGAGTGATATTTTTCTTATAGCTCCACTGACACATGACCCTTCTTTAGTTGATTCTGCCTGACTAATATCTTGGCTATCTACTTTAACCTGATCTTCTGTTGCTCGCAAATGGCTTCGAGTCAAGTTACGCTGGCAGTATTCCTTTATTTCCTTCTGAAGTGCAGAATGCTGTTCAGCTAATTCCATTGCTGGTTCAGTTCTAGGGTCAGAGTCTATGTCCATTTGGATGATGGTTGAATTAAGACGTAGTGAGTGTGCTAAAGCCATGAGCCCTGCCACACGTATTGGATTCTCCCTTAAGTCAATATGCTGAATAACTGTGTTATCAGCTGTGTATTCAGCAAGGGCAACAGCTCCCTCATCAGCTATTCGGGCAGCCTGAAGACCCAATCGAAGTAAGGCATGATTTCTCAACAGAGACTCCTTTAGACGCAACACTCCTTCACTGGTTAGGTTATTACGTCCTAGATTTAAAGTTTCTAGGGCTCTTGTTGCTGCAAGCATGCCAGCTAGGTGAGCTGCTGACTGCTGGGTGAGATGATTATTCCAGAGTATCAGAGAGTTGAGACCTTTACAACTAACCTTCTCATTGGAACCACTACTTAATGTCTGTTGCTGCTGCAATTGTTGCTCAGTTATACCTTCACACACATGACAACATCCAGCATCTTGAACATTGTTGTTCCGAAGGTCAAGAAGACGTAGCGTACTATTTGCACGGACTAAGTTTCCAAGCTGTATGCAATCATTCACACCAAGTCTATTTTCTGCTAAATACAATTCAGCTAAAGTATCATTTTGCCTAAGTGCAGCAGTCAACATGATGAGTGGTCTACCAGTCAAATTACAATTCTCTAGGTGAAGTGTGTGCAGTCGAGCTCCAAGTCGCAGTGCTCTTCCAAGTATAGGCATGTTGGTTTCATTCAAATTTGTACTGCGAGCATCTAAATACTCAACAGATGGAGTTCTCTTCAACATTCGTGAACAAGCCTGCCAACCACGAAAGCCAATTTTTCCATTACAAGAAATGTTCAACTGAGTTGCAGAATCATAAAATTCTATCATATCAAACAGAGGTATAGCAGTATCATCATCTAAACAACAACCTTCCAAATCTAAGATTTTGAACTGTACTCTTCTGAAAATTTCTTCCAAACCTTCACACTGACTTCCTTCTAACCTTTGTCCCCGAAGACTTAGGCATTCCACACGTCCTCCAACAGCCAATGGCAGAGCCTTAATTTGCTGGAGCACTGCAGGAAGTGGCTGCGTACGATGCCGCTCACATGATGACCTGTAGGCTGCTGCTATTTCTTCCACTGTAACTCCAGCCATTTGCTGCCATGGGTTAACTGGTTCCAAGTAGCTGGATATGAGATGGGTTTCATCTTCAGGAAATGAAACTCGTCGACCTCGACATCCCTGAGATCTGAGTATTTTCCGGGCTGTCCCAGAAGCAGAAGGAACTGGGGTGGAAGGAGCAGAAAGTGGCTGACTTTTCAAACCTTGTTCATCACCACTAGTCAATAACTTATTCTGTTCTCTATCACATCCATGGTACTCTATCTGTCTTGTAGAGGCAAAAATCACTTTACCTTCATCAAACTGATTCTCTTTTTCTGTCTTTATAGTTTCTTCATCATTCTCAAGTATTCTAACATCTTTAAATAAATCTTCAGTTACTTCTTCTCCTACTGTTATGTTATCTGTTTTTTCATCACTTTCAACACAAACACTTGAATATATATTTATACTACTAGACTTCACTGTACTACATTCAAAATTGACATCCATGTTCACTTTCATAACATCTGGTTCTGGTGTGCCCAGTGTGTGGATCTCTTTCTCACTACAATCTGTAATATCAGCAACTGCATTCTCAAGTTCATCAACAACTAAGTTAACAGTTTTTATCTTTGAACCAACAAGAAAAGATTCCCCCTTTTCCACAAAAGTTTCTTTATCTGAAATTTCACTTACAACTATGTCCTTAAAATTACAAGTATCATCACGTGAAGAACATTCATTCTTTAATGATAAAATATTGCCTTCAGAATCTCTTCTGTCATTACTATAATCTTTAACAGCTTGTTCAGGAGCACCTAAACTGAAATGAGAAGAGCCTGTAAGTACATGGATGAGTTCACTTTTACCCTCACACTCAGCAGTGAGACGTTCACCTTGAACATCTTTAAATGCATGTTTTAACTCATTACCAACACCTTCTACATCTACAAAGGTTGATTCTACTTCATCAGCAGCACTTATATGTACAAAACCCTCTGGCTTTTTTGTTTTCTGCCCATCTTTAAGTTCTCCAGCACCTACAGCAGGTTCATTCACTCCTCCATCGGTAAGTTTTTCTTTTTTCACACTTAAATCTACTTCATTTTCTTTTATTTCTTTTATTCCCCCCTGACAAGCATATTCTTCTCCAACTATTCTCTGTGTCACCTCTGTTGGACTTTCACTGTGCACCTCTTGGGTATCTTCTTTTGTGTCCACTGAGGCACCATACAGATGCTTTTGGTCTTCCAGTGGATCATCACTAGGAGCTCCAGCCCTGCTAGTACTGCTCATAATGCTCCCAATTTTGCATAAGTTCAATGCAACGCAACTGTTTACTACACTTAATAAGGTCAAGATGATTCTGTACGTGGCAGTATTTTCTTAGCTCAGTTATATTTAAGGGATCACAGTGGTGAACATGATCAGAATAATGAGCAAATTCACGTTGATGGGCAAGTTCATGTAAATACACAGAGTCATAAAGATCCCTAACTTTTGACATGTGCCTTTCTTGATATAATGTAAAACTCCTGGTATTAGATAAACTCGTAGTTCTCATGACAGAGAGTAAGAATCTCCTTGTACAATATTCATGGGTCAACTGCCTAAGCTCATTCACTGACCAAATCATAGAACCAACAATAAAATAAAGATTTAAACTCTTCTACAGACAATTTCTTAAAATATTTAATAACTACTTAACTACTCAACACTAAAATTAAACTGTAAATGATCAGGAGACTTGCGTGTTACTTGAGGATATGTGGGAAGCGGCGGCGCACAATCTCGACAGCACAATTATTTTGCTGCAAATTCAAGTTACTGCATTCACGGATAATCTGAAAAGAAAAATACGCATATGTTAAATATGTTGTAACAAAAAAAATTTTGTTATGCAAGTTTTTCTTGTGCAGAACAAAATGTTGACAGGTATACAAGTTAGCCTAAATGTAAGACAAAGTCAGATCAAATGCATAATTCAACCATGATAAACAAAGAATACACATGCACGTACAATAAAAGTATAGAAATGAAGTGCAGATAATGTATGTGTATTTTCTTATTTAGATACAATATAAAAAGGTTGGTTGAGCCAAAGAGACTATCAAGTTCCTATGATAAGAACCATCTGAAAAATCTTTCCTCCTCCTTCTGGTGCTGAAGATAATTCTAAGACAACATTCACTTTCAGTATGTATACAAGCCTAGAGTCTACAGTGTATAAGTGTAGTTAAAAAATAAAAACACCACCGAGGAAGGAATGATAAAATAAAAAAGGAATGGTTGATTAATGAAGGAATATTTAATGGTGGGATGAGCATCAAGAAATAAGCTGGCTGCTGACTGCAGCAAAGAACCACAACACATGTGATTCCCAGGGAACTGTAAACTCCAAATAATTACTGGGGGTAAGCTGACAACATCAACTTGTGTCAGTTACTTTCTGGCCCAGGGTGGCCCCATCTATAAGCACTGGCTGCAGACATCTTTGTCATTCACAAAGGGTGGATGAAGGTTGTTGCTTACTCATCAAATCAAGAAGGTGCAGGCTGAAGCCTGACGTGTGCACTCCCAGGGAATACATGTTTGTGAGACAGACCATGAAACAACAGTTTTTTTTTCACATTATTCCTAATGTCTAAAGAAATCTTTTCTCTTAATAATAAAATATGTCAGCATACAAATGACAAAATTCATTCGTTTGTGTTCACTGCTACCCCATCTTTCACCCTACCCATACTAAGTGCAGGCATTTCAGTATGTCTGAAAGAAATATCAAAAATACTCAGGAATGTGAAGGAAATGAGGATATAACGACTGAAATTAAATCTGAGGTGCCTGGAGGTATAACACTGTTTAGAAACTCGTTGTTATGGGAAAAGAAAGTCAACCAGGAAATACATTACAATGGAAGAAAAATGCTGGACATTTTAAACGTATGCAAGCCCTTGTTAGTATTTCAATCAGAAAACCCCAGGGATATGTAAAGTAAGCATTCACCTGTGATTAGGCAATAGTTGCTTTACAAGATAATTCATGGGTGACAAAGATGTAAAATCATCTCATCTCACTCCAGCAGCGCCTCAAGCCTCTATCACCATCATTTTCACTAAGTATCCATAGAATTTCGTCAGGATTATTTGTAGTATGACAACAGCTGATGCATTAAAAATTTCAGAGGACTATGTACACAAGCCTAGACTACCTCCCTCTACTTCCTAGTAATCTTCACTCCCTCCACCTCACAGTCTTACTATATTGTATTATGGTGAGTATCCATAACATTTTGTCTGCATTACACGTGATATGGCAACAGATGCTAAATCACATAAATTGGGGGGGAGGGGGAGGATGTAGACAAGCCTAGTTCATCTCTCTTTACCTCCCATGAAACCTTATTTCACCCAATCCCACCCCAGAAGCACCTCAGGCCCTCACCACTATGTTTTTCAATCAGTATCTTAAAATTTTGTCCGCATTTCTTTTGATATGGTAACAGCTGCTAAATAAAGTATTTCAGGAGTGATACAGACAAGCCTATTCCACCTCCTTTTACCCCCTAACAACACTCACTCCATCTAACTCCAACAGCAGCACGAGCCCTCTTCCCCATCTTTTTCAATACCTTTACTACGAGTTTTTATTAAATATTGTCCAAATCACATCATGACAGTGTGTGATGAGGGTGGTAAGCAAAGATGTTTCAAGCATATAAGGGTTAGAGTGGGAAAATTTTTATCAGATGCATAAACCTCCTTATAACAGGTTTCAACCACTCAATTTACAAACTCTTGACTTGCAATAGGTTGTCCAGGAACATAATGCCATTGCTTGTTGGGGTACTGGTGTACCTCTTCTTGTATCAAAACTTATTTCTCAATAATGATTTATCATAGGATGCTTTAATTCAAAATTTTTGTGATTTCATCGACAACATACCAATTCTAGGAGGAAGGCCCTAGAATTACATGACTGAAATTATGTAATCAGTTCAATTCCATCTTAGACAAATAAAGGGTAATTAAAAAAAAAAAAAAAAAGGTAGGGGTTGGGGGAAATACATATATAAATGAAACAAATCCTTATTTACTAAATAAGGGTGAGGGGAGAAGTATATAAATACATGAAACCAATCATTATTTATTAAGTTCGTAATACAAAGTACAGCCCATGCAAAACCTACAGCAAACATTTGTCTCACAGCAATATTCCTTTACTCTCCTTCAACATTTGTTGTCCATCCCTTGCCCCCTGAATACAAGAAAAAACTAACCCCATTTATTATCCCTACAATCATTCTCTCAGCATGGCCAAAAGCCAAAACTCGTGCCCTTTAACAATAAAACAGTATCAGTAATGTTACTTACCACCCTCTGAGGCAGAACAAACCCTTCTACACAAAGTCATTGATTTACACAGTTGATTCAAACATCTTACTTTCTAAATGCTTGAGAGGTACTCCTTTCCTTTAGTTGACTTTTTTCTTGTACTAATATTAGAAACAATTACTTGAACAGTAAAATATCCATATCTATCAAGAATTCCCATGATCCATTTACCAAAGTTATCTCTACAGCCAATACAGCAATACAATCAACTTTCACATTTACAAGTTGTTTGAGACAAGAAAGCAACTCACCTTTGCTGTCAGGAGTGGGGATCCGTTTAACACACTTAGTTCTCCAAAGATGACAACCTGACGATTATTCTGGACACAAAAGTGGTCCAGAGACTCAACATTTACCTGCAAATAAGAAATGCACTTGTAACTGAAAATATACTGATAATGTCCAATGTGTCTATCAATCTACGTAACTATCATCTGTAATGCACCAAAACTACAGCCCCCTATCCAAAACCAGGCCTAACAGATAGATGGAGTAGCCATGGGCCACTTCCCTGCCCCAGGAACTCCTAAATATCTTCCACACCAAACATGAATTTGGCCATGTCCATTGGCTGGGATCACAGGTTGTGACGCTGTGTATGTCTTTGTGGGATGAGCACAAGAGAAATGAGGAATAGATGTTAAGTGTCTTCTGCATGGAAGATGAACATTTGTACTTTTTACAATCATAAGACAAAGATAAGCAACTTAAGTTCTTGCATAAATCACTACTCAAAGTAGACCATAACAATATAAACATCTCCAGAAATCTTCAAGGCCAAATGATGTGTAACCTGAGAGCACCAAATGATGTATTTACAACAAAAGCAAGAGCCTAACCCCATGGGCTTAGACAGGCCATCAGAGAATTACACTTCATCAGGATCTCTTCACCAAGCAAAACAATCGGCATCAACCGACTGAAAGTAGGAATGATTTAAGGAGGTGTAAGTACCAGACCTACCATAAGGAACTGGGAGCTGATTTAATGTGTGTGTGAATGTGCGTGCGTGTGTGTATGTATGTAAGTGGACAGGACTTTGTCTGTTTCCTGGTACTACCTCGGGAGACAGCAATTAAGAAAAAAGGTGTAGTAATACAGAGTATGGTTGAGAGAGCAGAAGAGGGTGTTGAAATGGTTTGGACATATGGATAGAATAAGTGAGCAAAGTATGACAAAGAGGATACATGTGTCTGAGGTGGAAGGAACAAGGAGAAAATGGAGACCAAATTGGAGGTGGAAGGATGGAGTGAAAAAGATTTTGAGTGATCAGGGCCCGAACATACAGGAGGGTGAGAGGCAAGCAAGGAATAGAGTGAATTGTGGTATACCAGGGTTGACGTGCTGTCAAACAACTGAACCAGAGCATGTGAAACGTCTAGGGTAAACCATAGAAAGTTCTGTGGAGCCTAAATATGGATAGGGAGCTGTGGTTTCAGTGCATTACACATGACACCTAGAGACTGAGTGTGAACAAATGTGGCCTTTTTTGTATACATGTATATATATAAGTATATGAGTGGATTATATACAGCAAAAGTCAGGTGCCCAATTCTTTAAGCAGATTATTGGGGGGGGATGAACAGCTACAAAGACTGCAGACCAACTGCTGTGACCAGAATTTGAACCTAAGCATACATGAACCCAGGGCAGCCCATGAATTCTACATGGTTAACAGCTCTAACCTCTAACCCTGTATTAAATGCTATGTGCATTATGGTAAGTGTTGCCCCATATAAATCAGCAGTGCACCCCTAGTGATGTATAAAGCTGAAGGTAAAATCTTGTAATTTACCATTATCTCCTGAGGTATTCAACATGACTTCTACACACCAAAACCTACAACTGCTACTAGAATTTTGAACAGATTCAGAAGGGAAACAATAGAAAAGCTGAAGATATAAGGCTGTGAAATTCTCTCAACTAACAGAACAAGACAAGGCCTCTTCAGATAACGAGTAAATAGCTATTATCACAAGTGACTGTGCAAAAAAAGAGGACATCTTTAAAAGGCAGTTAATACAAGCTTATTGTGCAATCATGATCGGATGGATTTTTTTCTACTTACTCCCACAAGACACTTACATCTTTATGCAAAAATAACAGCCCCTTATACCTATCAAACTTTGCAGAGTGAATGTCATTTTCCAATGTGTGTTTCATTGCAGATCCAAACTTTTGTCCACTCTTATCTCAAACTTGGGGCCTTTAAGATTGAGCCAATTTCATCAGCATTGTGAGAGAAAATTCCCCAAGGTTGTGAGCCTCACACATACAAAGGAAAATGAAGGGATTACTCAGTCACACACTAAACATCAGAGGAAGGGCTCTGATCGCACTGTTGCAGCTGAACTTTACACAAGAGATTCTCATTAAAATGTTCATCAATATCATGCAAAATATATCTTATTTATACTAATAAATACTAACACAGGAAGTGAAAACTGCTAAGACTAAATGTTGCTTAGGTGTGATAGAAACAAGGAAAATGCAAAATCACGCCCACACATGTCGCAGCACTAACGGGTTGATATAATGCCTTACAACGGTGATACAATGAAGGGCATATAAAAAGTTTCTACATTTTTGTAATCATGTATTTACTGCTGTACGAAAACTATACTTCTCTTTAATTTTTGTTTCTGTCTCTTTTGAATGCACGAGAAGAAATGGACGATTTGTAAATATATATCAAAACGCAAAACTGTGATGTCTCCTCTGAACATAATACAAATTCCAACATGAAAAGTCTGATGAATAATAGCACTTACAAAAGTTTAGTTATGGTAGGAAGTGTTAAAAAAAAGAAAATGATGGCTAATGAATGCTGGATAAGAGTGGAAACAAATGATAACTGAGATGTTAATAGGGAAATGGCAAACAAACTACAAAACTTGATGAAGAAACCTGAAAGGATATAATAATTACTATAAGCATCAAGATCAAGAAGGGTCAGCATTTGAAAAGGGTGAGTTAAGCCATGATATACGGGCTAAATTCAGGATATAAGGTGCTTTAACTGGATTAAGAAAATTGTATGGTGTAAATAGATGGAATGTACGAAAACAAAAACTTGTTTGGACAAGCACTTGAGGACTGGTATGTGTATAGAGCTTCTTGCACAGACCACTACTATAACAGAAGAAAAGATTCTTGGAAAAAAAAATCGATTATTCAAAAGACAAGTAGACAGAAAAAGATGTTTTACTATCCATGCTACGATACCTAAAAAAAAGACTAATCCTACAACTGTAAAAGTAAACTGCACTGTATTGGTGTATCAACAACAGACAATTTCCTCACGTCAAATTCATTTTCAGCCCATCTCATGCAACTCAATTCACAAACAGCTTCCATACCTCAACCAAAGATAACTATGGCTTTAAGAAATGAGCAAAATTAGGGACAGAGAAATGATAAACACTTGCCAGAGAGGTGAACAATTATATTTTCAACAACTCTTTTAAATATTGTACACTTAATCTTCTTGATGTCTATGAAAATGCGAGTATTATGACATATCCATGTATAACATTTTTCTATATCCCAGAGATAATATAACTTACAGTGGCTAAAATTGTTAAAAGATCATATCATTCTTGCTTCCACTGGTCGAGGTTGCTGATCATCATGATCATCAAAGGACCATTTTCTCAAGACACCCATACCTCACCTATCAATAAGATTCTGGATCTATTCCATCAGTAGGAAAGAAGACACTGTATAAATCATAAAAAAAATGGCCACACACAGGTCTCAGTAGCAGAGCAGAAACACCTTACCAACCTTCCCCAAATGAACTACCATTAGTCTTCACACTCGTAATAGAATTAAAAAAAAAAAAAAATTGAGTGTTTTAATGCATCGGGGGGGATATACATCTCTAACCAGGAGCCAGAAAACTAAAAAAAATCAGCTCTTGAGAAATGGACGTCTAAGAGATCTTGCCCCAACAAAGCATTGAGAAGGACATGGCCAACAACGCTGTGCCTTTCATTTGATCGCACTCCACCAAGATCACTCCTATTTACCCAATATTACGTACACACATCAGAGCAGATGCACAGCGTTCACTGAAGGTAATTAGGCTCACTCTCCCTTCAGACCCCTGGCTTATTTTTGTTGTTGTTTGGTTGTTTTCCTGATCAGCTGTTCGGCTGGAAAACTCCCAAGCTGGCCGTCGACCTACGGCCCCCCGCCACCACCATCACCTCAACCATTATTTACTTCTAATATTTTCCGCCATTTTTCAAGGGTTTCAGCGGGTGTATCCCCTCTGTAAACATTAAGGACAATTCATAGGAAGATCCGCGTGACGCACTGTAATTGAATTTGTCCTTACCGAGGTAAACATTTGCAATAAATATTTGAGGAATTATAAAAAATTGGCAACTATTCCCACTGTTGCTATGGCAACTCTGGGCGGTGTTGCCAAGTCTCCACAGTTATGGCAATATACTACTACAATGATCACTTACTATACAGGAAATTACGATCACATCTACTTATTTACTACCATGACATCATCTACTTTAATACGCCAGTAGGTTAGTCCCTTAACGGGAGAGAAGTGGAGACAGAGAGCAGAAGAAATGAGCGTGAATTCAAGCCTTCAACACCTTGAGGAGCGAGAACGCCAGCACCTGCGTACCCCCGCAGACCTCAATGACGAAATAGCAGCACCTTGTCCCATTCACTTCTTACATATACTCTCATTCTTCTGTCAAGATTAGGTGCATGACGTAAAAAAAAAAGGCAAATGAGAGGTTGGGCAAGTAGCCAGGCAAGACGCGAACACACACACACGCATTTTCTAATTACGTGACATACATCCCTTCTCTCGGCCAGGATAGAATAAAGAATTAAATTTCATTTGACGGATCAACTTAGGGTGCACAGTAAACATGAAACTCTGTATCATTGTGGAACACTCTTACTTCATTACACATTAGCTGAAGGTGTGAGGTTGTCTATAGCTGAGGGTGTGAGGCTGTCTATAGCTGACGGGGTGAGGCTGTCTATAGCTGAAGGTGTGAGCTGTCTACAGCTGAGGGTAGAGGCTGTCTACAGCTGAGGGTAGAGGCTGTCTACAGCTGAGGGTAGAGGCTATGATTACAGCTGAGGGTGTGAGGTTCTCTAAGCTGGGGCTATGTTTACAGTGAGGGTGTGAGGCTATGTTTACAGCTGAGGGTGTGAGGTTGTCTACAGCTGAGGGGGTTAGGCTGTCTATAGCTGAAGGTGTGAGGCTGTCTACAGCTGAGGGTGTGAGGTTGTCTATAGCTGAGGGATGAGGCTGTCAATAGCTGAAGCTGTGAGGCTGTCTATAGCTGAAGGTGTGAGGCTGTCTCCAACTGAGGGAGGAGGTTGTCTACAGCTGAGGGTGTGAAGTTGTTAACAGCTGAGGGTGTGAGGTTGTCAACAGTGATGGTATGTGGCTATGTCTAAAGCTGTGGGTGTGAGGCTGTCTACAACTGAGCGAGTGAAGCCATGTCTACAGTGAGGGTGTGAGGCTATATCTACAGTGAGGGTGTAAGGCTATGTCTACTCTCTCTGGGATGTGGGAAGGAAAGAAAAAAAAAAAACTATAATGGGAAAACACTGATAATCTTACATCTTAACTAAGTTTCCATCATTTCAAGAGAAGGTCTGAGAGAAAGACTTCGTTAACTGCTGGACGGGACTACCGCCAGGGGCAGCTGTTACAAGTGGTTAGGTGAATAGCAACACTTGCTAGTCCAATCACACACGATTATCCTAACCCGTTGCGGGAGGAACATGAAAATATCACTATATCTACTTTAACGGTGGACAAGAAACTACCATATACATATTACAATAAAGCCCGTGTTGTATACAACTACAGACACTGCCAGGGGGTTTCAAGAAAGAAGAAAACTATCCGACGGTGAACTGGTATATAAATTAATAGCATGGTTAAAAGCAGCGTTTCCCTAACATACGTACCGACTCGTGCCAATGATGATTCATTACACATACTAAGGGAAAAACAAGTAAAAGTAACAAATTAGGCTGCTTGTGAATCTAGTCTTCCCCCTTCCTCATTAATCTTAGTCACACTACTCTATATAACTTACTGGAACTCAGATGAGGGCATCTAAATGTATCAAATCTCCATGATTCAAAAGAAAGACCCTTAATAGTTTTCCGAACAACGGATAACGTAGATTAAATTTCACTACAGAATAATAATCACATATAACTGTACAACTGTGTGTGTGTGTGTGTGTGTGTGTGTGTGAGCACATACATGTACAGACATGGTACATACATGCAAATATACGAGGCGGGGCAACACAAGCGTAACCCTTTAAGAATGTTACTGATAGTGAAAAAAAAGAGCGAATAAACGTTTGAAATAGTCATAAATCTCCATCTTAAATGAGCATGTAATCAAGCAGGGAAACTCTGACGATACATCTACCAATCTAACAACAACCACCTACGTTAATTGAACGTAATTCCACTTCGGATGACCCAGTCATCAACGAGACAGCGGCGAGATGCTCCTCCAGCAGGCAGTGGAAGATGACAAGAAGGGCAAGAAACACAAGAGGACCTCAGCACTCACTGCCTGGGAGATATTGGTGCACACACCCACACACAAGGTCTGCGTGCACCACAGGTTCCACCACACACCCCCACCACACACACCCCCGTGCACTAGAGCGGGAGTGAGACAGGCGCTGAGATACATGTACACTGCTACCATGTTTCCACGAATGCAAGAGGCGAGGCGTTTCCTTCGTCGAGGGTTAGATCAACGGGGTACAATCCCGCCGAAGAGCTTCTCACTCCAGATGAGTCCATGCTTCTCCTGCTACGTGTTGTAGCGCAGTCACGGAGCTCCAAGAGCCCCTGAGGGTGGAGTTATATAATAACTAAACCATCACACAAGAGCTGGGAAAAGCGACCACTAAACGTTGAGGCATGAGCGTATGTGGTCAGTGAGGTGGGAATCAAAGATGAGCCTCATACGCAAAGACGTCATCATACAAGGGATATTATTGTCATAATATTTTTGTCCCCCATATTGCAATCTAGGCCAAGTTCCGCGTTTGAGGTTTTATGATGATGGCATTGGCGGGATCAACCCGAACAATGTCACATGACAAGGTAAAGATAAATTAAGGCATGTATATGCACAAGAAAGAGCCAAACAGAATTTGAAAAGTATGGGTAGGGTGATCAACAGATGAAAATCTATTGAATGGAAAGAACCTGAGGAAGATGATAGGTTCACGTGAGGGAGGTTATGATTGATCAATCTTTTAACTTGTCCCTTAGAGTATCACCCACACCTGGAAAAATTAATCACATCAGAAAGATGCTAATGCGAGCAAAAAATATTCTCCTAAGAGTTAAAACTATCCATTAGTACCTCAAGTACATGGAAACAATACCATAAAACACTAATTCCTTTGTGACCCACATTGAACACATATTGGTACACCGTGCGCCTCTACTTCTGGGCCTCCTACCTAAGAAAATACATAATGGTGCTTGAGAAACATAGTAACAACAGAGTCAGAATTAACACGGTTGCGTGACAGGAAGAGGAGGGGGCTTGGGGGGAAGCCCTAACCATACCTACACAAGAGTTATGGAGGCTAAAAGGAGATTATAATAAACACCTTTAATGTCACCCACTAACATTGCCCAGTTCTTCATGGCAAAGAGGCAAGCATCGAGAGGCCAGCAAACAACTCCAGCAGGAGAATAATGAAGTAGTGAAATAAGGTAAGTGAAGACAACTTCATCTTATCTGTAAAGTGAAATCCACACAAAACCCGTATGACGGAAATGTGACCTTCAATGACAACATGACACATGTAAAGCTCTCAAGACATGAATAGCTACACATACACGCATACATCCACTTTTACACGTACAAGTGTAGTGAATGAACGGAATAACTTTAATGAGGACACGGTAAATGCAGACAGCATACAGAAATTTAAGAGAAGGGACCTCACAAGTGTAGAACTCCCTCTCCGTACAAAAGAAATAATAACGGGTAGATGTAGGAAGCCATAAACACCACATCTAACGTAAAACTGTTCTCATAAAATACTAACTCACAGACAAAACTAGAACAAATTGACTTTAACGAAAAAAAAACAAAGTTTCATCATTGCGTTCTACCGTGTTGTGACGACTTAAACCTTTGACCTAACTCACAAGGACTAGGTAAATGGTCAGGGCATTATAGCCTAAGAACCAAAACGTGTTCAAAATGACCACATCGCCACCCCTATGTGTCACACAAGACGTACTTGAAGATATTATCGTCAGTCTCCAAGGGTCAGCAGGGAGCCGTGGCTTGACACTCCTGGACTTCCAGGAACTAGGTCACATCTCTGAGGCTCCTACGTGACAGAAAACTTGAGCAAGGACTTGCCACAGTTGGTTTAAGTGTACATATTAAAACGAGCTCCCACATCTAAATTCATCTATGCTGCACAAAAGAACAAACCCATCTTGACATAAATAGAAAAAGCAGGTTATCATCATCAACAAGCAGCTTTTTTTGAATACAATACGCAATTCCCAAGACAATAAAAGCACAAGTCTGTTCGAGTAAATAATTCTGTTTTTCATATTTTCTTTACGTCAACTCAAGACTTCAGGGTGAAATTATTTCCTACAGGACAACGGATTCTCCACGCCGTTTGCTCAAGAAGACACACAGACATTCACTTCACTCCTGACACGTAAAAAGTGAGGCGGAAGAAAAAAATATAGTCCATCACTTGCTATACATCTGCAGCGGTCAAAGTGATCTCAGAAGTACTCTACGGGGCATGGCTATGCATAATGGACTCTCGTTTCGGGTACATTACGCATGACGGAATAGATGGGCTTCTACATCAGCCTACACGAACATGGGCTGAACATACGATGAGTAGCGATGTAGAGAATGAATATTAAAATATAAATAAACGAGAATACATGACGGCCAGGCCGTTGGGTTGGGAGGTGAGTTACACCGACCCGCCAACACCCGCTAGGCTCCAACCTGATGATATTTACAGTGGCACGCAGACTAGCTTACACCCCCTTGCCTGTGTCCTCCACTCACACCAACACCATCCTCCCTACACTCTCAACACTAGGATCAACCTAAAGTTAGAACCTTTATATAAGCACGAAAAAAACTCATGCATCTACTACCAGTCCAGTTTCTTAAGCAAATGGTCCTTGCATGTACTTAGAGGGAATCTGGTTCGACGAGTGAAAATACTTGAAGATGCTGAGCTTTGCAATCAAATCAACCTAACCCTGACTCTAGATTTAGGGTCAGAATGGCTGGTAGCAAGAATGTACACTGAGGAAAACACCCATTTCCAATCATACCCAAACCCCATCTACTGACCCGCATCCACCCAAGTCGAGTGGAGTCAAGAACCCCTTAACTAAGTGCTATTCTGAAGACAGTCCCGTATTCATGTTTTATATGTCTGGTTCTGAAGGCATAGCCACCATGTTCTAATATCACGTGTGTATTTCGGAGAGGGAAATTCTCGCATGTGACTTCCCTCCTGTCACCAGAAATATACCCACTGGAGGCAAGAATCTACCTATAGCCTGGTATACTGTTGGACCCACAGGGAAAGACCATACGAACCTCGGATAAAAATGGCCCGGTCTCTGATCTGACCTGAAAGGTCATTTCAAAGGTTAGGCCATCACACAGTCGTGCTCAAGGGATGTGGCGAGTGGTTTTCAAATTCCCATTCAAACAGCTCTCTCTCTCTCTCTTTCCCTCTCTTATCTGGCAGTTTCTATGTGTATTAACATCGGTAGACTTAAGGAAAATAAAGATACCAATCAGATGCAACCCGTGATGTCTTATACGCCTAGTCAATCATTGGGAACCTTGGGCATTTACAGGCATCTGGCCAATCAGAGGGGACCCGTAATGTCATAATATAACATATGCAAACAAGTAGCAACCTCGGGTATTATATCCAGCCAGCCAATCAACTAACACCATCTGAATGTTTTAAATATAAAGAAATCGATCGAGCACTGCAATCATTCGACACATGATGTCACAAGCACCAATTAATGAAAACCTGACATTACTACCTTCAATGGGGTCCTCACATCACAGATCAACGGGGGGAAAAAACGATTCACACTTGCTGCCGAGGGAAAAAATGGTCAACCAGAATCCACTTCTGCAACCCATGTAATCACACAACGGGAACATCTGATGTCCAATGTTTTCAGCTCGTCACCACATTCCTTTGTTCAATACAAGCAAAATCTACCATGTGGGACATCTGAGAACCTACGTGTATTGCTCATTGCCAACCAGTCAAGTTCCATCTCTGGCTGGTTCTTGATGAAGAGAGAGACCCTCTACTTCACATACAAATAATTAGCCATCATAATTAATCGTTGGGAACTTGGGCGTCAAAGACCGACATCTGATCCTATTACGTCAGAGACAATCGATAAATCAACGAATGCATTCATGTGGGGGGGCGCCCGCCACTGCACCAGCCTCAGCCCCGAATACTGAGTGTAGATGACACAGAGATGGAATGTCCACAGGGGAAACCCCAGAAAGAAATCTACGAAGGAATGATCAAAGCTCACCGTCTGGTCGATCTACCTGGCAATCACCTCAATACTTTGCCTGACCTTCAACCTGTGACATTCATATCCTCTCTCTCTCTCTCTCTCTCTCTCTCTCTCTCTCTCTCTCTCTCTCTCTCTCTCTCGTACTCCCAGGAGCTGGAACTTCACGGAAGTCCCCGAGAATGTGGCACGCCACAGCTCATAAGGAAGTACCGAAGCTATCTATCATCTATCCCTGCCCGCCCTCACAACCACGCGATAAGATTAAAAGTAACAATCCATTACTACATACTTAAGACAGTCTCTACCAAGCCCTCTTCTTAACAAGTGACAACTCACCATGATCCCCAACCACCCGCGAGAGAGCAGTGTTGAGGGAGGACTCGGGGTGTGTAGTATACTGAGAGACTTGGGTTTAAGTGATGCATGGAGAGAGGACCCCTCGTCGCTTTGCACCACCACCACCACCACCTTACCCGCTCTGCTACCCAGCCAACACTCAACCATGATAAAAATGATAACGAAGAGCCATATCGATAGAGGTCGACACCTACTGCGTTATTGGATGCCACACATCCAACGTACGTCATTATGAAGGCGTTATAAAGAACAAGCGTTACACACTGTAGTTCAACAATAACTGTGGCAGGACGTTTTGACTGTATATCTGCACTTAAAAGTCCAAGATACTAACAATAAGTTAAGACAAAGATATATATATATATATATATATATATATATATATATATATATATATATATATATATATATATATATAAGTAATGTAAGGGTAAGAGAGATGTGTGTAAATAAAAAGAGTGTGGTTGAGAGAGCAGAAGAGGGTGTTTGGAAATGGTTTGGTCACATGGAGAGAATGAGAGAGGAAAGATTGACCAAGAGGATATATGTGGCAGAGGTGGTCGGAACGAGGAGAAGTGGGAGACCAAACTGGAGGTGGAAAGATGGAGTGAAAAAGATTTGGAGTGATCGGGGCCAGAACATGCAGGAGGGTGAAAGGCGTGCAAGGAATAGAGTGAATTGGAACGATGTGGTATACCGGGGTCGACGTGCTGTCAATGGATTGAACCAGGGCATGTGAAGTGTCTGGAGTAAACCATGGAAAGTTGTGTGGGGCCTGGATGTGGAAAGGGAGCTGTGGTTTCGGTGCATTATTACATGACAGCTAGAGACTGAGTGTGAACGAATGGGGGCCTTTGTTGTCTTTTCCTAGCGCTACCTCGCGCACATGAGGGGGGAGGGGGTTGTTATTCCATGTGTGGCGGGGTGTCGATGGGAATGAATAAAGGCAGACTATGAATTATGTACATGTGTATATATGTATATGTCTGTGTGTGTATATATATGTGTACATTGAGATGTATAGGTATGTATATTTGCGTGTGGACGTGTATTTATATACATATGTATGTGGGTGGGTTGGGCCATTCTCTCGTCTGTTTCCTTGCGCTACCTCGCTAACGCGGGAGACAGCGACAAAGCAAAATATATATATATATATATATATATATATATATATATATATATATATATATATATATATATATATACATATATATATATATGTGTGTGTGTGTGTGTGTGTGTGTGTGTGTTTCACGCGTTAGCAAGACAGCGCCAGGAAAAGACCATATCCACTCACATTCTCTGTCATGTGTAATGCACCGAAACCACAGCCCCACCATCCACAACCAGGCCCTACAAATCTTTCAAATGGTTTGCCCCAGATGCTTCACATGCCTTGGTTCAGTCCACTGACAGCACGTCGACCCAAGTATACCACGTCGTTCCAATTCCCTCTATCCCGTCCACGCCTTTGACCTACACGAACAGGTAGGTTGACTGTGGATTGCATATGATTACACTGCTGGTCCAACCAAATATCGCGATAAAAAGATTAGTTTATAACCTCACATTAATACAAAGCTAGGATATGGGTAGCGATAGAGATTTTAAGCTTTTCTGTTTTATCAAGAGTGAGGTTCGGTTTACATATCCCATTTGTCTCAACTGAAACATCAAAAAATTACCTCCCTGACCCTGGGTATCCATACAATGTCTCTATACAAGCACCAAATGTCTGAATTACCATATTCTACCGAGTCTGAAAGCAAAATTCAAGTTGAGCGTTTCCTTACAAAGTGTAAGAATTATTCCCAAGATAAGCTGCCTGTAATAACTCAATCTTCCGCCATTTGAAGTAGAAATCCTTAACAGCAAGAGAGAGACATACCACGATACAAAAGTCTTAAAGAAAATTTCATTGAAAGACTCCCTGACAGTTGGTTGGATTCATATTCACAATGCGTATGGGATACGCAAACTCATTTTGACCGGAATAGACGCACGGGCCCAGTAAGATTCTAAACCCTTTACAGAATCAGCCATCAATGACTTTCGCTGGAACGTTAATATGCAAATATCATTTACGATGATTAACCCACGAAAACTATGACAAGGAAATTTATGTCAAATATATAAGGCGCAAGAACATGCTTCAAATTTAAACGCACGAGTGACATCTGGCAAATTCTCAGTGAATGAAGGGGCCACGTTCATCTAACGTTGTCTTCTGTCTACAGCAGACTAGTTTAGGGTCCTACAGCACTCATCTTCACTCCAGCCACTCTAATAAAGTCCACATGAACCAAAAGTCTGTGTGTGCATCTGTGTGAAGGTAAACGTGTGTGCTTGCAGTTTTCTAAGTAGACAAAGACACATATGTCTTTCTACGTGTGTAACTGTCTTTGTACATAGTGCATGTGATGAGAAAAGTCTGCTTTGTGAACCAAGTAAATATAAATCTTTACCAACAAGAGTCGCATCTCTTTCCAGACTGGGGTAGGTAGGGGGACACTGGTCGAAATGTAATGGAAAAACGATCGATAGCAGTTTTGAGAAATAAAAAACGGGCAACTGCATGCATCCAACAATCTCAAATTCTTTCATAAACCTAATCTTTCAAAGCGCAGCCTCAACAGAAACCACATCCAATCCGTGCATGACTTCATTTTACTTGCTTGCCTCATACTCTTGCTTGTTCATATCACTGTTCACCACAGGGGGGGGGGGACAAAAATAATATATCCCATTCTGTCTACACCCCCGCCTGACCTCGTCATTTTGCGAACGTTTTCAGTTAACTACGTTCACTATTGAGGTCCCCCACTCTGACATGGGGTGACTGAACAAAATAAAACCCTCATACTCTCCTTGTGTTGGAGGTGGTGGTGGTGGTGGGAGGGGAGATAGGGGCGAGACTGGTTAGAGGCATTCATAGAGTTGTGTTATGTGTGTGTGTGTGTGTGTGTGTGTGTGAGGGGGGGGTTAGACTGGTGTGTGAATGGAGAGATGCCCCAGGGGTAAGAGCTGTTGGGTAATAATCTTCACACACAGCACGGTACCCCACACCATACCTCTCTTGAACCCTATACCTATCTCATGTTTCCCCAGCTTGATCTCAACTAACGAACCTTTCATCTACTTTAACTAATAAAACTTTTTTCCTACCAACCTAACTAGAAAGTCTGCAAAATGAATACTCATTGAGCTAAGAAAACAGTTGTGCCGTATGACTGTCTTTGCCAAATACGTTTATAATGAATACTGAGTTCCTAGCAATCATGCCACAAACTCATAAAAACAAAAAACCAGTCCAAATCCATGCAACTAAGAAACCTAAAAATGCAATAAGTTCGTCATGAATGGGATATTGAGGTTGTAAAAATGATATGATTGCACCATCTTAATTCAATGCGATCACAAAGTTTGTGAAAGGAAACTTCTTAAGTTCACTGAGGAACTTCTTAAGTTCACTGAGAATGGGCACATGACCATGGATAATAAAATATAGTTACCCTACATGGGATGGGCAGGTGCATAGTAAAGGAAATAATTAACCAATAAATCCAAAAATCATCCCTTTGTCAATAGTAAAGTGGTCCCTTCAACAATGTACTGTCAAAACTACCTGTCCAAAACCTTTTCATATTTTTACATTATCACATGAATGTACACCCTTGTCATACTGACACAGAACACTCATAATAGGTCCAAACAATAGCCTACACACATCCAAACTTACACATACACCAACACATAAACCTAATCACATATAAGTCTAAACACACACTGTTCCTCATGCTAATGCAACCATACATATAAATTCAACCTGATACCTGAATACAAATGTAAAATCCAACCTCTAGGAAACTTTAAACAAAAACCTGAACAAAGACTTACAAAAAACGTAACTACACATGAAAAATACTGAATGTAAATGTATGTACAGACAATCTGAAAGTGTTATCAACAGGTTACAGTTACAATATATAACCCCAAGACCCTTCCTCCAGGGTCTCCTGCAGCTTCAAGGTACTGCTAAGATCAGCAGCAGAAATGGTGGCTTCCTTTGCAATGAAAAGTTCTTCAACAAAGTTATACTCCAATGAATAACTATAAATAATAATAGTAAAATCCTTTCATATATAATAATGAGAAGACTAAGTTCATTGAATTAACTTTAACCCAAAGCAAGAGTTATACCTACAAACTGCACATTATACTGTGAGCAGCATGTGTCCAATCCACTGAATATGGTCAAGATTTTTATCAAAAAGAAAACTCCAAGATCAAATTGCCTAGTATCGTCAAATTACGTGGCACATCATTAACAAAATCTAGCCTTTACTTGCATCTCTCTTTTTCCATATATCAAACTGTACAGGAGTCAATGAAAGGTAATGAGGTCCATATAAGTGATGGATAGGAACACATCAGCTTATCTATTTCTCCTGCATGGTTTTGGTCAACAATGTGGCACTACAATGGTGCTCAGTCAGCCTTATGGGGGAAAAAGAATTATTCTAATTCCTTCTTCATAAGCAACACATTACAAGGCTTCACATATTGATGCGAGTATGAGAGGCTCTAAACATAATCTATTCTATCTATCTATATTCTCTGATGCCTTTTCCCACCCTGAACTACCTTAAGAGGGTGGCCTCAGAAAGAGTCTCCATAATTGGTGAACCCCAGTGCCACTTCTAAGCCTTTGGTGCAACACCTGCAACGGGCCACTGATAGGGGCAACTCTAGTGCAGTATTTGCAGAGGCTCCTACCTAATGTTCCTACTGATTAGTTCTACCTTACACTCCTGCCTAATGTTCCTACCTACTACTTCTACCTAATGCTTCAACCTAAATGAAAATAAGAACTACTTCTAACTATTGCTCCTACCATCTTGCCAAAAGGCAAGGCTAACACACAGTGCTCAACGCAGGAAAATCTAGAGTTACGAAGAAAAGCTGTGCGAGTAAAGTGTTGTCAAGTGTTATGTATGACAAGGAGACACTGTATGTTTGTGGACAGTGTGCCACTAGTCCAAGTGTGGGTGAGCCAGAAAGAATCGGCACCTACTTGGGTCAGAGGAGTGTAATGTGACAATATAAACATATTAATGACTAGATATTCCCTCATGGTGACAAACATAATACACTGACTATCAACTATATATACTTTATTTACACAGGCAGATAGGTCACCATCTTGTTCAGCACTACATTCACACACTTGTTTCAGTTCATACATCTGTCAACCGTTAAGCTTTGATTATTTACATTAATTTTCAATTATTTAGGGCATTATCCTGCTAAAGTTGAGGGAGTTCCAGTTGGGAACAGGCATCAGAGATATAGACGAATAGATAGAAGTTGAATTCCTTCACTTACTTTGTGAATTTCTTCCAGATGAAGACAATAGTTTATAAACAGTTATATGATCATGTAGCAGTCAAATACAAAAACAAACTTTTGTAACTGACAGTCATCCAAATTTCGGAGTCGTACAAATTCAGGGTTGATAATGAACAGCCTACATCTCATGGTCTCTATTAAACAATTACTGTAAAATTGCAAACTGAAGGGACTCACCATCGCATGGGCATCATAATACACTCGTATGCTATACCAGACATAAGAATATGATACTATTACAATGAATAAAATAAAAACTCACCAAGATGTGGAAAATTCCTTCTGGCTCTCCAACAGACTCCAGCAAAGCAATACTCCTAAGTGGGTAAAATTCACGTAGACAGCCAATGACTTTGACTTTGTTATTGACCCATTGTTTCAATGAAGTAACAGCTGCTAATTCTGAAACTGCGAGGCATACATGAGGTGATGAACATGCTGGCACTTGCATTCTGATTCTTATTTCAGGACTGACACTGCCATTTTCAGTTCTTTTTCTCATGTTTTACATTAAATTTCATTTTCTAGTCCTTTAATAATTTTTATTTATCTACAACACTGAGTCACTCATGAGCAAAAGCTGAATTCTTTACACTTTTAGTTTTGCTTTTCTATCACAGTGACTTAATTACTTTTTCAATCTATGTTTCAGTTTCCAGTGTATTCAGTTTTAATAGGTATCACAGAATCATTGATTTCCAAAACACTCTTTGATCACTTATCATATCAGCAAATTCTATCAATGACACTTCAAAACTTAATGTCCCTCTTTTTCAACATTAAAGGCTCATATAAATAAAAGTCACAACAATGATGTCTCTGTATTTCACTAATATTTACACCCATTTCCTTAGGCTAAATGTTTTTCAAGTAATCACCATTGTTATTAAAAAAAAATTCATTAGAATTCTTCACTAAAATAAGCAAGAGGAAGTTTGTTATCAATGCATAAGCTTAATAAAAGTAAAAAACTTCCTCTAACACAGTCACCAAGGAAAGGATTATCAACACTGCAAATTTTACTTAAAATCACACATGATTTGTCATTACCTATAATTTTCATCAAAGCATTATTTCCAAAGGAAGTACTATACTTCTTAACAATAAAAAGGATCATATGAATGACATGATTCCTTAATCACTGCTGCATCAGTTTTGATATCTTTAATTTTTCACCATTTCTGAGTCCTTCTTGGCCATTTTACCTGAACGCTGCAAAGCTTCTTCATACAATCGGTTCCCTTCTTCCCATGGGCGTGGCCCTCGTACATTTTCCCAGCTACCAGTATCAATCTACAAGACAAATAAAATGAATGATTAAAACCTAGGTCCTTATAACTTAAAAATACATCCTGATAAATGATACTCATGGGCAATATACAAATCCTAACTTGCATTAGTACATTTACAATAATAATTAATCAAAACTGAAAAGAGAATACTTTTCTTTATTCTTTTTCAAACTATTCGCCATTTCCCGCATTAGCGAGGTGCGTTAAGAACAGAGGACTGGGCCTTTGAGGGAATAATCCTCACCTGGCCCTCTTCTCTGTTCCTTCTTTTGGAAAAAAAAAAAAAAAAAAAAAACGAGAGGGGAGGATTTCCAGCCCCCCACTCCCTCCCCTTTTAGTCGCCTTCTACGACACGCAGGGAATACGTGGGAAGTATTCTTTCTCCCCTATCCCCAGGGATAAGAGAATACTGTAGCAAGCTATTCACATGGGGGTAAATAAGGATAGTGAAGAGATATGTGTAGGGAGTAAACATACACAGGAGAAGTCTGTGACAATGCTACTAACAAATAACATTTGTAAGAGACAGTGAAAATATCTTAGAGCAGATCTAAGTTGGTGAAAGAAACATATCTATTTGTATAGTAGAAAGAGAAGTAAGAAGATATAGAGATTTGTATATAGGTGAGGATGACATTACAAAGGAAGAAGTAAGCAGATCAGTAAAGTTCTTGAATGGAAAAGCTTGGAGCATGAATGAAGTAGAGGCAGTTGGTAAATTGCAATTGTGAAACTCCTGTGGAGTGGCTCTGGAAAGTGTGTATGGAAGAATGCTAAAATGGTCAGGTGCATGGTGACTGGACTAAGGCAATAACTTATCCAATATATAATGAGAATGAGGCTAAAAGCGAGGGTATGAATTACAGAGGACTAAAAATTCTCAGAATACATGGCACAGTACCTGTCACGACAGTGACTGATCATGTTAAAAGAGTTAGTAGATCCATTAGTATTAAAGAAAGGGCATTTAGGTCAGGAAGAGGATGTGTAGATCAGATTTTTGCACTTAAGCACATAGTACAAAAATCTTAGAGCGGAAAAGAATAGGTGTATGCATCATTTCTGGATTTAGAAATAGCTTATGATAAACTGAGTAAGAAAGCACTTTACGGATCCAGACCTTATATTATTGTATGCAAGAGAGACTTCTCAATGCTGTTAGCTTTAATAATGTATGTGGTATGTGTGTGTGCGTAAGAGAAAATGATAGGGTGAGTGAGTAGTTTGAAATACAAGTGGAAGAGCATCAAGGTTGAGGAAAATCACCATAAGAGTCTAATGATCTTATGGATGGAAAACTATATTAGATGATATTGAGGTAGGGGTGACTGTGGTGAGATACCTAATGACAAAGGATCAGAACGACACTTGCTTTGGTTGTTGAATACTGAAGTTGCTGTGTTGTTAACATGATCAGAGGAAGAGTTAGACAAGATGGTAGGCTGGTTTAATCATACATGTAAGAGGAAGATGGTCAAAAAGAATACAAATTAAAGTAAGAACCTGATTTTTAAAAGGGAAATGTATGTCAAAGTGTTTGATCAATTTGAACTGAGAAATGAAAGTGACATATGAGTATAAATACTGGAGAAAAAAGTTAATTACAGAAAGAGGGAAAGGCTAGAAAGGTGTTAGGATGAAATGGTCACATAAAATGTATGGCAAAAGATAAATTTTTAAGACAATAAATAGCAGTACAATCATAGGTCCATGAGGGAGAGTTACACCAAAGAAAAGATGGGCAGTTATAGTGACAGAATGTACCAGGGTTATGAATATTTCAGATGAAGATGTGAAAGGAATGACTGGGAATCAAAGGAATAGAAGCATTTGTGTATAATGATGGTATGAATGGAAACACTGGTCTTCCATTAAGTAACTTAGTACAGAGAAAAAGTAAGAAGCATTCTTATAAGTGTGAAAATTCATGTTTCACTTTAAACACATGGCATGAGTTATGGATATGCAAATACCATACATTCCTGAACCAACCCAATGAACTGGGAAGGGAGTACTTATACAGAGAGATTGTCTTTCCTACAGACGAGTGATATCTCCAGACCTAAAAGTAAAGAGATTTTTCAATCATGCCCAGCACAAATTCACTCTGATTCCCTACTGCAAGGAAAGCATGCTATTCAAGCATTATCAACTTTCCAAGAAGATAAGCTTAAGGTGTTTGGTGGGGTTCTACCATAATTCATCTTGGGTAAAGAGTGCATTTCTGTACAATACCATTATAACGTTAAGGTGATACATTTGAAATTCCCGTACCCGAGTGACATCAAAGGGGATCAAAGAAAGAGGAATAATGTGTCAAATATTCATATATATATGCTGGCCATTCACAGCCATGAAAAAACAACCAAAACAACTTCTGAGCTTGTATTACCTGGTTATATCCACTATTGGAGCAAAGGATCTAATTAAAGTGAGAAAGTAATCAAATACATCTTAAGATACACACACACAAAAAAAAATGTCCACAACCCATACCGTTTTAATTTTTTCAAACTCTGTTTCCAGTGTAACTTCTCTTTGATCTTTCATTTCTATACCCTGCTCTTTTGCTTCTTCCTTTGTTAAACGCTTTCCACTTCGAAAGTCATACCTGAAACAGAGAAAAAGTCCATGTATACATTCACCTACTCACTTGCTTTGAACAATTATATCAGAAGCAAGTACAGCAAGCACAATTTGCAACTAAACTTCATGTATAGCCTACTTATTGAAACACATCTTGTTTCTCATACTGATGTTCCTTGTTCCATATCTATAATAACCTTTATCAATATACTCACTTCATTGTTTTCAAGCACTGTAAAGGATGTGATGCTATGTAACTATAATGTTTGGCTACAAACATCACTGCATTTTCATATAGGAAGACAAAACATAAACCGAAACTGTCAACAATTCTGTTATGATCAATACTTTAAAAAATAAAAAGCCATTATACATAAAATACAGATACGCCTCCAATCATACAATCATACACCTAGACTTTAAAATTTCTACCTATCTGGTATCTTTAACACCATTTCCACAAACATGGTGTGGATCAAGAGCACACAGCTTTTCTAAATTCAAAAATCACATCATACATACCTGCATACATGTCACTTAAATCCACAGCCACATGTGGTACACTTTTTGCAGGGATTAATAAGCAGACTGGGCAAAGGACAACAAAGAACAATATGGATATGCACACTCTATATTATGGTACAACAGAAGGTTTTGAAGTATCATACAAAAAAGAAAATCCAACATAATGTTTATGAATAAACATGACTGCTGGGGAGGAGGTGGTATGCAGAAAAAAGCAGAATGACATACGGCAGAACATTAGACAGCTGCTTGATATACACTGACTATCTGTAATGATATAGTTAAAATAAAGATGCTTACGAGTAATCAAAAGTATAGAGCAGACAGTGTTTGAGACAATACTAAATGGTATCTAAAGAGCTTTTTTTTAAAAATATTTAGGAGACTTTATTCATGGAGGGTGATAATCAGGTCTAAAATTTTGTTCCAAGAATTGGGGCCTTAACAGTCTAGACTTCTAGGGGGTAATGAGGCAAATGTGGTAAATAAAACTATGTTTTCATGATAAGATACTAAGATTTATTGTTTACAGAAAACAGCATGGATTATGTACGAGAAAAAAAAAATACAAAGACTGAAAGAAAATATATGCATGGAAAAAAATTTATAAAAAAAAGACAAATGGTAGTACAGATCACAAATGAAGTAAGTACATGATGAAAGAGGTCTGCTCTTTAGTGAAGAAAGGATTCTACTGGTACGCAGCACACGAACATGTGATTAATCACTGTAATCTAACTTTCATATGACTAATGCTTTTATTACCTAAGCTAAGCAAATTCAACTTTCATATAATTAATGATTTTATTACCTTAACTGAGCAAATTCTCTGAGTCCAAATGATCCTCCCACAACAAGTGCGAGAAAGGGTACTCCATATCGTACAAATCTACTTTTCATGAAAATAAACCCCATACCCCTGCAGCTGCACTGGTGCTTGTAGACTCCTATAAAAGAAAATGCCATCAGTGCCAAAGCAAATAAGGACCAAAAAAACATTTACTCAAAATTACTATTATTTTTCACACTAGAGGTTTCCATAATTATTATTACAGTATCATGATAAATCTACAAACCCCATTTCAACATCTCCCGAGAAATTTTATGATCATGATGCAAGTACAGTGGAGACCAATCTCTACCCCCATACAGCCCTTCACTTTCTGCACTTAAGACTGCTGCTGACTGTGATTTCACAGTTCGCCACATGTTGAGTGCACAAGTTTGAATCCTAGTTGTGGGAACGGGTCCACAGTCAACCAAGCTGTTCATCTTCCCCTTAGACTTCATTGATAAATTGGGTACTAGACTGACTTAGGATAAGGTGTGTGTATATATATATATATATATATATATATATATATATATATATATATATATATATATGATAGAGTTGATAGAGATGCTCTGTGGAAGGTATTAAGAATATATGGTGTGGGAGGCAAGTTGTTAGAAGAAGTGAAAAGTTTTTATCGAGGATGTAAGGCATGTGTACGTGTAGGAAGAGAGGAAAGTGATTGGTTCTCAGTGAATGTAGGTTTGCGGCAGGGGTGTGTGATGTCTCCATGGTTGTTTAATTTGTTTATGGATGGGGTTGTTAGGGAGGTAAATGCAAGAGTTTTGGAAAGAGGGGCAAGTATGAAGTCTGTTGGGGATGAGAGAGCTTGGGAAGTGAGTCAGTTGTTGTTCGCTGATGATACAGCGCTGGTGGCTGATTCATGTGAGAAACTGCAGAAGCTGGTGACTGAGTTTGGTAAAGTGTGTGGAAGAAGAAAGTTAAGAGTAAATGTGAATAAGAGCAAGGTTATTAGGTACAGTAGGGTTGAGGGTCAAGTCAATTGGGAGGTGAGTTTGAATGGAGAAAAACTGGAGGAAGTGAAGTGTTTTAGATATCTGGGAGTGGATCTGGCAGCGGATGGAACCATGGAAGCGGAAGTGGATCATAGGGTGGGGGAGGGGGCGAAAATTCTGGGGGCCTTGAAGAATGTGTGGAAGTCGAGAAC
This sequence comes from Panulirus ornatus, assembly GCF_036320965.1. Lineage (NCBI taxonomy): Eukaryota > Metazoa > Arthropoda > Malacostraca > Decapoda > Palinuridae > Panulirus > Panulirus ornatus. The sequence continues at coordinate 7,857,328 of NC_092262.1, read as the reverse complement.
ATTATCTCGGAAAGCAAAAATGGTATGTTTGAAGGAATAGTGGTTCCAACAATGTTGTATGGTTGCGAGGCGTGGGCTATGGATAGAGTTGTGCGCAGGAGGATGGATGTGCTGGAAATGAGATGTTTGAGGACAATGTGTGGTGTGAGGTGGTTTGATCGAGTGAGTAACGTAAGGGTAAGAGAGATGTGTGGAAATAAAAAGAGCGTGGTTGAGAGAGCAGAAGAGGGTGTTTTGAAGTGGTTTGGGCACATGGAGAGGATGAGTGAAGAAAGATTGACCAAGAGGATATATGTGTCGGAGGTGGAGGGAGCAAGGAGAAGAGGGAGGCCAAATTGGAGGTGGAAAGATGGAGTGAAAAAGATTTTGTGTGATCGGGGCCTGAACATGCAGGAGGGTGAAAGGAGGGCAAGGAATAGAGTGAATTGGAGCGAGGTGGTATACCGGGGTTGACGTGCTGTCAGTGGATTGAATCAAGGCATGTGAAGCGTCTGGGGTAAGCCATGGAAAGCTGTGTAGGTATGTATATTTGCGTGTGTGGACGTATATATATATATATATATATATATATATATATATATATATATATATATATATATACATATATATATATATATATATATATATATATACGTTATATATATATATATCTTAGGCTTACGTGTCAATCTATCTTCAACCAGTTTACTTCACACTTAGCCATGCTCTGCTAGGTTTATTTGTCATATATCTACAAAACCTTTTATGCTGAATTGACACCAATTTTTCTTGAAGATCTTAAACTGGTTAATTACATATGGTAGGTTGGAGGCAGCAAAGAAATAATTCATAGATTTGGAACAAATGCATATCAGTGGACTTCTTCCACTTAGCTTACGACACTCAGGGTAACATTGGATATAAAAAAAAAGAAAATAAGAGAGCACCTATATAAATACAACAACTGTAGGGAGGGCTATCAATCTCTAGCTCAAAGAAGGTATGGGGTTAAATATTGCATATAAATGGAAAACCGCTAGTGCAATCAAATTTAACAGAACCTACTAAATAATCTCTAGCACCTTCGATTTGCTTTATTTTGACATCTGTGCTCGTCAAGGTCTGATGTTTACGAGCAATTTTGTTATAGGTTTGCGAACTGTGTGCATGGAAACACATCCCAGAAATCAAACCATTACACAAAACCTTATGTGAATATTCCTAACCATTTGAATAGATAGAGCACATGTTGGTATATTTCAACTATAACATTTATAAAGTAAATATCTCAGTTGCTACTGAAAGTTAGGTAGTTTCCTCGTAATGTCCAGGTATTCAGTTGCTATCTATGTTTCCCGTACTTTTATGATGTCAAACTCCAAATTCTCTAAGACCATCATAGCCCTCCACCTCTTTTATCTAATATCATGGATAACTTCATATTCTTAAATCTCATCAGCATATTACATAATTTCTAAATATGAGGAATCTACTACGAGTTTCTTCCACACCCATATCCACTAAGATTGCTAGAGAGGGTATCGGAAAAGCAGTTAATCAGTGATATTCATCACAACGTAAACTTTTCCAACTGCTAGCACAATTGCAGTTATTTTCTGTGATAAATAAATTATATGGGAGGGTATTGATTGAGAGGGTGAAGGCATGTACAGAGCATCAGATTGGGGAAGAGCAGTGTGGTTTCAGAAGTGGTAGAGGATGTGTGGATCAGGTGTTTGCTTTGAAGAATGTATGTGAGAAATACTTAGAAAAGCAAATGGATTTGTATGTAGCATTTATGGATCTGGAGAAGGCATATGATAGAGTTGGTAGAGATGCTCTGTGGAAGGTATTAAGAATATATGGTGTGGGAGGAAAGTTGTTAGAAGCAGTGAAAAGTTTTTATCGAGGATGTAAGGCATGTGTACGTGTAGGAAGAGAGGAAAGTGATTGGTTCTCAGTGAATGTAGGTTTGCGGCAGGGGTGTGTGATGTCTCCATGGTTGTTTAATTTGTTTATGGATGGGGTTGTTAGGGAGGTAAATGCAAGAGTTTTGGAAAGAGGGGCAAGTATGAAGTCTGTTGGGGATGAGAGAGCTTGGGAAGTGAGTCAGTTGTTGTTCGCTGATGATACAGCCCTGGTGGCTGATTCATGTGAGAAACTGCAGAAGCTGGTGACTGAGTTTGGTAAAATGTGTGGAAGAAGAAAGTTAAGAGTAAATGTGAATAAGAGCAAGGTTATTAGGTACAGTAGGGTTGAGGGTCAAGTCAATTGGGAGGTGAGTTTGAATGGAGAAAAACTGGAGGAAGTGAAGTGTTTTAGATATCTGGGAGTGGATCTGGCAGCGGATGGAACCATGGAAGCGGAAGTGGATCATAGGGTGGGGGAGGGGGCGAAAATTCTGGGGGCCTTGAAGAATGTGTGGAAGTCGAGAACATTATCTCGGAAAGCAAAAATGGGTATGTTTGAAGGAATAGTGGTTCCAACAATGTTGTATGGTTGCGAGGCATGGGCTATGGATAGAGTTGTGCGCAGGAGGATGGATGTCCTGGAAATGAGATGTTTGAGGACAATGTGTGGTAAGAGGTGGTTTGATCGAGTGAGTAACTTAAGGGTAAGAGAGATGTGTGGAAATAAAAAGAGCGTGGTTGAGAGAGCAGAAGAGGGTGTTTTGAAGTGGTTTGGGCACATGGAGAGAATGAGTGAGGAAAGATTGACCAAGAGGATATATGTGTCGGAGGTGGAGGGAACGAGGAGAAGAGGGAGACCAAATTGGAGGTGGAAAGATGGAGTGAAAAAGATTTTGTGTGATCGGGGCCTGAACATGCAGGAGGGTGAAAGGAGGGCAAGGAATAGAGTGAATTGGAGCGATGTGGTATACCGGGGTTGACGTGCTGTCAGTGGATTGAATCAAGGCATGTGAAGCGTCTGGGGTAAACCATGGAAAGCTGTGTAGGTATGTATATTTGCGTGTGTGGACGTATGTACATACATGTGTATGGGGGGGGTTGGGCCATTTCTTTCGTCTGTTTCCTTGCGCTACCTCGCAAACGTGGGAGACAGCGACAAAGTATAATAAAAAAAAAATAAAGATAGCCATTAAAGCAAAATACCTACTTACCATGGCGCATATATATATATATATATATATATATATATATATATATATATATATATATATATATATATATATATAAACGGCCAATTTATAGAGTAATAAGTGTTCCTATGATTCCCTTGGTTATTACTGAGAATCAATCCAGAAGAATGTTACTGAACATTAAATATATATATCTACAGGGATTATGGAAGAGGTTATTTCGCCTTGCACAGACCACGGTCTAGGACAAGAATGATATATAGCCTTGTACAGCACAGGTCGTCCCATGGGCAACCATAACCCTATAAACTAAAGCTGTAGTTCGGCCCCTTATCACTTAACCAGCAGTTCATCCTAATATACAAGTCACAATCACAACTCGACCTGGCTACTCTCCAATATCAGTCATGAAGGTCAACCTTAACATCCACTTTCACCACACACCCGTTTTATCATTTCATGACCTATCAATTGGGTCATTCATCGTTAAAAAGAACAATCACCCAAAGAGGACGAGGTCCTCCCAGCCGTGTTGGTTGTCCACGTTCTTCCTATCCCTTTAAATCCCGAATTGGTTTCCCTCACTCTCAAAAGATATGTTTCGGGTAAGTATAAGGAATATGATTATTGTAACTACAGGTTCAGAGAAACATAACAAAATGAGATATATATAGAAACTGTAGCTCTATAAGACAAACGTAGTTTGATATAGTGTTGATTACGCACAATAGGTGACGCCACAAAACCAATTCGCCTGGAGTTCATCTGTTGTTGCCCTTGATTTGTAATAATGAAGGACAAAGTATTAATTGCTATCAGTAGATGAAATAGAAAACTTGGAATAAATCGAGTTTTTTTAGATACCTGGGAGTAAACGTGGTAGCGGATGGAGATGAAGTGAACCATAGGGTGAGGAAAATGTGGAAAATGATATTGCCTTGTTAAAGGGTATGGAAAAGAAAATCACAGTCCTTGAGAGCAAAATTTGGATAGTTTGATGGTATAGGGGACCCGACGGTGCTGTAGGCATGTGAACTATAGGTCTTGGATCCAGAAAGAAAGTAGATGTACTGGAAACGAGATGCCTGGGGACAGTAGGAGGTGTGAGGAAGGTTGGTTGTGTATGAATTTATAGTCTACATGAGAGACCTATTGAGTGAATAAACAAATACAGATCGAGAATATACTTATGCATGTCATAGAGGGGAGAGGGATGGAGTAAAACAGCCTTTGACTTATTGGTGCCTCAACGTGCAGGAGGGTGGGAGGCGTGCATGTGATAATGAACACTGGAACGATTTATCATCCATGGAATGAAGCATGATAGAAATGAACTGCATACAGTCGCAGGAGTTAGATCACCAAAGTTACAGCAAAGACAAGTAGTAGTTATATGTATATATATTTGATATCATAACTATAAAGTTCTATCGGCAATAAAAAGAACTGATACCTCTACATTCATATATAATGTAAAAATAATTTAGAATAATAAAGATATCATTAGAGAAAAAAATTAAGATATAATAGGCTCGTATTCTTACTGAAAACAGACCGCCAGTTTCTAGCCTTACTATTAGAAAAAAATTGGGATTCGTTTCAATCAAGAGGATTGAATATAGTCTTGGATTCCTTATGTCGTGTTTCTTCCTGTCCAGCTATAGACCAGCAGCGTCTATGATTTTATAGTAAACAGTGAACAGATTAGAACAAGATCTTTCATGTGAAGTGAACCTTGGCTTAGTTTGTGGAGGTTAGAGGCTCTTGAGGGACTGCCTACCGGAGCTGTGATGGCTGAAGCCGCAGGGAAGGAAGAGGATGTGTCAGGATCCTTGAAGGAAAAAGCTGAGGAAAATGAAGGTTGGTGCTTAACAGGCTAATGACCGTTATGTTGTTTATTTGTGTCATTATTTCTATGGTTGTGAATCAATGATTTATCGATTTTTTTTTTTATTGAAGTTTATGTCTCAGGGCTGAGACTATTATTTCTTGTGGGGTTTTGATATGGATAACATATGACTACTGGGATAATCATTCTTCTCAGTTCAGTATGATTGTAGATAGAGGTTTCATTTGGAATAGTATTATATGTGGGAACCTGTTAGAAAATTTTCACTTTATGAAACTGACAAGTTTGACCGTGTAGAAGTTAGCTTTTGGTACTAAGTAATCTGGTTGTGTATTTTACTGAAGATAAGGCGTAGCTCTAGCCTCTGAAGTTTTGGGTCCTTCACACATACCAATGTTTCAGTTGTGGCAAGCTTCCACTATGTTACTTGCAACCGTGGAATTGGTCTAGGATTATTTTTTTAATAATTTCAACTTTTCACCAATACGTCATGTCTTTAAGGTCCTGTTTAGCCAAACTTGAACTTTTGATTTTATTTGTGTCGTGCACACCTAAGAAAACCATATCATAGCTTCGTTGTGCTAAATACAGAGCTTTAGATTAGAACATGCTATGTGGCTCGTGACGTTCCACTTACAATGCATTAAGTGGAAGTTTGTGGGTGCCTCTATTCAAGACATATTTTTGTCACCCTAGACACCATTTCCAGAAGTTTTTGACTGCTGTCATAGCCTTATACCAGAGCCATCTTTATAGCGTAGAAATATTAGGGGAAATAGTTGTCCTCGGACTGTTCTCATAGAATGACAAATGGAATTAGTCTTGTGTTTTAGTCAGAATTTAGTGACTTTGAGTCTTTCATATTTACAGTAAAATTTGACCATCCAATGGGACTTTTTACTCCTTTAAGAATTTAACTTCTCATTTAAGCTTATTAAAGATGCATTGAAATTTTGATGATTCTTTTTACTTTATTTTGACTGGAAATGTTTACTTTTCATGCATCACTTCATGTGTGGGTTTATTAACCCTCAGATGAATTAATGTAAAGGATTTGATGATGGTAACATTTCATTTGGTGTTTTAAGATAAGAAAAGATAACGACATGGTATTGCTTGGAAATTTTTTTTCCTCTTTGAATATTGTATTGGGAACATTATCATTGGATTTTTTTTTACATGTCGCATTTCATTATTTTAGCAGACACAGGTGTGCCTCAGCAGCCGCAGAAAAAGGAGGAGAGTGAGGAAGAGGAGTTAGAATGTGCTGTTTGCTTGCAGAAGTGTGTGCACCCTGTCCGCCTTCCTTGTTCACACATTTTCTGCTTTTTATGTGTAAAAGTAAGTTTTTCCATGTATAATGAATTGACGTTTATCCTAACATTTAGCAAATCGATTAAGACTCTTCCTGTGATTTTTATGGCCAAAAGTTCATTGATTAGGGTCATAGGAACCTTTGTTGTCTATACTTCCATTATCTTACCATGGTGTAGCCTCTGTGATGGACATAAAAAAACCATTTTCTGCTACTGATTTTATGGTCAAAAGTGTAAAGGGCAAGATTATAATTAGGTCCTATCTATGCATCCATTGCATTTTACTACTGCACTTTAATTTGAGCAGAGCAACTTAGCTAGGATGGACAGATGAGCTCGAAGTGTCAGATGTCAAAGACCCGTGCGTTTCGTTGTATCTACTTTTTGTTGATTGTTCACACTCTTTGTTTCTGCAACATGACAACATAGGACTGATGCTCAACCAAGCTTGGTACATTTCTTCAGATTATGATTGTTAATAATTATGGAAATAAAAGCTCATACTTTGCAATATCGATTCAAGACTCAGTTAATGTCAAGTTCATCATTTATTAGATTAGTCACCATAATTATACAATGTTACTTATGGAGTTACATTTATAGTCATATCCTCATAGTTTTAGGTCAATTTTAGGTAAAAGATGAACACAACCTTATATTGGATATTTAAACTTTTGTCGATAGTAGAGGATGGCTTATGTGTTTGTATATAAAAGCCAAAGGTTAGAGCATGGTCCACTGTGCAGTAATTAGATCCTTTTTCTCTCATGATTAAGTTTTTTGCAATTTTTTTTTATTCAGTAAGCTTATACAATTTTTAATGGATGAAATTTCGTTAGGGTGTAGCAAATCAAAGCAAGCGATGTGCCATGTGCCGGCAGGAGATACCGGCTGACTTCCTGGACCACCCAACTCTCCTCTCATCCTTGGAGGCTGAGAAGGAAGAAGTACTTCCAGGTGGTTATCAGTGGTTTTATGAAGGACGGAATGGTAAGCTTCTCATTTTTCTCTGGTATGCTGCTTCTTGGTGATAAGAAGTCTGAGGAATGTCACATAGTCAATTTTATTCAGCAATATTATATGTACTGGTATGTTGTTAAATCCTTTGCTGACTTCTTTAGTGCTGCAGAGTCTTCATAAAAGGGGGTTCTGGGGCAAGATAAGAAAGTATATTCATACATTTTTGTTTTATATTTAGCTTCCTTTTCCACTTTAGCAAGGAACATCAGGGCAAACAAACACTGGCCTCACTTGGAAATTATCACCTGCATTGTTTAATGACCATGGTTAGCAGACTTTTAGAAACTATCCTTTGAGACTAGATTATGTAGGTGATTGCCACTTAACTATTCACAGCATGGTTTTTAAGGAAATCATTCTTGTCTGACAAAGCTGTTTGATTTGTGTATGATAAATTCAACTTAGTGATAGAAGTAAAGCAGTTAATGTCATTTATTCAGATTTTTATAAAGCACTCAGATGTCCCACATCAAAGATTAATTGCTAAAACAAAATCACATGTTATATATGGTGTTGTTCTGTATTTCCATGGATAGAAATTTGGTTGGCTAACAATAAACTGAAAGTATTGATTAATGGTCAAGCCCCAGAATGGTTTGATGTAATGAATGGTGTACCACATGGATCACTCGTAGAACCTGTTATTTTTTTTTATATATACCAGCATTAGAACTATCTAAGTAAGGTTATCCTTTCCACTCCTAAAAAATCTCAATTTTTCATGTTAAGAAGATGTTTTAATGACATACATGTATTAAGAATATATGGTGTGGGAGGCAAGTTGTTAGAAGCAGTGAAAAGTTTTTATCGAGGATGTAAGGCTTGTGTGCGTGTATGAAGAGAGGAAAGTGATTGGTTCTCAGTGAATGTAGGTTTGCGGCAGGGGTGTGTGATGTCTCCATGGTTGTTTAATTTGTTTATGGATGGGGTTGTTAGGGAGTTGAATGCAAGAGTTTTGGAAAGAGGGGCAAGTATGCAGTCTGTTGTGGATGAGAGAGCTTGGGAAGCGAGTTAGTTGTTGTATGCTGATGATACAGCGCTGGTGGCTGATTCATGTGAGAAACTGCAGAAGCTGGTGACTGAGTTTGGTAAAGTGTGTGAAAGAAGAAAGTTAAGAGTAAATGTGAATAAGAGCAAGGTTATTAGGTACAGTGGGGTTGAGGGTCAAGTCAATTGGGAGGTAAGTTTGAATGGAGAAAAACTGGAGGAAGTGAAGTGTTTTAGATATCTGGGAGTGGATTTGGCAGCGGATGGGACCATGGAAGCGGAAGTGAATCAAGAATGTGTGGAAGTCGAGAACATTATCTCAGAAAGCAAAATTGGGTATGTTTGAAGGAAGAGTGGTTCCAACAATGTTGTATGGTTGCGAGGCATGGGCTATGGATACAGTTGTGCGCAGGAGGGTGGATGTGCTGGAAATGAGATGTTTGAGGACAATATGTGGTGTGAGGTGGTTTGATCGAGTAAGTAATGTAAGGGTAAGAGAGATGTGTGGTAATAAAAAGAGTGTGGTTGAGAGAGCAGAGAAGAAAACAGAGAAGAAAGCCTTTTCAGAGGTATATTTTACCCTGTAAGGTAGTGCCAGGAAACAGACTAAGAATGGCCCATCCACTTGTATACACATATATATATATGTAAATGCCCATATATGCACATATACATACATACAGATATATACATATATACACATGTACATATTCATGCTTGCTTGCCTTCATCCATTTCTGACGCTACCCATCCCCACAGGAAACAGCATCGCTACCCCTCACTTTTAATTTGTAACCTCTTTTTTTGTATAGTTAAATGAATAATAAAACATAATCGGTGGCAACTCACTTGACACCCATACTTTACTGACATACTTTTTAGTACACTGTAAAACATTACTGAACTACATATTAACAAAATGAAAGTATTTATTTTATTACACTTTATCACTGTCTCCTGCGTTAGCAAGGTAGCACAAGGAAACAGACGAAAGAATTGGCCCAACCCACCCATATACTCATGTATATACATACATGTCCACACATGCACATATACATACCTATACATTTCAACATACATATATAACATACACAGACATATACATACATACACATGTATATATTCATACTTGCAGCCTTCATCCTTTCCCGTAGCCACCCCGCTTCACATGAAATGTCACCCCCACTTCCCCGCGAGCGCATGAGGTAGTGCTAGGAAAAGACAACAAAGGCCACATTCATTCACACTCAGTCTCTTGCTGTCATGTCAGTCTCTAGCTGTTATGTGTAATGCACCGAAACCAGAGCTCCCTTTCCACATCCAGACCATACAAAACTTTCCATGTTTTACCCCAGATGCATCACATGCCCTGGTTCAATCCATTGACAGCAAGTTGACCCGGTATACCACATCATTCCAATTCACTCTATTCTTTGCACGCCTTTCTCCCTCCTGTATGTTCAGGCCCCAATCGCTCAGAATCTTTTTCACTTCATCTTTCCACCTTTAATTTGGTCTCCTGCTTCTCCTTCTTCCCTCCACCTCTGACACATATATCCTCTTTGTCAATCTTTACTCACTCATTCTCTCCATGTGTCCAAACCATTTCAACACACCCTCTTCTGATCTCTCAACCACACCCTTTTTATTACTGCACATCTCTCTTACCCTTTCATTACTCACTCGATCAAACCACCTCACACCACATATTGTCCTCGAACATTTCATTTCCAACATATCCATCCTCCTTCGCACAACCCTATCTATAGCCCACGCCTCACAGCCATATAGCATTATTGGAACCAGTATTCCTTTAAACATACCCATTTTTGCTCTCTGAGATAATGTTCTCGCATTCCACACATTCTTCAATGCTCTCAGAACCTTTGCTTCCTCCCACACTATGTGACTCACTTCTGCTTCCATGGTTCCATCCGCTGCTAAGTCCACTCCCAGACATCTAAAACACCACTTCCTCCATTTTTTTCTCCATTCAAACTTACCTCTCAATTAACTTGTCCCTCAACCTTACTGAACCTAATAACCTTGCTCTTATTCTCATTTACTCTCAGTTTTCTTCTTTCACACTTTACTAGACTCAGTCACCAACTTCTGCAGTTTCTTACCCGAATCAACTGCCAGCAGTGTATCATCAGCGAACAACAACTGACTCACTTCCCAAGCCCTCTCATCCACAATAGACTGCATACTTGACCCTTTCTCCAAAACTCTTGCATTTACTTACCTAACCATCCCATCCATAACAACAAAATTTTAAAAAGTTTGCTGAATTATCAGTCGAACCAGTCAGGTGCATTGTTGTCGAGGTCAGGTGGGAGCAGGCAATACTGCCTCCACTTTTGCGAGAAACACCTTTTTCTACCTCAGATTGGTCAGCTTTCAGTGCTAGAAGAGTAAGTGGCCATAAGATCTCTCCCCCCCTAGATCTAAAGAATGATGATCATCGTCAAGTAATTTAGGTCAGGCTTCTAACTGGCCCTCTGAATTTAGCTAAAAGCTGCTCATGGGTGGCTTTCTGATGGTTCACTGTTAAACAAACTTTGTCTCATGGGCATAATTATTAAAAATATTGTATGAATTACCTTCAGTTTATTTGTATAAGGTGTATATGAAACATAAATGGACTTTGTGTTTAGACTTGGGTCCCACCCCCAAGATATCTATGTATTTTCAAACATTCCAATATCCAAAAAATTTCAAAATCTGAAACACAGCTGGTCCCAGGCATTTTGGATATCGGATACTCAAACTGTACTTAGACTAAAACAGTAAAACAGGTAGGGCATTCAAGTTCAAGTAAAAAAGAATAATTCTCAATCAATAATGTTCACCTTGATATTGTTTTCAGGTTTAGTCACATCTTGCAAGGATATAGAACGGAGAAAATACAACAGTTACCTACCACTATAATAAGATACCCAGACTTATTTCATTCAGGAAAGGGAATAAGAGAGTATTTATTCTTGATATTCAAAATGATCAAAGGCTTTGATATTCTTGTGCTAAGCAGTTATTTAAGGCTATATCAGTCTGATTTCACATGTAATGGATACAAACTTGTAGGCAAACATTTTACTTTGAATAAGGCAAAAGTCTTTTTCTTCAATAGGATTGTTAACATATGGAATGATTTGCCTGTATGAATAGTTAAAAGCAACACCATAGATACAGAGAAGAAAAAACCTGACAAGTATTCAGCTTCGAGTCCTTGACTAATTTTAGTTGTTTCCCCATAGGTACAGAGTTTCTAGGTATTTCTTCTCTGGTTCATATATCTTCTGTAGTATCAAGTAGCTTTTGCAAAAATACCAACGGTCTGTTGCTGTTTGCATCCCATTGTATACTTGTTTTGCAAGATTGTAAGGAAGCCGTGATAGCTTTCTGACACTCATTTTGTGATATGTGTATTTTTTTAAAGCAGTTCAAAAGCTGTGCAAGTACATACCCTATATATGAAGAACTTGGTGCAGTTCCATAGGTACATTACAGTATGATTTAGGCTAAGAAGTTGATAATGTATTAGTGTATTGTTTAATTCTTTGTCCACTAATACACTAACATCATGTACTGTCTACACCATTTGTAAGATCTGCACCAACCCCTAATGCAATACCCACACTCACTCATCTCACCACATCATTGGTTGGTAAATGAATTACATTCACTTACGGTAAACCTGTTTTGAATAAGAAGATTGTTATATGATTTTTGTTGAAAGTGTGATGTGTATGAGGAAGGGGGCAGTGGCACACAGTGTGTTCAAGGGTCAAACATGTCTTTGATTGGCTACTGTCACAAACCTGTATAAGTTTACCTGTCATAACCTCAGCCCCTCTCTACAAGTTTGCTTGTCACTGACTCTCCTATATCTGGCAGTCTTCCATGGCAACCGTATAACTGTCCAAGGACAAGAAATTCAGATAAAAATGTCGAAAAATATGGGGGAAAAGAAGGGAAAGGAGAGGCAGAATGATTTTACAGGTTGATTTCAAAATATCTGCAACACATGGGACCTGAGAATTACAGGATTCCTGAACCTTCTGGATTTCCAAATAGGTACGCTACCACACATTTGGCCCAAACAGTTGCAATTTTGATAATTTTCCAAATTATTTGGATTTGTGTTTTTAAAAAAAAAAATAGCACAAGTACTTGATTGCTGTTCCCTATGTTAGTGAGTTATTGCCAGGAACAGACAAAGGCCACATTTTGCTCACATTCGTTCTCACGCTGTCATATGCAGTGCTTTGAAACCACTGCCCCTACCCCAACCAAATCTTACATATCTTTCCATGGTTTCCCCAGGTGCTTCACATGCCCTGGTTCAGTCCATTGACAGTACATCAATACTTATATACCACACTATTCCAATTCACTCTGTTCCCTACATGCCTTTCACCCTTTTCTATGTTGAGGCCCTGATCACTCAAAATCCTTTTCACTCCATCCTTCCTTCCCCAATTTTCTTCTTTTCCATCTTGTAAAAAATTGAGATACAAGAAGAGGGAGGAATTTCCAGCTGTCCTGTCCCATGGAGTTACTTTTTATGATATGCAGGGAATGTGAAGGTAGAAATCTCTCTACCTGGCATCTGCAATTTTAATATGATATTCAGAATACTGGTAGCACACGTTTTTGATAATCTATTGTGTAGTGAACTAAAGAATTAAGATCACTGGAAGATATGCCTTTCTCCATCAAATTTTTTGAGCTAGGTTACGTTAGAGTATGTTAAGATGAAAGTTATGTTATGTTAAGTGTGAATACAGATCTAGCTTAGCTGCTTACTAATTTAAGTAGAAAGTTAGGTAAAGATGAAATACATTTCTAGCACTTACAAAGTTGAAAGTTATGTAAGTTAAGTTGAAATGCAATTAATGTAGGTCGAAATACAATTCTAGCATTTAAGTTGAAAGTTATGATAGGTTAGGATGAAATACAATTGTAGCCTAGCTAATGTGAAATACAATTCTAGCCTAGAAGTTAGGATGAAATACAATTGTAGCCTAGCTAATGGGAAGTACAATTTTAGCCTAGCAGGTTAAGGTGCACTACAATTCTATCCTCGTTAATGTGAAATACAATTCTAGCCTAGTTAATGAAATGTGATTCTGTCCTATTTAGAAAGTTAAGATGAAATACAATTCTAGCCTAAGAAAATTTGGTTAAGATTAAAAACAATTCTAGCCTTGCAAAAAAGTTATGTTAAGGTGAAATACAATCTTAGCCTTGCTCCACTTTGTAGGTCAAGATGAAATCATTCTGGCTTAGCATACTTTATGTAGCCTAGAAAAACATAAGGAGATCCAAGAATTTGTATATTTTTTTCTAGATTTAAGATAAAAACCTATTCTGAATTTCTGAAAAAGTCAAGTGAAATATGTAAGTAGCTAGAAAGATCAGAAATATTTTTTCTGAATACATTTCTGAATTTTTGGTAATATATATCCCTAGCTTGGTTGTGGATGCAAGGCTCTATTTTTGTTGCATTATGTGTGACAGTTAGAGTGGAGATATATAAATGAGGTCCTTGTTTGCTCCTGACCATGTCTTGCAAAGGCTGGAAATGGTGAAAAGTTATGAAAAGTGATGTAGATGCATAACACACAACTGTATATGGTTCATGGAAATAAATGCGTATGTATAATCATTAGACTGCAGTTTTATAATAGATCAGTTAGTCTTGAAGTGTAAATAGATGCTGCTTGTGAGTCCCTTTCACACACCAGCATATATTGAATAAATGTGTCCCTTAGGCTGTAGGTTAGTGCTCTGACGAGTAAGCATATTTGTTTATGACAGTTGGTGAAGGTGTGCTAATGTGCTGTTAGCCAAATGAACATCAAATACTTGTGATTCTAAAATTAGGATTAAAGTCATGCTAGGGAAAAGAATTGGGGGTTCAGTGAGAATTCTAGTTAATGTGAAGAATTTAGATGTAGTTTGTTCAAAAAGTTTGCATATTTGAATATGCTTATCCCAGTTGATATAGAGAGGGAAGATATAAAACAATAAGTGATGTGAAGAAATCATAAAGAGATGCATGAATGAAAGCATTTTACGATGGTCATAAAGGATGCATGTGGGAAATAGGTTGCTGAATAAGTTGAATGTAGTCTAACCCATTCTAAAAGTTCAAATTTTAGGAAACTTCTGATGTGATTGTAGAGATTCATAATTTTTGCAAATTGTATTTTGTGTAAAATTACCTCTTTCTGTATAAGTGGCCTGACCTTGAAATTGTATGCTCAATTTTTGCAGATCATGGCTGGCAGAAGACTTACCTTGTGGGGATCCCTGCATATGATGACAAATGAGTAAATAGGAGCATCATATTAATGTATTACTTTGTTGTGAAAATTATCATTGAAATGGGTATAGTAAAATTTTAAAGGTACTGAGAGTGCCTGACTGTCCCGCAGGATGGTGGCGATATGATGAACGTGCAAATTCTGAGATTGAGGAGGCTTACACACAGGGGCAGTCATCCATCTCGCTGCTCATAGCTGGCTACATCTATGATATTGACATAACCAACATGAGACAGACTCGTTCAAACTGCCCAGGGCTACGCAGACGTATCAAGCGTGATATAGTTTCCTCAGCGGCCAAGGGCACTGCTGGCCTTACAGCCAAGACACTCGGTGGCAAGGGTCCAGGACAGCGCCGGGGACGCAAGAGGAAACACTCCAATAAAAATTAGGTGCATGCCTATTCATCTAGTAATTTTCAGTTTAGTTTTAAAATAAAAACATGGCTCTGTGCAACAGTCCAAACAGGACATAGATTCCATACATGAGGGAACAGATAAAAACAAGCTGAATTACTGAAGATGCCTCAGAACCTTATCTAGTCTTGTCAAAGAAAAAATAAAGCTCAGGGAGAGGAATTGTACATTTATTATGTCTCTTTCATGGGATGGCAGTCTTAGGGATCTCTTTTTCTGTTGTCGTTCATCCATCTATTCATTGTCCACATGTTATTGAGAGCCACCTTGTAACCTGCAAAATGCCCTTGGGGTCAAAACTTGAAAAATGTAGTCATTATACAGTCATTTTCCAGCATCTAAAGAACTGATTGACATGGGGCCTAAAACTCTGATCTGCATTCAGTCTAAGTTATGCCACTTCTGGAAAGGTTAAATTAGAATTAACGTGCCTCATAACTTGAAGAAAATTACTTTTTTGGGAATGGGACTTGATACAGGTGTTTGTAATATTATCAGGCAATATGTCTACCCATTCTTATTGTACTACCAATAACTATATTTTCATTCATTCTTCTTTTACTCTCAGTGACTGTGCTGCACTGCAGGTGACATAAGTATTCCATGGACTACCCTTCTTGTTTTTGTTTTGCCTTTGTAACATGGTAGACACTTTATACAGTAATTGCTTTGTCCATCAATTTTTGGGAGTCGTGCTGTAACCTGCAACATAACCTTGGTCGTAGTTTGAAAATTGTAAATCAGATTCTCAGTAAACATTCAGTATCAAAGAATTGTTGGAGGTGGTGCGTTGGGAATCTGGTTGGTTGCATGTGTATGTTGAGGATATTGTTGGTTTGTAAGTAGAGTATACCATGACTTTTTTTTTTTTCAAATTCATCTGTGGTATTGCTGTCATCTTCTCTGTTGATATATCATTCCATATGTTAACAGTCCTGTTGAAGAAAGAGTACTTTTCATCGTTCGAAGTGTAACATATGCCCAAGAGTTTTTATCCATAGCTACAAACGAAATTGGACCAATCTAGTCTTAAATAGCTGCCTTAATCAAGATTGTCAAAGCCTTTAACAGTATTGACTACTTGTAACAAATCACCTCTTAACCCTCTCTTTAATATGCTAAATATGAGTTGGCCTTCTAGATGTCTCTCATAGGATTTATATCTTAGTTTGGAAATCATCATGCTAGCTTGCCAGTGTACTGCATTGCATATCATTTCTTTTTATAGGTAGGGTAACCAGAAATGAACATAATGATGATTGAATTAAAACAAGGAAGGATCAGTTCTAGGATTGAATTCAAATGCCATACCCATGAAGCTGAGAATTTTATTTGCCTCTAACTGTTTAACTATTTTATGCACTGCTCACCTGGCTCTGAGTTCATCGGAGAGTATTATGCTTTAGTTTTTTTTACCGTTTTTAAGTCATTAGACATCATATTATTGATTTCTTCATTTTTACTGCTCTTATGTAAAACTTTACACTTACTACCTTTGAAATTTATTTGCCACATATGAACCCAATCCATCAGATTGTCTGTGTCATCTTGCAACTTTAGATGCTCAGTTTCTGTTAGAGCTTTATTTACTAGCTTAGTTATGTTAATGAATTTTCATATCTTACAGCATAGCTCATTACCAGTGTCAGAGATATGTGTCAGAAACAGAATTGGTCCTAAGGCTTTTCCCTGTGGTACACTATTTTTTACATCAAACCATTTTCTAACTGCAGAAATACGATGTATTCTATACCGTATGATAAATTTTGTTAGTAATTTTTGTTGTTGGGCTTTATCTAATGCTTTCTGAAAATTTTAATTAATGGTATCTTCAGCTTTACTTTCATTATACATCTTGATTGCACCATAAAAGAAATCAAGCAGGTTTGTCGGATGTGAACATCTTCATCAAAATATGCTGTGAAGTCTGAACAAAGTGATGATCCTCTAAATGCTTAAAATCTTACAATTCACCTAATGTGCCATTATGCCCTGAATATCCATTGCAGTTTTTGCTTGGAGATTATAAGTGATTGCCGGGAGGATATACCTCTTCCAATACAACACATGTACTTTTTGTGATAGTTCATTTAAGCCCATTAGAAAGGAGGTATGTTTTTTACAAGTTGTGTAAAGAAGCTGAATAAGTCAGAAATAAGCACTTGACAGACATGGATAATTCTTTCAAGAGTGACTTCATTGTTTGCTGTGTAGACAGTAGTATGTGGCTTTTGTGTTTGCTTTCCAGGTTTGACCATGAAGAATTAATTATTTAGGGTGTTAGATATTTTGTTGTGATTTCTGTTTGCCATGTATGAAGCTGGCTGCTTAAGCATTGAATATGAAAGCTTGATCTTTGAATTCTTTGTCGGAATGTAACAAAACCAGCTTTTTGAAAATTTGTTTTATCTTACAGGTTGGTGGCAGTATGATGAACGTACAAGTTATGAGTTGGAAGCTGCTTATGGTTCTGGCCAGCGTGCTTGTGAAGTTTTGGTTGCAGGCTTTTTGTATATCATCGACTTTGACCGAATGGTGCAACTTAGAAGAAATGATCCCAGTAGGCGGAGACGAATAAAAAGAGATCTTAGTTCTATTCCAAAAAAAGGTGTTGCAGGCATAAAACTTCCAAGTCAGTTAGAGGCAGAGTTAACAGCTCTTCATTCAGCTGCACACGCTATTCATATACCTAATCCGCGAGATACCAGTATACCTAATGATATAGGGGACAATATTGGCTCAACAACAAACAACAATGACCTCTGCCCTCGTACACCCACTGCCCCGAGCAATACTCCCCAAACTCCACATACCCCGAGTGCAGCGAGCAGTAGTAGTGGATCTCCTGATACTACTGAACCTACACACTTGCATTCCTTGAGCACAGATTCCCATCATCATCATTATCATCATCTTCCTTATCATCATCATCATTTGCACCATCACCAGCTTCATATCCCACATCATCTTGCACATACTTTGAGTACAGCCAATGATCACAACATATTTTCACACGCGATACATACACATCATTTACATCACCATCATTTGCCCCACCAGCAGCATCATGTTCATTCATCTATATCACCTTCCGTAGACAGTGGACCAAACGAAGTTCAGGTTTCTAATTTCCAAGGTTCATCTCAGCCCACCTCAGATCTGGAGGCTGCTGTTTACCAAATGGATCAACTAGCCCTGTCTGCAGATGCTCCTGAGTTTTATCCATTAGATTCCACGGAAGATTCAGCAGAGGAAACAGAACAGTACCATCTTACCCTTTCGTCAGAAGATGAACAACTCTGATTTTACAGACAATGATATGCCTGTGATTTTCAGGAAGGCCTTTCTTTTTTTTTTTAACTGCATGTACTAGATTTTTTGCATCTCTGTGTAATTATTGCATCATTTGTACTAAATAAATAAAATCATAATGATTACCAAACACTTTTATTTAGACATGAATGGTAAGTTATCTCTAATTAAAGTTTCATGTGCCTTACAAAAAGATTGCAAACTTTTTTTTCTGCAGTGGCTACTTAAGCATTTTGCAGAAATTTTCATCAATGCTGGTATATCATGTGCTAAAAATGTATTTGAAGGATATTTCTGCAGACTTTTACACTCTTACTGAAAACCACTTGACTTTTCACTTTCCTCCTTTTGTTCTTTTTTAATGTTCCAAGAGGAACAGAGAAGGGGGCCAAGTGAGGATATTCCCTCAAAGGCTCACTCCTCTGTTCTTAACGCTACCTTGCTAATGCAGGAAATGGCATGTATATTATTGTACATAAACACTGTTTCCCATGTCCACCCAAATTTATACCTGAGGTAGTGTATAGACTTGCTCAATATGAAACAACGGCGTCTTGTATGAGGATACATTTTTTTTTTTTGGTAAATAAAAGAAAAACAATAAGGAAATTTAAGAAACCAAGTGTCAACTGGGATCTGAGTATGGAGAAAGAACATTTCCCATGTATTTCCTGTGTCCTAAAAGGCAACCAAAAGGTGGGGGAGCAAAAGACTTATCGAAACGCTTTACCAGTCCGCAATTCACTAGAAAATAAGAATGTAAGAAATTCTAAGTACCTACTTTTTGAGTTGATGTTTCTTAATCATACATGGATATATATACAATTATGCTGGATGTATACAAAGGATGATATTGTTTGCCAGTTTATTTTGGCCACCTCGCTTATCAAGAAGGCAAAAAAAACCTATTCAAAAAACCTATCCAAAATGAAAAATTCAATATGATACGGAGTGAATCGAAAAAAAGAAAAACCTATTTGATCCAATATGAAAAATTCATTATGATACAGAGTGAATCAAAACAAGATTCCCCATACCGTTTGCTCACAATATCGTGCGCCAGAGGAAGGTTCTCCTTATCTCCAAAAAAAAAAATTGTGGCTGAATATTTTCGCATCGGGTGTTCGCTGGTGTGACAACAAATTCTGGCAGGTGGCAGTCGCTCATGACGGCATTTCTAAGGCAAGGTGGAATGAAATGTGTCGACCATTATTCTCTACGGTGGCTTAAGTAATAGTTGAAGTAACTAATTCCATGTTAGAATGCGCCATGATTAATCTAGTGATAGTGTAACTAGTGGGGACTTAAAGGTTATAACATACATGCATTTTTATTAATTTTTTTTTTGTAGTTTATTGTGCTGAATGAAATGTCGGAGCCGATGGGCCAAGTGTTATTTCGTCAGTATTTATTTATTTTTCCTCTCTGTGCTCCACTTCATGTCTAGTTATTTTATATTTTAACAGGTTAGGGACACCACAGAAATAATATTGGTAATTTATCACTTTGAAAGTGAATTATTTCGCACTGTAATGCTCACGTAGTGTCATGATATCTGTTGTAGAACATAATTTTGATCATTAATTTCATTGGAACTTGAGTAAACAAGGTCAGAGTGGCTATGTACGTCAGGAGAAATAGGAAGAGAATGGAATGTAACGGTAGGAAATATATACTTGAAATATCAACAGAAACTCTAAGGATCTCAATTGATGGCTGACATTTGCTATTATAATCGTCTTTCATTAAGGTCACCTGGTGTTATTTTGTGACATCCAGCGGCAAATACAATGTTCATGAGCATGTCTGGTCTATTATCGACTACATTATTGAAAATTATAATAAATCTTGATTGCAGGGAAGGATAGGTGAGGTTTTCATATGTTTTGCTGATGTGACTAAATATAACTTTATAACTTTAATAACTATAACTATAACTTTGATTGATCACATATTGAACTGCTCAGTTAAATATCATGTTCTACACAGCTTTTGATATGGAGCTAAATTGATAAATGACCAAACATAGATTTGAAAGAAATAGTATTTGTACTCATCAATTTACACATCACTTAAACTACCAAAACGAAAAATTTCAAACTACTCCGTGTTTGTTTGTCACTTCTGTTTAGTTTGGAATGTATTACGATCAGGTTCATCCATATCCGTAAAGAAATACTGTGGCACAGCTAATATAATTATTTGCCCAAATATCATCCCAGACGAGCAATAAGATCAATATTAGTTTCATTATGTTCACCAAGGTTGTCAGAGTGCTCTTTACCCATTGCCTTTATCAAGTACAGTGTAAGTGTGAAGTTAAAACACTGAATTACCCTCCTCCTAATTCTCATCTTGGGGCCTCTGCTTCCTGCTTTAGTCTATCCAGCGTAACAGAGTTTTATGATCTTTCATATATATCCAGGGTAAAGTTCCTGTGTAGAAGCATCAGAATCAACATATGGATTTGGATGATATGTACATTGGTGAACCCTTTAGACTTAGTAGAAGTGTTTTAGATAGGTAGAGTGTGACATTGAGAATTACTTTTTTCTTTTAAAAATAGATACGATAGTGAGGAGGGCTTTGTGATTAGGGGAAAGATTGAGTAAAAGTAAGAAATATAAGAAATCAAAAGAGCCTGCAAAAAGCCACCTAGCTTTATGTAAGGGCCAAGGTTTACCTTGATTTTGCATGATATAGTCAAAATATAGGGATATTGGTATCATCTTTTTATAACCATATTGATTGGTGAAAAATATTTTTATCAGCTGAATTCAGTTGACTCCATATTATTCAATCTTTATATATGGCATAAGAATTAAAGTAAACATAAGTTACCAGGACAGGTCAGGTAAGGTTTCTAAAGATTCTGCTGATTTCTATAAGAATCGCTTTCATTCCACAGCATCGTAGTCCATCACAGCCCTCCCCACTTTAATCATCTATTACTGTAGGATAAAAGCTAATCTTCTAAATTAGGCTGCCCAGTTTAACTCACTATCGCTAAGCGTAAGGACTCCGTCGATATGCATTTCTTCCAAATTTGTAAGTTATTTTTATAGTGCCATACCGGAACGTCCTTTTTTTTCTTCACCATGATATTATAAACATATCGTATTGGAGAGGTCAGTGATGATTAGGGGAAATGTAGGATTGATGTAAAAGTAGGTTAGATACTTTTGGAATTCAAGCAAACCAATGAAAACCTCATGTAGTTAACCCCTAGTAGCTACAATTTTACCATAGAAGTATTCTAACATTAATGTAGGGGATTTGTGGAATGACTACATGTAGGAACAATGCACATTGATGCTATCAGGTGCTTGATATTTCATCTGGTCACTCATTTTGTGCAATACTCCTGTCATGGATGTGTCTGATATATTTTGAGTGTAACACAGACAACTAGGGTAGAATCCTGGGAACTAGGGAAAGTTGGGTGAGGTTTTCATAGGTTCTCTTGATTTCTGCAAGTGTTTCACAAACTTTTTTCATTCATGAACTCCATTTTCCCTGACCTTAGCCACCTCATGATTTATTTTGATACAAAGAAATGCTTCAGATTCGTGTAGCACTATTTAAAATTACTTCCTCTACAAATTTCATTGAGTTCAGGAAAGAAATGAGTGACAGTGCTAAACTGATCTTTTACCATTATTTTTATTAATGAATATGTTTGTAAAGACCTTCATTTTAGAGGAAAGTTGATGAAACCAGTAGTGAAGTGGAAATACAGGAAATTAAACAACATGAGCATAATACTGGCAGATCCGCTGTGCCGACTTGTTGATAAGATAACCATTGGGTATATGTTTACAAACTACATATAATAGAAATAGGGGGGAGTTTGGTTATATAGCTTCACGCAAATGGATTGCTGGTAAAGCTTAAGAAACCAGGACCAGCTTTGGTATGTACTTGACAGTAAACTTGTTTCACCATTTTTAGAGTTCTCTTTTGTGAAACTACTTGTTTGTACTACTTCCAGGGTGGTCCTCAGCTGTGGTGATGTTTCTTATCCATTTTTGCCATTGCTTTGGTAACTTGAAATCTTCAAAAATATGTAGTTTAAGGGCACCACAAAAATAACCAGTGCGAGTGGAAGAAACACACATCAGCTGATTTTTGATACTCAGTAGAAATAATATACATGTAAATATGTGCTGGTGAGATATGATGACAATGAGTATTCTTACAAAGATAGTCAGATGATAATAGGAAGATCAAGGGAAAGTAAGAGAATTGTTGCACAAATCAAGAGAAGCCATGTAAAACCAATTCTAAATCTCCTTCTAGTCTTCGATTTTCCTTGCTCTCCATGTTGTTGTAAAAGATTTGATTATTTTGATCTTTTGCTGACAATTCTGTCTCTGGGAGTTTTCGACAATGCATTAGTCTGCTTTCTCTCAAACCCATCCCAGTGAACACGACCTCTTCTGTTGAAAATTCTTCACCAGTGGCAGGAGGAAGAAAATAACATTGTTGGCCCATTGCTAAAGTTAGGTGAAATTTTCATAGGTTTTGTTGATTTCTACAATTATTTTACATACTTTTACATTATATAACTCCATATTTCCCTAATCTTCACAACCCCTCCATTTTCCCATACTTGTTTTTTGTATGATTAGAAAAATGATATAAAACATGTTCTGCCTGTCTGAATCACCAAGTGTTAGGAGTATATAGATATGCATTTCTTTCACTTCCATAAGTTACTTTTGTAATGCCCATAAGCTAGAGATTTACAAAAATTCCTGATCAATATTTCATTTGTGAATGAGTCTTTGAGATTATTACGGCAAGATAATACATTGCTTGAATATTATCCTGATTCATGTGACTTGTAAATTAGTGCAATAATATTTCCTTGAACAGGGCAATGAAGCTCACTCTTTCTCTGTCTCTTTCACCACTTGTTTGCTCTGATAGAATTACTAGCTTTTGGATTGGTTACATTATCTGCATTATTTATGACAGGCTATAGGAGTGGATTTTCTCTCATGTCCAGAAAGCCAGGTCAGTCCTCATCCTGGCCTGAAACGTATTCGTTCTCCTTTAAGTGATATATGCACAGTAGTGGTGCCATCTCACCATACCTTCCTGGCAGTACTGTGAAGATAAGAATATATAATCTGCATGTACAAAATTAAGTATGTCAAGTCAATACGTTGCACTGCAATTTTTGAATATGTATGTATACCTCTGTAAATATAGCTTCCAAAAAGCTAATGGCTTGTTGAATATTGACATCATTGCACGTTTTATGAATGATTGTACCACCGCATATTAGTCAGACTTTGGCACAGTCATCCCTGAAGTGGATGTTGGTACCATCAGAGGCTAAATGAATGTTGGTACCATCACAGGTTAGACAAAAGATGGCTTGGTGGCAGCAAGTCTTAGCTGTGGATGCCAAGTTTAACAACCATCGTGCACCAGCTACCCCTGGCTTCAGTAAGTTGATGTTACACTTCACTGTATAGTATCTTCCGTATGGAAGAAAGCATGTTCATATATGTGGTGCACTTGCATCCATTGCACTGTGGTAGTTCAGTAGAGGCATTTGCAATGATAAACTTGTTTTTGTTTGTTAACTGATAGAACTGAGCATGTCACTCTACCTGTGTTTTGCATCAGTTTTCCTGTTTAGGGAGGTTTAAGGAGGTGAAAATGAAAGATCGTCTATGTGTATTTTCAGGAATATTTACAAGTATAGAATTCTAGTGAGTGAGAGAATTGATAGAAATGGTGATAAAAGGTTTGAAAGTGGATCTGTTATGAAATACAAAATTGTATGTAATGTAGGTGTTTGATGGATTTGAAACTCAAAGACGTTAGTTAATGAATAAGGATATCTTTCAAGGGAGCTAATGGAGGTAAAAGTATGAAGACCATTATATCACTAATAGTATATACCCCAGAATCCACTTGGAATTGACTACTCTTAGTAGTTGATTTTCATTTCAGAAAACAACATATACTGTAGTATGTTGTGTTTTTGATGTTGATATTGATTAAAAGAAACTAAGTGACATAAAGGCAGTTGATTCTGATGAGTGGATGATAAAACAGCTTTTTTTGATACAAAATTTTCATGAGAAAAGTATCAATATCCCTTATATATCTAGAAATGGATGAATGGGAAGATATTGTGCCAAAATCTAAATACTTTTGAAAATATAGGTTTTGAAGAGCAAAAAGCTATTTCCCTATTGTAGGCTGAACTCTCTGATTCTTGGTGGGGAATAAGAACACTGTTTCACCCCATAGAATGAGATGTACTCATAAAGATTCACCTTCTTTGACTATCATGATACATATGAGGCTGCAGGTGCTCTGTCGTTAGGAACAGCCACCATAGAGCAACCTTTGTGCATGTCCTAACATCATGACCTGTAGTTGAGTAGCACCATACAACCGGCCACAAACGTCACTCTGATACCAGTGGAGTGTGTACTTCAGGCTTGTTACCTTCATGATTCAAGAAATGTACTTTGGAAAGGAGAGAGATGAAGGAAGGGAAGGGGAAATAATTGAATGCTCATAGGATTCTGCATACCTTGAAGACACAGCTTTAATCCTCTAGAATTTACATTTTTCACCTACTGGCAAGCCCAGTGAATGTCTGAAAGCACACTTGCTTGAAAGAAAAACTTAAGGAAAGGAACTGACCTTGGCAGCAATCTGGCTCCCACTTTGTACCATCTCTTAATTATACGTGTGGCATACCAGCAGCCATTCAAGGGAGTATCACCAGATGTGAGCAGAGATATCATTGATTAAAGGTGTTTATTCATTGTTAGCAGTGGCTTTTGCTGATCTCAGTGCACTTGACATTCCTAAAGAGAGTCAACTTAGAAGGCACTTTCCTTATATCTTGAACTTCTGCTGAAGACAGGTTACTGATTGGTTGTTGTTCCCCTTGAAGGTGCGTATGCTAGCCATACAAATATCATTATGGTTGAAGAGGGTGAATCTTCGTGGGTGCACCTATCATGGAAAGTAGAATGATGTTTTGACCTCCCCCACCAAGTAAGTGCTCTTTCAAATACTCATTGGACTTGTTTGTAGGCAAGATTAATGTTGATAATGATTAGGCTTTCATACAAGTCATGCAGTTGCTTTTGGCTTGCACTGCAAATTTCTTAAATTGGAGAAAGCTATCTAAGACAGATCAGGTGAAGTAATGTAGCTTAGAAGAGTGAAGAATTGAATTAAGCATAAATTGATTACTGAAAATAGACAAATCAGAGTGGTCTAGTAGCTCCAAGGCTTTACTGAGTCAAAAAATATGTAACAGACTATAGCATATGAAATAATTGTATATTTTTTCTTGCTTCATAAAGGGGCATGGTGTTGAAAACATTTATTAATTATGTCATAGTAATTGCTCTTAGAATGTCTGGAGATGCCTGAAGATAAAAGTTTTTTAAGAAGGCTTTGCATCTGCTACTCTTGTTGAAATGCAGGAAATAATTCTGTTCATTACTGTACCTGCAGAGATTTCACGGATTGATAGAAACTCAGTTTTATGTGTTATGCTGCACAGTGTTGTTGGAGGTAATGTAATACCATATTTCTTGATCCATGAGGCTGCTGTCATGTCTTTCCATGGGAAACTGCTGTCCTATTATAGTGATAAGACTTTATTTTATGGGTAAAAATGTTTTTGTCTATGTGTCTTGCAATTTTTTGTCTTAGATTGCTGCATAGTAGTTATAGTTTGACTTGTAAAAGATTCTTCATTGATACAGAAATTGGTGAAAATCAGGCTTTTTGAAGTGTAAAGGCAGTCATTTCTTGTTTCACCTTTGATTTTGTATAATCGTATCATGATATGTTGTATAGTTTCTTGTGAGAATTTGTGGTGAATTGAAAATAATGCAGATGCTCTTGTTTGTTTTAGTATTTTGAATCACAGGACTAGCCATACAACCCAAGATATTTCTTGGCTACTATCTTTTGTGATAAAAGCTCTGTGCCGAATTCAAGTTCAGAATTATAAAGCAAAGCTTATAGCTATTAGGATCCCCCTCTTCTTTTTTAAACTCATTAAGACTTAAATAAACTAACATTTACATATACTGTACTGTAATTTAACTTCATGTTTATGTAATGTTTGTAGAACAAAGCTTTGTAGTTATTATAATCCCCTCTTGATACTTTTTGAAGCTTGTCTCAAATAAACTAACATTTATGTCCACTTTGATTTATATTTAGTTTACTAGAAAATACAGATTTGCTGAAACTTGCTTAAAGTACTTAATTGGCTTAAGTCACTGACACAGTACTGAGGTTTTAAACAGTAATAGATTGTGTGCTAGAAATCAGATTTGGTGATTCATATGGCCATCATTATCTGTTTCAGTCAGATTTTTATCTTATCATTTTATTATCATTACATTTAGTTTTTAACCTCACAACAAAGCTTTGTAGTATTGTACCTTAAATGTGTTAGTCTCAAAAACACTTATGTTTTGATTTCTTGCATGGTATATTTAGAAGGTGTAGAAATTGCTTGATCAGCTCACTAAGTTGCATGATATACTGAATAAGTTTCAAGTTTAGTAAACTGAACAAATTTGTAATCAGTTGTGATTGTTCCTAATGTCTTCTTGAGCAACAAATGGAAAATGTGTAGACTGCCTTATTAGTATGACTTACAGAGGTAAGAGAGAATGTAGGAATTATATTAGCTGTGTACTTTGACAAGAGATTGTACAGATGAACTTCCTTTTCAGAGACACTGTATATCCGGCGTCGTAGTCAGCTACTGAGGGACAGTGCTCGGGAGGAGGTGTGTAGGAACATTTCATGTCCTTTACACTGAGAATAGATTATTATGATTCATAGATTATGAATTGATTTTCTGTTATTTCGGCACATTGGATAAAGCTTAGTTTTTTCTGTACAGGATAGTGCTGCTGTGCGAAATTATCTAAGATTAAGATTAGCACTACTCCAGCAGCGTTATTGTGTTACGTTGGACCAACTCAGCTTGAAGAGTAGGCCAGCAAGCCTTCGTTCAGCATCACGATTAACTGTAGAGGTATTAAAATTTTGCTGTTCGTTTGCATTACAAATTACTACAAATTGAAAGATGATATTGAGAAAAAATCAGATACTCTAGATTTTGTGCTTATCAAAAATTAGCTTTCATTTCATAAGATGAAATTCTTTAAAGAAATGTTGACTAGTAATGAATATAGTTTCTAGATATGTATATCGTATCTGCATGTATTTACTTGTATTGCAATACATTGATTTGTAAGTGTGCCAGCTTTGATGTCTCACTGAAACACACTAGTTATGTCTTGAGGATATGGATGTGTGATTTATTATCTACAGGGTGACTCCCCACGTTGTATGAGTCGCAGTATGAGTATTGGTATGGCACAGACAGGCAGCCAGAGTATTGAGGGACCCAAGGGGCCACCACCAGCTGGTTCAGTTGTTCCTACACAGCAAGCTGAAGCTTCTAAAGCCATTGTTGGTGGTACTTCTATTGGAGAGAACTATGCCTTTTCAGGAGTACACCATATTTTTGATCAAGTAAGATATAAAACTTTTAATGATGATTATGTGTTGTGGAGAGTTTCATGGCAATAGGACACATTTGACACTATATAAAGTAGAAGAGATTATTGGGGAAGTGCTTCAAGGAACAATTATTATAGAAAGTCGAGTTCACAAAGCCTACAATATTTCACTGATGAGAATAAGAGAGATGATGTATATGAATTTGAGGAAGAAGAATGAATAATAATTTTTTATTACACTGCCCAGCACTTGAAGTATTAAATGATGTTGAACCCCAAATTTTTTAAGTGTTTATGAACTTTTAAAACTGGAGCATGTCCATTTGTTCCTTTATTACAGCATGCAGACAGTGTGACTATGGTGAAATTTGCTCACAATGACCAGGGTCTACTTGCATGCTCTTCCCTAGATGGAACTCTGTCCATATGTCAGGTGGCTGAGGGAGAACCTCGTGTGCTTCATACCCTCCGTCATCACTCTGCTGGTGTTACTGGTAAGACAAAACCTCCATTAGCATACAGTTTTTTGCCTGTTATACACCCTGTCATTTCCATCTAGATATTGAAAGTAAGCAAGTGTATGAACAAAGATATATAGTACTGAAGGAGAACTTGTCATGGCACCTATGTCACCAGTTGAACTGTACCTTGATGAGAGAAATTAGGGATATTCAAGATTGTGACAAGCTATAAAGAGATCTAGTGCAAATCTAATTGTAAAGGTGACCTGTAATTTTGCAGTTATGATTCAGGCAAAAATAAGTTTTCAGGTTTTCTGTTTCCCATTATGAAAGGAAAGAAATACATGTAAAAGTGAAGGACATATACAAGTAAACTGACTTAACTTATGTGGCTGTTGTATAATGGAAAAGTTAATGCTTAGATTACCCAGCAGAGGCCTTGGTGAGTGGTCTGAAGAAGGGTTAAGGAGTGCCAAGGATTAGTGGAGAGGGATGGATTGAGTCCCATGAGGAAGTTCAGTGATGACACTTATAACTATTTATGAAAGAAAGACATAAATGGAGAAGATATGTAATAACAGTAGACCTAGCATAACTCATATGGCTGTGGTATCGTATAAAGTTTATTCATAAATTGTTTAGCAGAGATGATGTACAGAAGGTGGTGAAAGAGAGGAGGTTGGGAGGTACAGCAGGGATGAACCTTTTAATGCAAATTCCTTGAATGACACTTATCACTGTTTATGGAGCTTAATTAGATGCATATGCAGATATTGACACATTTCCTTTTTTTTTCATTAATTTCGTTTGTGTTTGCCATTTCCCACCTGAAGGAAGTTATTGACACATATATTTACACTTCAGAATTGCATCCAGAGAACAGTAGTCTTAGGAATAAGCATCTGTAGTGACCAAGACAACACTCAGCACCGTACATAGAAATGTCAACACATTGGTAGGGGAATTTGAACTAAGCCTGCAAATATTAGTGCTCCATATGATGACTTACTGCACTTACTATATAAGTCTTCATGTGAGGACTCAAGGCATGCAAGGCTTAACAGTTGCTGTATTTTGAATATAAGTTTACATATAGGGTTACATTTTGCTGTTTAATGATAGAAAGTTATGTGTTATGAAAATGAATGCCTCATTTTCTGAATTGCCATTTTTACAGGATTTGACTGGTCATCGACTAATGACCTTTTGTTATCTTGTGGTGAGGATGGTGCCATCTGCTTGTGGAGTTCAACAACAGGCAGCTGTCTGCGCACAGTCAGTGACCAGGCTGGAGCACATGTCCTGTCGTGTCTTTTCCACCCTCTCAACTCCAACTGGGCTGTTGTATCCTTTGATGCTTTGACTTTACCCTCAAATTCAGTATATATTGTCATTGTATTTCGGAAACTTGTTTCGATGCAGCAGCTGGCATAAGAGTAACTTTCATGGAGATAAACACGAGAGTGTAAGTTTGTGATGTGTTAAGGAAAGACTAAATTACATAAAGTAAGTCTGCTTGAAAAATTGGCCTGTGTGGAGAGATACTAAAAGAGATTGAAGAATGGCATAGGGTGAAAACAAATGAAAATAGGGAAGTGGAAGAGGAATGGAAGGAATGGGATAAGTGTTAAAGTGTATGGTTGTATTGTTTGGTTTGTGGAAGATGGGATATGAGTGTGTGAGAAAGGGTAGTGATTGTTGGTATGGGGAAGTTAAATTACTTGTGCAGTAAAAAGGTTAGTGTATTATCAGTATCTGCAGGAAAGGAGTGCATGTAATTGTGAGGAGTACATGAGAAAGTGGTGGAAGGTGGAGATTGATAGGAGAGCTGAAAATGTGGGCATATGAGTGTTAGGGAAACACTTGAGATAGTAATAAAGTGTTTTTGGAAAGAGATGAATAATGTGAGAAGAACAACAGCACAAATGGGGATGACTTAGAGAACAGATAGGATAGTGGTAACAAAGATGTTAAAAAGATGTGGTTTGAGTGTTGTGAAGGACTGCTGAATGCAACATGACAGAGATGATGATGTGGTATATTTAAGATGAAATAGGATCCAGAGTGAGAGCTATGGCAAATATTGTGGTAAAAGAAAAGGAAGTGGAGGAAACTTTGTGGGAGATGAAATTTGGTAAAGTGTTATGCAGGAGTGAGAGAGATTGCAATTGATATCTCTGGAAAGGGAATGACTATTGCTGATTGGCTAGTCAGGCTATTTGATGTGTGTATGATGTAAGGGGAGTGCTTGAGGACTGTGAAAGTGCTTATGTGAATGAAATAGTGTCAAAAGTAAAATGTAATGCATCAGTCAGCTGACTGGAGAGGTGCAGTGATGTTTCAGGGGAGTTGGAGGATGTGTGGATCAGGTAAAGACCCAAGATAAGTAACTGTGCTGTGTGTGTGACAGCAGAAAATAATGATATTGTGAAACAAGCAGGTTATGCATTGAGCTCAGCATGCTAACCATTTCATGGCAAAATCTTATCATAGGTATTCATAGATATGTCCTATCCAAAACTACTATTTTTTTTTGTTAAATCTTGTCCATACATTATCCCAAATATAGAAAAGCCTATGATACTCCTTTCAAAAAGTATCATAATCATACTAATGGGCTCCATGTTTTGAAAAAGAATACTTCCCATGTCTCTCTGTTCTGTCACCTTAACCTGAATGGTACAGTTGGGTAACAGTCGAGGGCTAGTGCAAGTCCTGAACATTTCAACAGGCCACTATCCAAAGGGAGGAACAAGCAAGGTTGCAGGTCAAGTCACAGCTTTAACTTTTGATTCATCTGGCAAGACACTTTGGGCTGGTGATGATAAGGTTAGTGTCTGTGTCACTGTCACAGTGTTAACTTTTAATCCCTCTGGCAAGACACTTTGAGCTGGTTAGTCTCATTGGAGGCTAGTAGTTAAAAGAGAAAGTAGAGTTTAAAATTATCTGTATTATTACAATATTCACAATTTGTTCAGATCCATGCAGCCTCAAAAGATCACTCTTAACCCATGCCCAGTGTGTTCAGGTGAAACATCTACCGCAGATGTTATTAAAGGATGTAAAGGAAAGATATAGATATCACTGATAATAGAACTTTGTAAATAAACAATTGGTGCTAATATATACAGAGAATTGTTTCAGATGTTAATTCAGTTGGCCAGTTACCTGTAGTAAGGGTGGTGGTCTCCTATAACTGGACATCTGTCCTCATTCAGATGGTAGCTCACTTGGTACTTTAACAAAAATGTTCAACCTCTTTGTATATATATCATTCCGAGTTTTTTTTTCATGAATTCAGCAAAGCTGTAAGGGTGCATGGCAGGCACTCTGTCCATTTTATATTGTTAATGAAAGTACTACCACTGACCTACTATTGTCTTCTGTATTCCAAGTCTTAGCCTTTGTAAATTATATGAAGTAGGTGTCAAGTTTTTCCCCTATATATTTACAATTA
This sequence comes from Panulirus ornatus, assembly GCF_036320965.1. Lineage (NCBI taxonomy): Eukaryota > Metazoa > Arthropoda > Malacostraca > Decapoda > Palinuridae > Panulirus > Panulirus ornatus. The sequence goes on along the minus strand of NC_092262.1, from coordinate 7,825,557 downwards.
AGGTCAAGATACATGCACATACAAATCACTAATGCAGTATCCACATTGTTAGTACCAGTCTTGTAATTCACTGGTATGGTAATCCCTAAGAAAGTATTTGTACTTGTGATTTATAACCATGATGTGGAAGAGTAACAGAAATATAAGTTAATTGTTTTTCTTCTTTAGGGTATAATTATATCATTCCTCTTTGACCTTGGGAGTGGAGGCCTGAGAAAAGGTAAGCGTTGTGTGGTGAATGAAGGAGCTGCAATCACTAGCCTATCAGCACGTGCATGGGCCAGTCGTGAAGCACCCAACCCAACTCTTCTTGTCAGTGCAACCTGTAATGCCCTCCTCTTGTACAGGTCAGTGAATGCTTTTTATTGCAGTTGGGGATAGTAACTGAACCGAATGATGCTTTTGTTGAATGTCATTATATTATAGAGTACCAATTGATTTTTTTCCAATGCCGATGTTAGAGTGAAGACAGCGAGAGATTACGACTAGACCTTTGTGATCAGGAGCCTTACCTTGCATCAAATAATGCAGGCAGCTCACAGCTAGTGCTACTAACACTCTCATATAAATGTTTAATATTATAATACCCAGTTATGATTTTTTGTTATTATGTAAAAGTATTTAAATGTTGAGGTAAGGTTTTAGAATGAATTTATATTGCAAAGAGCAAATACTCAGCCTGTAAAGTTAACAATTGTACTTTTAGCATTGTAAAAAAATTGAGAGATAGTGAGACTGCATGTATGTGTGTGTGTGTGCCTTTTATCGCATTGATTATGTTTTAGTGGGGAATAGTTAATCCCTGATATTTGCATGAAGCCCAAAGATCCAAAGAAGCCTTCTTTGGAACTGACTAGGATTAGAGAGTGTCTCTTTGGGATGTGGTATTATGACGTAATGTTTATTGTTGTGCACCTGAATTACTCGGGATTCTCCACCCATGAATGTGATTGTAAAATTGAATGAGTGAATTTGTATGATAGATGTGTATTAAGAATAAGTATACCGAGATGTTCCCTTACTTTGACATTCTTGTGGGCATAACATTATGTAAAGATTTTGCATGATCCTCTTTTTTACCACTAGCTAGACCACACAATACTTGGCTAGCTGCTGCATCACATAGTTACTGTGTGGCCATTGGCGACTCAAAAGTGGGCCATTTTGATAACTGTTTCTTTCCCTACACCTTTAAGCTTTGGAACTCTCTACCTTCTCATGTCTTTCCGAATGATTATGACAGCACATTTTAAAAGACAGGTTATTCACTTCCTCCATCCAAAATTTGTACATACTTTCCATTGTCTCTTCTTCTCTGTTCCACAATCCCCTCAGTATTTCAGTTGAGGCCTGGCTTTGATGAGGGCTTTTGTCCATGACTGGAGCCTCCAAATTGGAGGTGGAAGGATGGAGTGAAAAAGATTTTGAGCAGTCGGGGCCTGAACATGTGGAGGATGAAAGGCATACACAGAATAGAGTGAAATGGAACAGTGTGGTATACTAGGGTCAACAAGCAGTGAACTGGGTATTAACAAACAGACAATTGTTATGGCATGTAACTGCAGTATTTATTTGTTGTATATATGTGGTAAAGTTTTATTGGGGATCATGCAAAAGTGCTACAGTGTAAATGATTTTGAATAGACAAACAGCAGGACTAGTGTATTTTCTAAAAAGAAATTCTACTTCAATTTGATATTCTGTTTGAAGAATCATATGTTCATTTCCATGAGTTTTTCATTACAGTCAACAATAATGCAATCTATAATATGCTTTGTACAAGGGATTGACCACTCCTTGTATAGAGTACTTTCACAGGTTTAGTTGGGTTCTTCCTGCACCTTCCTGTTTAACAAAATTCATACAAAAGTACTTTACTGTCTCTTACTTCTCATGTGGAGCTATTCTCTTTTTGCCACATTGTTGCTTTCTGTCTCTTACAGATACAGTTTTACAGTACTATGGCATATGCTTTGCAAAATTGGCTGCTTTTATGCCTTCTGTGTTAGGTGATGGAGTACCTGATAAGCTATCCATTTCAGTGGAATTGTTAGAGCATTGGCAGCTTGAAAGTTTGATGTGTATTTCTATCCATTCATAATTAGGCAGTGGAATTGTTTCTTTATTTTTCACGATCCGTCGGTCTGCCATACTTTCAAATATAGGTCTGTCATCACTTAATGATTTTTTTCCATCATACTGACTGCTGATTTGAATACCTTTACCTATGATCAATGTCTCTTTGTATAAAGCAAAGCAAAGCAGGTTGTGTCAAAGAAAAGGGAGTCTTGATAAACATAAGATTATGGTTAGAAGTAGCAGTGTGTTGATTGCTTAGTAGACATAGTTGCAAAAATTTTGATGAGATAGAGTGAGGGAGGGTTTGTTTTTTGTCAGAATACTTAAAGTATTAATGAATGAAGCAAGAGTTTTTTCAAGTGAAAAGGCTTCAAGAGGGAGTTGTTGAACTTTTACAAGAGGAAAATCATGGACCTGTGGTAAGCGAATAGCTAGTAGACTACACATTACTGGGAGGAATCTTGTGAAAGGGGGATAAGGTACTTCAGGAGTAAATAGAATTGAAGGAAAAAATTTAACTTAAAGGATGATTGATAGAATACAGTGCTATATAGAAAGTGCAGTAGCAAAGACCAAAAGATTATATATCTAGGTAAAGTGAAGTGAAGATCACAGGATGAGGAAGATGAAAGATGATGTGGAAGAACAAAGAGAAAAATTGCTTGTATGATAGAGGAACAAATCTGAATGGACTTAAGTTATGAAGCATCATTTGCAGATGGAGAAAAATCTGTTAGCCCATAGTAAGGTACATACAAAGCAGAGTAAAGACTTTAGACAAATTCTCTTGATTTCAATTTAGGGTGAGAGGTTATATTTATTCATGAATTTTCAATGTATTTTTTACAGAGTGGTGGACAAGGAAGGTGGTTTGCGTTTGAAGCGAAAATTCAATGTTGCTCACATGTACCAACCTGTACGCTCAACCTTCTGCCCACTAATGTCCTTCAGGCAGGGAGCTTGTGTCGGTGAGTTGTTAAATTTATTTTAAAGTGAAACCGTAACATTACATACTATGTGGTAATATGCTGAATAATTGGCATTTTCCTGATACTAAGACTGTGATATGCACTAGAAACAGAAATGTCATGACTTGTAAAAGTCATAGCACAATCAGAAAATTTTTCACTCAGAGGAAGCAGATCCTGGTTGATTCTACTATTCAACAAGTAATTGGTACACCTGGAATCAAATTGTATGAAGTGGACTCTGAAATGCATATCTTTTCCATTTTAAGGTATACATCTCTTATTTCTCTATTCTTCATATACATTCTCCTGACTATGTACAGATTAAATTAGCTCATTCTTCTTAAATTTTGAAAGTATTTATTATCTGCCTGCAAAAGGTTACACACAGAGTGAAAAGTTACCTTTGATGAGGCTGTGTCATATGGACATAGGGACTGTAGTCTCGTTAAAGAACCTATCACTCCAAAGGAGTCTACATTTCCTTGGTACGGGAAGTAGCACAAGCCTGGACAGCAGAAGCATTTAGAAAGAAGTAGTAGATAACTCCAGTACTCTTCTTTTGAAATTGGTATTTGGGTAATTATATATAAATAATTTGGTAGTTACAATCTTAGTTATACGATTATACGTAATTGCTACTCCTGCCTTAGGGAGGTAGCATTAGGAAGAAATCGCTTGTCTCATTTACACCTACACTGTCTAGTTGTCATTGATGATATACTAAGTTTAAAGCCCAACCCCAGATACTACTCTTTGGTTGGCAGTCTTCTTAATGCAACCATGGGAAGGAGGATAAGTCACATCTCACACTTTAATGTTCTTTGAATATGCAGTGTATATAATCAGGATTTTCATATTAAAATTTCTCCATAAAGCATGATGTTCTACCATTGATTAAGTATTAAGTATTTCTATTTTTTCTCCAGAACACTTGCTCTGACGAGGGATATTCCTTGTCAGAAAATCTTTCATAAAAGGGTTGAAATGTATTTTGTATTTTCAAAATTTGGCTCACTGCATTCTACTATTTCAATCTTTGAAGTAATATACCTGGTAGGCATATTGTTTGCCAAAAACTTGGTAAATTAAGGGTGTATTGGAAATTTTGGGTGGTAATAAATTCACAGAGATAATCAAACATTCAAAAAAGGTGTCAAGTGAAGACGAGAAAGTACAAAAGGTATTGGGATTTTGGAGTTGTGCTATAGTATCAACTTGAGAGTAATTATGTCTCTTAGATATTGAAGTTGTGTGTGGAAGTAGTTATGGAAAGTAATGATGTTACAGTGAATAGTGAAGTCTAGGGATTCTGGAAGTCATGGAGAGTAGCAGTATCATGGGAGGTAGCACATTCTTATATTTTTAGAAACAGTTCCAGTCTTCAGAATTATGATTTAACTTGGATATGCCACCTGATGCAAGTCAAAATGTCTTAGTTAAGAGGGATTATATCACTGCATGATTAATGATAATGGTTCTACCTTTGTTTGTAGTAAGTGGCTGTGAGGACTGTAGTGTCTGGTTCTTGGATGTTGAGCGAGACACCCGACCACTCATTAACCGTCTTCAAGGTCATGCAGCTCCTGTCTTGGGAGTTACGTTTAATTACAACGAATCTCTTCTTGCAACTTCGGATGCAACAGGCTTGGTTATTGTGTGGAAAAGGCAGTAAGATGAGTCACATCAAACTTAGGGTGAAATTCTTTTTAAGCATTTGATTAGAGCTGTAATCTGTTACATTATTGTCATTTATTTAGAGAAAGTTTTCATGCTTCTCAGTAAACACTGGATAAAATTTTTGAAAGGCTATGAAGTTCTATGTAATGAAACTTAATTCATGATAATGTTGTGTATAACCACAGGTTAGTATAAATATATTTTCTTTCTGCTTCTGTAAGACAAAGTTCTCATGCTAATTTGTGGGTACTGCTGGTAATAACAAACTAGTGATTTTATCTTTTTGTCTATAATTACTTGAGAACAGTGATATACAGATTCAGTGACTGGAACAGTGAAGGAATGAAGTATATATGAAACACTGATCATATCAATGTTAACTTTGTTTAGAGGACACACAACTTGATAACAGTACTGTATGTGGTTCTGCTATGGTCATTACAGTTCATTTAGATGTTTGCACGTAGGACACACCATATGGTTATTACATGTGGAACTAGGATGTTTGTTTTAAAATCTAACCAAAACATTTGCTTATAGGATAGAGTGACAGTTCTTTATCTTAGGTCCCATAATATGTACCTGGATTATGAAAATTGATACAAACAACAGTAATATTGTACTGTATTATTAACATATAAAACTAAGATGAATGCTTGAGAATACTAAGTTTCTTTATTTTAGATACACACTGATTCTCATTTTATTTTGTATGTTTTAAATGGAATTTAACTCAAGTAGGATTTCAGATATAATTGGTTGTACCCTAATCCATAGTCACTCAGTTTGTCATTCATACTAATCTATCATTGATTTTAGGAATATTTTTCCTGTTTTCTCCAAATCTTCTCTCCTTGATTATCTGATATTTCAATTTTTTGTTCTGTTTATGCTGTATTCAAACTGCTTGGTAATGGCGGATAACTTTTTAAACATTCCTATTTCTTTTAATCATCCAAGTAAGTTTTTTATTTATTTACAACTATTATACATTAGTAACTTTCATCACACCCTTCCTTAACAAATTTTATTGCCTTATACCTTAAAGTAATGCTCAAAATAGTTTTAGGGAATTCATTGATCTTTTACACTTAAAAAGACTGATTATTTTAGTGAGAGATGTGGTATTAATATATATGGTGTGAAGTGAGGAAGTTTGACTGACAAATATTTTTTAGATACTGTATTTGGGATTTTTTTTGTCTATACTTGTTCACCATTTCCCATGTTGTGCCAAGAACACTGAGAGAAAGGGATAAAAAGATGATTAAGTATGGCATTGGAATGACATGTTGCAGTGAGTTATTAGAGCACTGTTTATTAGAATGTTTTCTAGTAATGAACAAATGGGTTAAAGTTGTGAAATAATTATTTTTATTAAGCTGCATGTTAGGATGGATGAGAGTGCTGACATGGAAGTCTGAGGAATGCATTTTTATGGAAACTGTGAAAACTTTTGTGATAGTCATGAAGTGTTTGGGAAATATGGCAGCATGTCATTGTGGGCAACCATGTAGATATGTTTGGAAAATTGTGGTGTTAGAAGGAAAATGGTGCAGGGCTTACTTTATGAACACTTAGGATCCAATTTATTGGAAATGGGTGGGTAGGTAGGCAGTAAAGCAGATGCCTTTTCCTTTATTGTTATTTTTTTTAAGCATCATTTTGACAGGGCTGTTCCTTGCACATAAAGTTAATCCATACAGATTCTTCTTCATGCATGTCTTGGAAATCCAAGGGCATTGTTTAGAAGGCTTTTCAATTGAGTGATGAAAGCTAAATTACATTTTGGATGCATCTTAATCTTAACCCATTCCCTGCTGTCATTATGTATACAAAACTACATTATTTTTTTTTCATCATAGCTGTGGCATATACAGTATGATAAATATAATTAAATTGCTTACCTTTCCTCAAGGCAAAACATACTTTACAAATATTAATGCTTGTAGAGGCAACCTTGGCACTATCACTGCCATTATAGTCTAAATTTTTTCCTCCAGTGTAAGAGATGTTAAGGAGGCTTGTATGAAATCTGCCCCCTGTTGTTATGGAATTGTCAAGCAGACATTTTTACAAAATGACAGATATTTTTGGTGAAAACCTTTAATGGTTTTATTCTTTAATTAGGGAAATACCTGCAAAAATACTGCACCTCACTTCATCTGGTGTTCTTCATACACCTGGCAGTGGAGCAGCATAAGTTAAAGGGTGCATGGCACATTTAAACAGTCTTTCTTCAGTTTCAGTTGCATATCTTTTTATATAGAAAGTTATGGAGATAATTTTTCATAGGTAAAGTATTTGAGAGCCTTGTGCACATGGTGTATAGTGGATGTTAATCCTGTAGCAATCAAAGGGTTAATGTTGAGTTAACATTTAAATTGACAGCTTTTGAATATCGTGTACTTGATCACCCCATTTTATATGATTGTTATTATTAGAAAGCCACTAATCATTGGCATTATTGCCTAAACCAGGGTTGGGCCTGTGTTATTTTATTCATAGGTTCATTGTAAAGGATGTTCCACCTTGTATGTGGGAAATGCCGTACATGATATTGGTAGAAAGAGAAAAAACCATTAGGTTGATATGTGTATCTAGATGTAATATTATCAGTCACTTATTTTGGAATTCAGTATGAAGTAAAGGAAACTGTTTAAAGATTTCAGTAGCCCTGAATAAATTTATCTGCTTAATTGCCACTTACACAGAAATGGCATGACCTGAAAATGCATATATCAATATATTGATTTAAAGATGTTGCTGGAATCTGCCTTCATGAAGTTACAAATGGGCTTTTCTTTCCTTTGTCAGCCTTCAGGTTTAGGACCCCAATTCTACAAAATGTGCTTGATTTCTCCCCATGGAAATGGGAATAGAATTCATTACATTTAGAGTGATATATACTCTTTGTATGGTGAATGCAGAGAAAAGTTCAAGTGCAGGACTTACATGCAAAAAAAAGGGTACTTCTGAAGCAGTTTTATGATGGAAAAAAAGGAAAGGGGACATTTTTAAGCATGATGGTAGGGTTCAAAAGAAAAAGAAGGGCATTTTATGTTGTTAAAAAGGGCACTTCTAAGCTTTTCAACCCTCATGCATATTAGGGCCCCTCAGAGGTCATGAACTCTCCTTCAGTAGCCCATGTGCTGTCATTGTGTATTTTTATATCTTGAAATTACAGTCCACTGCACTGAAAATATTCACCTAACTCCATTAGTTGCAGCATAACTTATAAATAGTTAGACTTTGTAATATGTGGAATTGTAGTTTTGCTGTGAAAGGCAGAAATAGTTTTAAGCTCAGATTCATCTGAAATTGAATGTATTATGGTATGTATATGGTGTATTTGATTTTTGAAAATTAATTGAAAACTTCTTTCACCCAGGATATGTGTATAACTACTTGGGGTGTACTCTGTCCGAGATGAACATATATTTGACAAATGTTGATATATCTTGGATGTTTACTCCAGTAATACATAACCAATGACTTGATTGTATAGCCCAACTAACTACAGAAGTAGTTAGTTTTGATTTAGATATTGGCATTGAGTATTATATTTTTTTCTTGCATTACACTTCTGGTCAATGGCAACTAATGGAATTATTTGCCTTCTTGCTGTTATTTACTGTACCAAATTGCCATTCATGTATGTGGTGAACAATAAGAACAGTCTGTGACTTCCTTGGTGCATGCTGTGCTATGACTATCCGAAGGACTTGTCTGTGAATATAATCTTTTTGATTCTATGTGAAGTTACTGTTGATCTAACTACAAACAGTGACTAATGTAGTATCCGTCCTGTTACTGTGTAAAAATTCTAGGATTTTAAAAATGATTGAAAATGTGATATCATATATTTTATTTTTTAGCTGTTTCATAAATAACCTTAATGTTAGAGGTTTTCAAAATGAAGAAATATCATTATATGTTGTATACTTTCCCGTGTTTGTATACCTATGTATTTTTTTCCCCCCTGACAGGTCTGTTACAATTGGATTTAGGAGAATATAGCCGTGATTTGGGAGGATATAGTCCACATTTTGTAGGGTGCAGGTTTTCCCCATACTAGGAACACAAGTCAATCCTGGCACCGCTAAACATCTCCAAGTCCCAGTTTGGGAGGATGCACTGCAGCAGCTCTTGATTAGCTGGTTCCTGATAGCCCACTGTAGGCCAGGGTATCAAGAACTGACACAAGCCTAGAGGAAGGGCCTGGGGGCCCCTTGGCAGAGGGTGCTGGGAGCCCACATGACAGAATAGATAGTAACACATGATAAACTCTCTAAAAATTATGTTTATTAATTGTATTTTGTGTTATCTAATCACTTACTTTTTAAATATTTTCATATTTCATCTCCCCTCGTCTGAACCTCCCCAGGAGGATGGCCCCATTGAATTTTCTCTAGTTTCCCCAACTACTTTTTTTTTTTTTTCTAGTAGAGCTTCACCTAAGCAGGTAAAGGTCTTGAGTTATCCTAGCCCTTATAATGTTTCAATATAAAACAACTGATTTCTTCAGAAATTGTTAACATTGGTTGCAGGATAACCTACAGTACGATAACATATATTTAGGATTACTTCGACACTGGCCTAGTCTTGCCCAATAATCACAAAAATGGGAATAATCCACACAGTTTGGATCAAAATCTGAAAGAGAAAAAAATACAAAGTATATTGCCTCTGGAAAAAAATTCATATGTATAGTAACAATTTCCTGATATATAAGGTGACCAGTAGAACAAACTATGTATCTATAACCACTGTGTTATTTCTTGTTCTTAAGGTGGGCTGTTTTTCAGAGTTTAAAAAAAATCCCTCATATTTACTGTTATTAGATTCCCTGATATTTCTTGATGGTCCTTATCGAAATTAACTGGTTTACGCAGTATATCCCTATTCAAATCCCCTGATTTTCCATATTGCGATATCCCCCCCCGTCATTTTGCTTGTTTCCCCGAGTCCCTAGACACTTAAATCACAGTGCATTATATTCATGCATTTCGACATCAGGGATTTTGCTGAAATATGATTAATTAAGGAAGGTGACACATGGCACTGGCCTGGGATAGGAGGTGACATGGTACTGGCCTGGTTTGGGAGGTGACATGGCACTGGCCTGGGTTGGGAGGTGACATGGCACTGGCCTGGGGTAGGAGGTGACATGGTGCTGACCTTGGGTGGGAGGTGACACATGGCACTAGCCTGGGGTTGGAGGTGACACATGGCACTAGCCTGGGGTTGGAGGTGACACATGGCACTAGCCTGGGTTGGGAAGTGACATGGCACTGGCCTGGGGTGAGAGGTGACATGATACTGACCTGGGGTGGGAGATGACACATGGCACTGGCCTGGGGTTGGAGGTGACACATAGCTCTGGCCTAGGGTTGGAGGTGACACATGGCACTGACCTGGGATGGGAGGGGACACATGGCACTGGTCTAGGGGTGGGAGGTGACACATGGCACTGCATTGAGCTGAGAGGTCACACATGGCATTTGCCTGGGGTTGGAGGTCACACATAGCTCTGGCCTGGGGGTAGGATGTGACACATGGCACCGGCCTGGGGTGGGAGGTTACACATGACTCACCTGGGGAGTGGCATGCAGAGCACGATTGGGGACACATATTTAACATGTATCTCGGGTTAGCCACACACTGGCCGTTGACTGCCCAGTACCGACAGTGGACGTGGCTGTCCACACATCCGCCATCTGTAATATTTATCATAAAAGTCCACGGCAATACAAATGTGGTAGGAATTCATAACATTCCCCAAATTTCCCCGGAGCATCAAGGGCTCATTTGCTTCAAAGTAACGGCTTTGTCATTATTTTGCTTGTGCATTTTCTTTCTAAATAAGTTCATGTGAAACAGCTACTGCAAAGCCAATTTGTCAGGAGTTTTGATAAAAAGCGAGTGAGAAATTCAAGAGATCATCCGAGGTCATCAGTCCAATGGGTTATTAATAATGGTTTAGTGAGACCTCTAGGTGCATTAACATGATCAATTGATGGGTCACATACAAAGCGAGAGTGTATGTGGTCTTAGAATTATCATGTGAAGAAAGGTGTAAAAGATGTTTAGGTTGGTGGATGAGGTGTTAATTTTCTTTTTAGGTTGCTGGATGAAGTGTGAAAAGATTTTTAGGTTGGTGGATGAGGTGTTAATTTTCTTTTTAGGTTGCTGGATGAAGTGTGAAAAGATTCTTAGGTTGGTGGATGAGGTGTTAATTTTCTTTTTAGGTTGGTGGATGAAGTGTGAAAAGATTTTTAGGTTGGGGGATGAGAGAGTGTTAAAAGACTTTTAGGTTGGTGGATGAGGTGTTAATTTTCTTTTTAGGTTGGTGGATGAAGTGTTAAAAGATTTTTAGGTTCGTGGATGAGTTGTAAAAAGACTTTTAGGTTGGTGGATGAGAAGGTGTTAGATATTTTTCGGTTGCTGGATGTAACTTACATTGATGACCTTTATGACCCTTGGCAATTGATAGGCTTCAAGACCAAACAACCAACAATCCAACCATGATTAGTACAATAAATCTGCAGATGTGTTTGTTCGGATCCTACTGCTGCCAGGAAGGCATTAAATAAATGGTATCGGTTCGAATCCTACTGCCAGGATGGCGTTCAGTGTATTATGACATGCAAACAAACACATCTGCAGATTTATTTTACTAATATATATATTATATATATATATGGGGATAGGGGAGAAAGAATACTTCCCACGTATTCCCTGCGTGTCGTAGAAGGCGACTAAAAGGGGAGGGAGCGGGAGGCTGGAAATCCTCCCCTCTCGTTTTTTTTTTTTTTTTTTTTTTTTTTTTTTTTTTTTTTTTTCAAAAGAAGGAACAGAGAAGGGGGCCAGGTGAGGATATTCCCTCTAAGGCCCAGTCCTCTGTTCTTAACGCTACCTCGCTAATGCGGGAAATGGCGAATAGTATGAAAGAAAGAAATATATATATTTTTTTTTTTTTTTTTTTTTTTTTTTTTTTTTTTTTTTTTTCAAAAGAAGGAACAGAGAAGGGGGCCAGGTGAGGATATTCCCTCAAAGGCCCAGTCCTCTGTTCTTAACGCTACCTCGCTAATGCGGGAAATGGCGAATAGTATGAAAGAAAGAAGAATATATATATATATATATATATATATATATATATATATATATATATATATATATATATATATAATAGCGAACTTTTCCCTTTTTAGTGCGGGGTTGCAGGACGATGGGCGTATCTCGTATGAACATCTTTATTTCAGATGTATTTTTTCACATTTCAATATTTAGAGGAAGATATCAGTGGCAAAGGAAGGAAAAGAAATCAAGAGGAAGATATCGGTGATGTAAGAAGAAAAAGAAATTATAAACTCTTGAGGTTCATGTTAACTGCGGAATATAAGATACCATCTGTGAAATAATAAAAGAATATTTGCGTGGAATTTAATTTTCAAATTTCCCTCTAGCAAGTAAACGTATCTTATCACCAAATTTTTTAGTTGGTGTTTATAGTTGGTTTATATTTTTGGAAGTAGTCTCTGATTTTAGATAGATTTTGTTGAGGGAAAAATATCTTTTATCTAGCAAATGTACTGTTCTTGTTCAACGCACCAAGATGGCGACAGGAAGGCGGGAAGTCAGACTTGCCGAAGAAAGGATAAAATTGTTTCACCGAATAACGTGGGTAAGATCATCTTTAATTCTATAAAGGTACTTTAGTTTAAATGTTCAAGTAGTAGTAGAACAACAGAGACACTGGCTATATTGCGTATGGATTAAGATAATGATGAAATACTCCTGGCATGCTTTGGTTGGTCCAATTCGCGCCCAAGTCTTTCCATGTCACATGGTATGAATACTGAAAAATACATTAATTTTATACGATCTTAGTCACTACTAGTCTTCCCTAGCGACCATCATGATCCTTCAGTCGTACAGAATCGTGACTACGTAAATGAACAGGTTTAGATGAGTATTTTTGCTCCAGTTAAAATAGTTGACGTGGCCAGCCATCCGTTTATAACGCCTTCATTGTTCTGTGTTCCTAATTACCTTCTCTTTCTATTTGTTTGGTTATCAAAATCATGATTTTATGATATATATATATATATATATATATATATATATATATATATATATATATATTCCCTGGGGATAGGGGAGAAAGAATACTTCCCACGTATTCCCTGCGTGTCGTAGAAGGCGACTAAAAGGGAAGGGAGCGGGGGGCTGGAAATCCTCCCCTCTCGTTTTTTTTTTTTTTTTTTTTTTTTTTTTTTTTTTTTTCCAAAAGAAGAAACAGAGAAGGGGGCCAGGTGAGGATATTCCCTCAAAGGCCCAGTCCTCTGTTCTTAACGCTACCTCGCTATCGCGGGAAATAGCGAATAGTATGAAAAAAAAAAAAAAAAAAAAAAAAAAAAAAATATATATATATATATATTATATGTTATATATATATATATATATATATATATATATATATATATATATATATATATATATATATCAAGGTTGTGCCACAGACGAGAATATCCCACAAATTTAGCGTGAGGTGAGGAAAGGAGAGCATGTGTTATTTTATGCTTCATCCGTGACTTGTTTGGGGTCGTGTGGTATTTGCTCGATTAGGGTCGCACGGTGGTAGTTGCTGTGTTAGGGTCGTACGGTGGTACTTGCTGTGTTAGGATCGTACGGTCGCACGGTGGTAGTTGCTGTTAGGGTCGTACGGTCGCACGGTGGTAGTTGCTGTGTTAGGGTCGTGTGGTCGTACGGTGGTAGTTGGTGTTAGGGTCGTACGGTGGTAGTTACTGTGTTAGGGTCGTGCGGTGGTAGTTGCTGTGTTAGGGTCGTGTGGTCGTACGGTGGTAGTTGGTGTTAGGGTCGTACGGTGGTAGTTACTGTGTTAGGGTCGTGCGGTGGTAGTTGCTGTGTTAGGGCCGTATGGTGGTAGTTGCTGTGTTAGGGTCGTGCGGTCGTACGGTGGTAGTTGCTGTGTTAGGGGCGTGCGTTGGTAGTTGCTGTGTTAGGGTCGCACGGTGGTAGTTGCTGTGTTAGGGTCGTACGGTTGTAGTTGCTGTGTTGGGGACGTGTGGTTGTTGTTGCTGTGTTGTGACGTCACGTGTGTGTGGCCGTCACGTGATCAAGTTGGGCATTTCGTCGTCACGGAAATAATGTTATGTAGTCGTTATTTCCTTTAATAGTAATTACGATCACGAGAATATATTTCAAAGCTTTTTATGATAATGATAATGTGTTTATAGTTTCTATAATTACCTATAATTTAAAACAAGTCAGTAATGGTAGATGAGATAAATAGCAGATTGATAATGTGTTTATAGTTTCTATCATTACCTTTAATTTAAAACAAGTCAGTAATGGTAGACATGACATAAACAGCAGATAGACAGGACCAAGACAGAGCGAATTAAAATGAGTTGAGCTGAAATAGAAAGTTGCAGAGGAAGACGTGTTTATACTCACAACAGGAGTTGCAGGACCTGGGGCAGTAGTGGGTCATCCATGCTGGGTTGGTAACACACGCGCCACCTGCAGCCCACACCACACAAACCACCATCACGTCCTCACACATACCTAGAACTGTTGAGCCTCCTGTTTATATATATATATATATATATATATATATATATATATATATATATATATATATATATATACGAGCAAAGTGCACAGGAACGCGCACCTTCATAGAACATAGAAACCGGGTTCGATCCTGGCTGTTGGAGGTTTGTGTTTTATATATATATATATATATATATATATATATATATATATATATATATATATATATATATATATATACATATATGATTACATACACATAAGTCGTCAGAAATGGTTTCCAAATTATTACGGTTAGCATATTGGGGGTGCATGCATAGTTGAGTGTAAGGAGGGCAATTAATTCATACGTAACCTAACAGTTCTTCCTACTGTGTGGAGATTGGTTGATGAATATCTGGTGGAAGGTGTTTATTGGTTGATACAGGTAGTTATGTTTTGAATAGCGTCAGCACCTTCCTCTTGCAGGCGGGGGGAACAGAGGTGAATTGACTTACTGATATGTTTACGTGATCATTTATTTTAACCCCTTGAGCACGACGGTACGACCTATGAGTACGGCTGCACGATCCATGGTTATGATGGTTTGGCTTTTGACCTGACCATTAAGGGTCGTACCGTCGTGCTCAAGGTGCTGATGACCTTGTTACCTGCAACACGAAGTACACCTACCACTCCCACAAGGTCACCGTTTCGTATTTAAAGGCCTGATTAGGTCACCGTTACAGTAAGTAAAGTGCCGCAGTTACGAGTTAGTGGTTGTCGAGAAGTAGCTAAAATTTGTGTAGTTATCGGTTTAACCAAAGGACGAGGCTATTAACGAATCAGAAATAAACCAAAATTTACATGGCACCTTAGGTTTTTTATTATTTTTCCCAGATTTTACATTTGCCTCCCATTTTTTTTATTTTTATTTCATGGTTACACTAGCATATTGTCTGTACGTTCTAATTGTTATGGTAATGGAGAATTTTGAAAACTACCTCGAGATTTTCTTGTCCACAGTGTGCTTTCTGGTCGTTATTTGTTACTATATATATATATATATATATATATATATATATATATATATATATATATATATATATATGTGTGTGTGTGTGTGTCCTTTGAGTCCACGGGAAAATGAAACACGATAAGTTCCCAAGTGCACTTTCGTGTAATAATCACATCATCAGGGGAGATACAAGAAAAAAAATATGTCATTTGATATGCAGCGAAGAGACGTAGCTAGGATGCCATGGGTAACGGGTGGTGAAGACTAGGCTGAATGTTATTGTGGTATCTTGTTTGAAATACCTAAGAATCATCTTGTAAAGTATTTCACTAAAGAACTCTGAAGCTCAACATGCACTTGGAAAAATGAGTTTGATAGTTTTGTGTGTGATTCGCGCATTATTTTTTTTTTTTATTTCCTTTCCTTTTATAATTCATCAGGCTTTTTTTTTTTTTGCACTTTTGAACTGATATTTGATTGTGTTTGTAAGATAATGAAGAGAACGTGATCATGAGTATGTTTCCAGTATGAGCGGTGTCAGCAGATCTGCCCCACCACCATTATGACTTGTGTTGACATTTGCTGACTGCGTCTCCACGCTTCAGAACAAGTTGAGCTTCAGCTGATTACTTGAGATTTTTTATGGGGTTTACGTACTGAAACAAATCGTAATTGGTGTGTGTGTGTGTGTGATGTTTTTATAGGATTTACATGCTGAAACATTGTAATTGGTGTGTGATGTTTTTATAGGATTTACGTACTGAAACAAATCGTAATTGGTGTGTGTGTGTGTGTGTGTGTGGTTTTTATAGGATTTACATGCTGAAACATCGTAATTGGTGTGTGATGTTTTTATAGGATTTACGTACTGAAACTAATCGTAATTAATACTAGATTGTTATTAGCTGATAGAACCTCATATGGGGTAGAGTAGGATGACGTGAAATTTTATACAAGATTTTTTTAATTCCCTTAATTCTTTAGGATTTGGCGGTTCTCACAGTTTTCCTTGTCAAATACCTTCCCCACCAATTTTGATCACTGTGCTGCAAATAACACGAAAATAAACCTTTTGACATGCATATATAAAAGAATTAGAATTCAGGAAAGATTTCGTGAAAGTTTCTGAAGAATGTACAGACTCCATTTAAAGCTGGTAAATCATTATACACCCCTCGAGCACGATGCTTGAACACATTACAACCCTTAATTAAAGCACCTTGTGCTGGGTGAAGGTTAGTTAACTGTGGGTGGAAACATTTGCAGTGGTGGTATCGTTGGTGCGCTATAAATGGTCGTCAGGGAAGTGTAGGTGCTGTAGATAGTCGCCAGGGAAGTGTAGGTGCTGTAGATAGACGCCAGGGAAGTGCAGGTGCTGTAGATAGTCGCCAGGGAAGTGTAGGTGCTGTAGATAGTCGCCAGGGAAGTGTAGGTGCTGTAGGTAGTCGTCAGGGAAGTGTAGGTGCTGTAGATAGTCGTCAGGGAAGTGTAGGTGCTGTAGATAGTCGCCAGGGAAGTGTAGGTGCTGTAGATAGTCGCCAGGGAAGTGTAGGTGCTGTAGATAGTCGCCAGGGAAGTGTAGGTGCTGCAGATAGTCGTCAGGGAAGTGTAGGTGCTGTAGATAGTCGCCAGGGAAGTGTAGGTGCTGTAGATAGTCGCCAGGGAAGTGTAGGTGCTGTAGATAGTCGCCAGGGAAGTGTAGGTGCTGTAGATAGTCGCCAGGGAAGTGTAGGTGCTGTAGATAGTCGCCAGGGAAGTGTAGGTGCTGTAGATAGTCGCCAGGGAAGTGTAGGTGCTGTAGGTAGTCGTCAGGGAAGTGTAGGTGCTGTAGATAGTCGTCAGGGAAGTGTAGGTGCTGTAGATAGTCGTCAGGGAAGTGTAGGTGCTGTAGATAGTCGCCAGGGAAGTGTAGGAAGGGATTCAGATGGTATCGGTGTGATCTATACTCACTGTTGTTGGTAATGATGGGTTGAGGAACAGGTTGAACTGTCGTTGGTGGTGCTGGAGTGGTGGTTGTAGTGGTGGTGGTTGACCCACAGTCGTACAAGGCGTTGATTTTGAATATGTCAGTCTTGGGAACATGGAAAGATTAATATAGTTTGCTTGCTAAAAAAGATTTTTTTTTGAAAGATAGCTTTTGTATGATACAGTATTTCAGATTTATATTCTGAAAAAAAGTTAGATGTTTGATAGGCATAATGAGAT
This sequence comes from Panulirus ornatus, assembly GCF_036320965.1. Taxonomy (NCBI): domain Eukaryota; kingdom Metazoa; phylum Arthropoda; class Malacostraca; order Decapoda; family Palinuridae; genus Panulirus; species Panulirus ornatus. The sequence goes on along the minus strand of NC_092262.1, from coordinate 7,808,046 downwards.
ATACAGTTATTAAATGTATGATACAGTATTTTAGATTTATATTCTGAAAAAAGTTAGATGTTTGATAGGCATAATGAGATATACAGTTATTAAATGTATGATACAGTATTTTAGATTTATATTCTGAAAAAAGTTAGATGTTTGATAGGCATAATGAGATATACAGTTATTAAATGTATGATACAGTATTTTAGATTTATATTCTGAAAAAAGTTAGATGTTTGATAGGCATAATGAGATATACAGTTATTAAATGTATGATACAGTATTTTAGATTTATATTCTGAAAAAAGTTAGATGTTTGATAGGCATAATGAGATATACAGTTATTAAATGTATGATACAGTATTTTAGATTTATATTCTGAAAAAAGTTAGATGTTTGATAGGCATAATGAGATATACAGTTATTAAATGTATGATACAGTGTTTTAGATTTATATTCTGAAAAAAGTTAGATGTTTGATAGGCATAATGAGATATACAATTATTAAATGTATGATACAGTATTTTAGATTTATATTCTGAAAAAAGTTAGCTGTTTGATAGGCATAATCAGATATAAAGTTATTAAATGTTTCTATGTTATTGTGCTTGCTTCAGTGTTTGATTTTCAGTGACGTGTTCTGGGGAATAAAATGGTTGCAATGGCTACGAGCGTTTTCGTTCAAATACGATTTGTATACCATGTTTTTTCCCAGCAGAAAAATAGGCAGCTATTGCAAGTCATTATGGATAATGGTATTATTGTTCGTCTTCACTATTTTTTTTTCCTTCATCAGTTTACTCATTATGACAGACATGATGCGTCTTTACACTAAGGGTGGTTGTTGGATCGTCAGCCTCGAAGTTGTAACCACCAGTTGTAAAAAATCCCGAACACCCTTAGGTCAAGATTACTGTAACACCATATATGCTCCTTCGCTGTTTTTTTACGCTAAGGATACAACTAGCTTGGTTGTATACCCCACGACTCGTCCTTTATATAACACTTCTCCCTCGTTGTACACGCCAATGTACCTCAGCGCAGGAAACACCCTTGCGTAGTACCCTAATCACTCACCGGACTGAGGCCCTTCCGTTGGCCAATGGTGACGCCCGGCCGCTTGACGATAATAGTCGGGGAAGCTGGGTCCTTAGCGAAGTGGTTCCAGCTGTAGTGCATCACGGAACCTGCGGGGGGGGGAAGTTGTCGTACATCATGTTCCCCGTGGAGGGAGGAAGTGTCGTACGCCCTGACGAGCGGAGGGGGAAATCATCGTACTTCGAGTAGTGTCGCATTATCTTGCCCTGATGGCAATGGTACGTACCGTAGTCGTACGGTGCGCCGAAGGTCTGGGAGGAGAGGCTGGACCTCCGGGCGAAGTTCTGCTTCTTCTCGGGGAAGATGTTGCTCCAGACGATGGTGATGTAGTCGTCTCGATCCGCGCGGGACTGCTCGTGCCAGAACCCTGCGGGAGGTGGTGATGCCAAGGTGACGGACGGGGAGTGAACACGGGTGAGTGACGGGGAGTGGACGCGGGTGGGTGACGGGGAGTGAACACGGGTGGGTGACGGGGAGTGAACACGGGTGGGTGACGGGGAGTGAACACGGGTGGGTGACGGGGAGTGAACACGGGTGGGTGACGGGGAGTGAACACGGGTGGGTGACGGGGAGTGGACGCGGGTGGGTGACGGGAGTGGACGCGGGTGGGTGACGGGGAGTGAACACGGGTGGGTGACGGGGAGTGGACGCGGGTGGGTGACGGGGAGTGGACGCGGGTGGGTGACGGGGAGTGGACACGGGTGGGTGACGGGGAGTGGACACGGGTGGGTGACGGGGAGTGGACACGGGTGGGTGACGGGGAGTGAACACGGGTGGGTGACGGGGAGTGGACGCGGGTGGGTGACGGGGAGTGAACACGGGTGGGTGACGGGGAGTGAACACGGGTGGGTGACGGGGAGTGGACGCGGGTGGGTGACGGGGAGTGGACACGGGTGGGTGACGGGGAGTGGACGCGGGTGGGTGACGGGGAGTGGACACGGGTGGGTGACGGGGAGTGGACACGGGTGGATGACGGGGAGTGGACACGGGTGGGTGACGGGGAGTGAACACGGGTGGGTGACGGGGAGTGGACGCGGGTGGGTGACGGGGAGTGGACGCGGGTGGGTGACGGGGAGTGGACACGGGTGGGTGACGGGGAGTGGACACGGGTGGATGACGGGGAGTGGACACGGGTGGGTGACGGGGAGTGGACACGGGTGGGTGACGGGGAGTGGACACAGGTGGGTGACGGGGAGTGGACACGGGTGAGTGTGATGGGAGGGTGTGGAGGTGACGACGCCTCGTGAGTGATGAGACGACGCCTGTTGAGTGATGGGAATGGTGTCAGGTGGGTGACGGGAGTGATGGATAAACCCGGTGACGGCGTCGCGTTGATTTAAGGAGAGCGAGAGCCAGGTGACGCACCAGGTTGGAACGCCCGCAGCTTGGTGACGCGTGACCATGTGATCATTTCTCTGCCATGCAGTGCAGCCACAGAGCAGCCCGTGTGCTGTTACTGTTCCCCTTGACTGCGGGTTAACGTATATGAACGAATTGTGAAGGGATGGTGCTAGCTGAAGCGACTCAAGGTTTACTTCAGTGTCCAGCGGGGATTTTGGGCTGAAAACCTCGTCACAGGTCATTATCAAGTTAGTTGATGAACAGCAGGTGGAGGAGGGGAGGCTTCCTCCCGTCCCGGGGATGGTGGGAGGAGGGGAGGCTTCCTCCCGTCCCGGGCATGGTGGGAGGAGGGGAGGCTTCCTCCCGTCCCGGGGATGGTGGGAGGAGGGGAGGCTTCCTCCCGTCCCGGGCATGGTGGGAGGAGGGGAGGCTTCCTCCCGTCCCGGGCATGGTGGGAGGAGGGGAGGCTTCCTCCCGTCCCGGGCATGGTGGGAGGAGGGGAGGCTTCCTCCCGTCCCGGGGATGGTGGGAGGAGGGGAGGCTTCCTCCCGTCCCGGGGATGGTGGGAGGAGGGGAGGCTTCCTCCCGTCCCGGGGATGGTGGGAGGAGGGGAGGCTTCCTCCCGTCCCGGGCATGGTGGGAGGAGGGGAGGCTTCCTCCCGTCCCGGGGATGGTGGGAGGAGGGGTGGAATGCGACAAGGACGCTCTCGGTGTTGATCCTCCTCAGTGGTGTCAGGACACGACGGGTCTGGCGCCTCCAGCCCTGGCCGTACTGAGGGCAGTAATAATCGTAACGAGGGGTAGTTAAAAGCAGAGACATAAATAGATTTGTAAAATTATCTCGCCACAATACCTTTAAAAGGGATATCTTTCAGGCATTTGTCAGTGAACTTATTTTTTCTCTTCCTTTTTCGCTCACTTTAGGTTTTTGTTTTCTAATTTCTTCGACACGGACGATGTATAGACACTGTTTGTTTGGAGAGAGTTCCATGGAAGCCACTGATTTTGATCTGATAACGCGACGCTTGTAGTGGTTTACGAGCCGCACTAAAAGACAGCGCTACACTCACTGCTGGCCAGCAGGCTCAGAGAGAGAGAGAGAGAGAGAGAGAGAGAGAGAGAGAGAGAGAGAGAGAGAGAGAGAGAGAGAGATTGCAGTGATATGCAGGTAAAGAGAGACATGGTAGCTGCGTTTGGTGAGATCTTAAGTCCTGGCGGGCGTCAGGGGCCGAGAGCTCGTGGGTCAGTGAAGTACCGTGACTTGTGGAAAAACCATCGACCTTTGTTTCACCTGTTTTTAAACTGACCGAAAACTCGTCTAAATCAATTGGTAAACATGGTGTCATTGACTGTCGTCTTGATTACGTTATGTAAATGGCGGGTGGATTCGGGCATGGATGTGTTGTGTGTACTTTACTCAAACGGCCCGTGGCAGCGTAAGCGAACATGTCGTAAGTTTAGCCCCACGACGGGGCTTAAAGAATCTTGTTTCCGGTGCCTCTACAGCGGCGGTGTTAGTCACTACCTGAACCATAAATCCTTCCTGGTGTAGCCTTGAGTCGACTTAGGGGGGCGGCTTTCTGCAACCACAGAACACATGCCTACTTCTGATGTGTCTACCCGCGTACTACAGCGTTTCACCCACTTGCTGAAGTAGACGAGTGGTTCTAAATGTATGCATACATTTTATTACAAAGAACGGAAGGTTTAACGTATTACCCTCCCCAGTACATCCAGTTCTGTTGTTACTTTTAAGCATATTATTTGAGCTGCAAACTGTTGAATGAGCATAGTTGTATTTAGATTTTTTATTATTGTCATTTTTATTTTGCTTTGTCGCTGTCTCCCGCGTTAGCGAGGTAGCGCAAGGAAACAGACGAAAGAATGGCCCAACCCACCCACATACACATGTATATACATACATTTATATTGTGAAAAAAAAAACATCCCGTCTTATACAGTGTTGCACAGTATTCGACTACTAATTTATATAGATTTATCTCCAGGATTCCTCTTTTCACTCAAAGTCTTACGTCTCTTTTGAAGCGTCTACGTAACTAATGGGTCTAGTTGGACCTTCTTCTTAAATCACAAGTCTACTGTAACTTGAGAGCGCGTGTGGCAAGTGATCCTGAGTCGCAAGTAATTTCTAATTCACCAGATCGCTCAATTCATGTTCTCTGTATGTTACAACAACGTCGTTTTGTTCTCGTAAATCGCGAGGACTAACCAAGCGTTGAGATGTTTTGGCGGGAAAAGCCTAACGGATTGTCGGGTGATGTAAACATACTTTTAGGTGGTTTGTTGATTGAGGCTTAAGGTCTGTTGGTTGCTTTTTGGGGGACTGTATGAAGCAGTGTCTTTTGTTTGGGAGTCCCTGTGGAATTTCAGTAAAACTAGTTACCCGGATACGATGTAGCTTAAGTGCCTGTCTCACACGAAGACCCGATGTGGTACTTCTGTAGCACAACCACCATTGCATCGTACGGCAGCCAACACGTTACATTTTCCTGTGTACTGTAGCACAACAACCATTGCATCGTACGGCAGCCAACACGTTACATTTTCCTGTGTACTGTAGCACAACCACCATTGCATCGTACGGCAGCCAACACGTTACATTTTCCTGTGTACTGTAGCACAACAACCATTGCATCGTACGGCAGCCAACACGTTACATTTTCCTGTGTACTGTAGCACAACCACCATTGCATCGTACGGCAGCCAACACGTTACATTTTCCTGTGTAGCGAATACAGAGATGATTCAAAATGGCTCACACCAGGTTCAGATGGGCCCGAAACGGATGTCCCCCACAGTCACCAGAGGGGGCTATCGTGCAGATGGACGGCGACCGAGTGAGTTTAATCAGAAGGAAAAAGGAAAGTGACGAAAATAGGTATTGCTCGTAATGGCAGACAGAGCGCCGCCAGCCGGCAAAGGTGCGTACTAATCCTAGCGATGTCGTTTCGGTAATTTTTTCTTCTTCTATGATTTATTATTTATTTAAGGAAGTGATTGTGCATGAAAGAGATCCATCGTTGTTTATTCTTTTTATCACAGGTGATCTATGGTAGTTTAACACCGAAACCACCGAAACCAGATATTCAAGTAGCTTAAGAATTTAACGCCTTGAGCACGACAGTACGACCATTAGGTGTGGTTGAGTGACCGTTAACCTAGCCCTTAAGGATCAGGTCTAGAGCCAAACCATCATAACAAAGACACGTATTGCGTTCAACGATCGTTCCGTATGACTCAGTTTTGGACTGATGGCTTTCACGCCATAAATTGGAGCGACTGTAAAAGGTACTCAATGGCGTAATTATAATTTGACCGCCGTTGTAACAGGGGAAACATTGTTGGTCAGCCCTGTGACTCGCTGTCTGTGACGGTGACGCTGGTATGGTTTCGGATGAGTCGGAGGAAAGCGGCTGCGTCACAGCGTCTGTGACGCTAATGACCAGTTAGAGGTGTCGCCGGGGGTCAGAATGGGCTACGCCACACAGATTGGGCCATGAAGCGCGTTTAATGAGGATTACTTAATGCGTTTTTTGGTGGTGGTTTGAATTGAGGGATGGTTGGCGTATGAGGCTTGATGCGTTGCGCGTGTTTGAGGTCAGGAGACGGGGGGAGGGGGGGGGGTTTACAGATGGCTTACGCCGTGAGTGCGCGCGGGTGTGGCGTGTATTAGGGCATACATTACGTCTCGGTCGTGTTTTAAGGGCGTGTACGTGTACCTAGGGCGTGTATGAGGGCGCTCCAGTGCGCGCGGGTGTGGCGTGTATTAGGGCATACATTACCTCTCGGTCGTGTTTTAAGGGCGTGTACGTGTACCTAGGGCGTGTATGAAGGCTCGGGAGCGGGTGTGTACCTAGGGCGTGCATCAGCTCGTGGGCCACCACGCCTGGGGTGAGGCAGGGCTCCGCCAGTCGCACCACCTGCCGTCCGCCCTGCCGGCCAATGTGTGACGAACACCTGCAGACAACACCACCAATTATAATGATAATTATGGTCATGATAACTATGATAACGATAATAATATGATAATGGTTATTGAATCAGCTGGAGCCAAAGGTATACAGTATATGCATATATATATATATATATATATATATATATATATATATATATATATATATGTATATATATATATATATATATATATATATATATATATATTTATATATATATATATATATATATATATATATATATATATATATATATATATGCATGTGTGGGCGTTTATGTATATACATGCGTGTGTGGGTGCGTTGGGCCATTCTTTCGTGTTTCCTTGTGCTACCTCGCTAACGCGGGAGACAGCGACAAAGTATGAAATAAAGTATATATATATATATATATATATATATATATATATATATATATATATATATATAAATATTTTTATACTTAATCGCCGTCTCCCGCATCAGCGAGGTAGCGCAAGGAAACAAACAAGGAATGGCCCGACTCACCCACACACGCATGTATATTCATAAACGCCCACATGTACATACATATACATTTCAATTTATACATACATTTACATACACAGACATACATACATGTACACTTAGTACATATTCATATTTGCTGGCTTCATCCATTGCCGTCGCCATACATAATCATATTTGCTGCCTTCATCCATTCTCGTCGCCACCCCGCCACACATGGAATAGCATCTCCTCCCTCCCTCCCTCCCTCCTGCAGTAGGGGACTGCCCAGAAGAACCAGGAGGATGGTATGACACAGCTTTCTGGTCCAGGAGGAAGAGGAGGAGGACGAAGGATTCTAGGTATTCAGGACTTGAATAGCTAGCTACCTGTGCACATGAAAGGGGGGGGGGGGGACCTGAAACTACTTCGCAGGGCTGCCTAAGAGTTCAGGATGACCGCTCGGGAGTTGCTTAATTCAGACTGATTCGAACGGCCCAAGAACGGAAGAGCCACTACCCCCGCGGCTGACGAGGCCCTTGAAGACCAGGGTGGAATGAAGGTTAACTACCCTGACGAGGCCCTTGAAGACCAGGGTGGAACGAAGGTTAACTACCCTGACGAGGCCCTTGAAGACCAGGGTGGAACGAAGGTTAACTACCCTGACGAGGCCCTTGAAGACCAGGGTGGAACGAAGGTTAACTCCCCTGACGAGGCCCTTGAAGACCAGGGTGGCACGAAGGTTAACTACCCTGACGAGGCCCTTGAAGACCAGGGTGGAATGGAGGTTAACTACCCTGACGAGGTCCTTGAAGACCAGGGTGGAATGAAGGTTAACTACCCTGACGAGGTCCTTGAAGACCAGGGTGGCACGAAGGTTAACTACCCGGACGAGGCCCTTGAAGACCAGGGTGGAATGAAGGTTAACTACCCTGACGAGGCCCTTGAAGACCAGGGTGGAACGAAGGTTAACTACCCTGACGAGGCCCTTGAAGACCAGGGTGGAACGAAGGTTAACTACCCTGACGAGGCCCTTGAAGACCAGGGTGGAATGAAGGTTAACTACCCTGACGAGGCCCTTGAAGACCAGGGTGGAATGAAGGTTTACCCTGACGAGGCCCTTGAAGACCAGGGTGGAACGAAGGTTAACTACCCTGAGGAGAAATGGACCATATGGGTCTTACCCGTTGGACTGATTAGTAAGGACTCTTACAATGAGGAAGGGACGAAGGAGATGTGGTCCGTGTGAGACGGTAGACGGGGCTGGAACCTGATGCAGGAGGTCTTCTGGATCAGTCGTATTCCCCCTGCAACCGCCAGGCGACCCGCTCGAGCTGGGAGAAATGGAGAGAGAAAGATAGTGGGGTGTGGCATGTGTGTGTAAACAGTTCATATACGGTATGCAAGTATATGTTCGGTTGTATATATTTAGAGTAACATGTACACATGAAAGATTTTGTATGTAGGTTCGTTTTGAGAAGGAACCTATGTGGGGAAAGTTACGCATATGTGTTCACTTATGAAGACGATTTAAATACATTTTTCACAGTGATAGTATATTTTTTTCTTGCTTTACTTCATATCAGTGTCTGTAATTTAAGGACATGTTTCATTAGATGGAGAAATTACGACCCTTGAGCACATAGGTTCGACACCTTCGGGATGTTGGCCGGGCCTTTGACCTAATCCTGAAGTTTCAGGTTGAAGACCAGGCTATCTTACGCCAAGGTTAGCATCGTCGCCCCCAAGGGTCGTAACGTCACGCCCAGGGGTCGTACCGTCGTGCTCGAGGGCCGTACCGCCGTGCTCGAGGGTCGTACCACCGTGCTCGAGGGTCCTACCGTCGTGCTCAAGGGTCATACCGTCGTGCCCAAGGGTCGTACCGTCGTGTTCGAGGGCCGTACCGCCGTGCTCGAGGGTCGTACTGCCGTGCTCGAGGGTCGTACCACCGTGCTCGAGGGTCCTACCGTCGTGCTCAAGGGTCATACCGTCGTGCCCAAGGGTCGTACCGTCGTGTTCGAGGGTCGTACCGCCGTGCTCGAGGGTCGTACCACCGTGCTCGAGGGTCGTACCGTCGTGCTCGAGGGTCGCACCGTCGTGCTCGAGGGTCGT